>NW_006160053.1:365502-429465 GCF_000334495.1 Tupaia belangeri chinensis | reverse complement strand
TATATATATAATAGAGTCATTTAAGGAGGAATATGACTACTACACATAGGAAGGATACCTTCCCATTCATGTTTTAAAACACCTTTTGGGGCCAGATAGAGGTACTGCAGAAAAACTCACCAGTCTGTGAGGCAGTCACACATGGGAAGACGCCCCTGAGCAGGGTTGGCTGAAGGCTTAGGTTTAATCAAGGCAACTCACTATCCATAGTGCAGCCTCTCACGTTTGCTTGGTTGCACGTGCCCCCTCTCTGTCTCTCACACATGAAAGAAAGAAATATAAATGAACTTAAAAATTTGTACTACGGTATTTGGACAATTTTCAGAAGTAGAAATATGGGGAAAAGAGAGATCTTAAGTTTCCATTGAAAAATCAGATTAGAAATATTCTGTTCTAAAGGAACTTAAAGATTTCTAGTTAAACTCCCTTAATTTTTCAATGAGAAAATTGTGGCATGTAGAATTTTGTGGCTCAAAACCTACCTTCATTTTGGTTAAATGTATGAAAAAATTGTATCACAAAACTTAAGTACTTAGGGGAACTAGCAGTTAGCGTAATGGCTATGTCGCTGGATTCCCACGTAGTGGTCCGCGGTTCGTGTCCCAGACCCGGTGGCTTAGAACTCACACTGGGCGCGTGTGCGTGCGTGCCCAAGATCCTGAGAGGAGAATGGAGGAGAAAGGATTGTGGCGTGACCATCCCCCCTGGAGGTGATTTCTCGCTTTCTGTCTCTCTGTCTCTGTCTGGTGAGCGCACGTGCCCTATAGTGAAAACCTCTCAAAAAAAAAAAAAACTTAACTACTTAGTAATATCTTTAGGTCATAAGTAGATTCATAATAGGATGTGGAGAAAATCTTTTTTTGTTGTTTATTTTTCAATGTGAACCAGAGCATTTTCTAGCATTTATCAGTTTTTATTCTGAATAATAAAGAACTATAGAGGTTTTTTTCCTTAATTTGGTACTCTCAGTACTTCAAGACAAGTTCCTTTTTGAACGTTTGAACTATAATTTATTATAAAATAAGGAGAGATATAGTACTGTAAAGTAATAGTAATAACCTCATAGTAGTTTTCCTAATAATAAAAGCCTTAAGCATACAAAGATAACTCCAGAAAAATATTTGCAAGATAAAAATAATATACTGAAATCAGGCATGGGCATGTGAAAGGGGAAAGGAAAGCTGTTATCTGTTCAACTTAGTTGAAACATAAGATAATAATCTAAAGTGATTTTCTTTTTTAAAAAAAATTTATTTATTTAATTCTATTTGTTATTAATTTTTAATTTGACCAGAGAGAGACAGAGAGAGAGAGAGAGAGGGAGAACAAGCCGCCCAGGTCTGGGATTCGAGCCACAGTTGGCCATGTGGAATCCAGCGCCTTTAATCACCACACCACCTGCTGGCCCCCAGAAGTGATTTTCTTAAAGACCATGCTTGAGTACTTTTATTTAGTAAGGTTTTCCTTTTAGGTATAATTATTTATTTCTGCCACAGACAGAGACAGACACGGAGATAGGTGTACCCAGCAGTATCCTTGTGTATCCTCAGTATCCAGCCTCTGCCTCAACCAGCCTGTGCCTCCCATTGTCCTCAGCAAGGTTGAGGGATGCTAACCTGGGACTTTCACATATGGGTCTAGTCGCATTTCCTCTGTGCCACCATCTAGCCCTGTCTAAAAGTAGTTCAGAAAAAGGCTGGTCCTCATCAAGAAGGTTCTAACGAAAAACAGGTATAGTTCTATAGAGTAACAGGTATTCTGATTTCTAAAACCACAGTGTATTTATAGCTACATACTTATGACATACTGTAGTTGGCAGACCTCAGGGAGAAAACAGAGCCAAGTGTCTTTAAAAATCACAGCATCTAAGGAAAAATAGCTAAAGTCGTTAGGAAGTTGGAGAGACTTTGAACAAGTTTGTGTCAATACAGTTCATTTTAATGAACCATATGGGAATATTGAATGGGAATGTCATCAAACTCCACAACAGGCCTTTGGGGGCCTGTTGGATCTCTTTCGAACCAAAATAAATCAAAATGTTTACTACTCTTTAACAGGTAATACAATTATGAAACTTATACAAGATCATGGTTTAATTTATGAATAGGCTCAAAAGGAATTGAAATATATTTATGAGAGAGGAATGCACAGTTTATGATCATATAAAAGATGTTGACACATGTACTGGCTCATGTCTTTTCACAGATTTTTTTCTAAGAAAATTGAGGCTGGAATTCAGGTCACTGTTTGTTTTTTGTTTTTGTTTTGTTTTGTTTTGAGAGTTTTTTTTGCTAGAGGGTGCGTATGCTCGCCAGAAAGACAGAAAGAGACAGAAAGATAGAAAGCGAGAAATCACCCACCAGGGGAGATGGCCATGCCACAATCCCTTCTCCTCCATTCTCCTCTCAGGACCTTGGGCACGCATGCAAACGCACCCGGTATGAGTTTAAGCTGACGGGTCTGGGACTCAAACCGCAGTTGACTGCATGGGAGTTCAGCAATATAGCCATTACTCTAACTGCTGGTCCCTTCAGGTCATTGTTAGATCAGTAGTTTGTACTACATTTGAGGTTTTAACTTGGCACGACCCTGATTCATATGCTCTGCCCCTTTGGTTCTTTCTGTAGTCACCTCTTGCATTGAGACCTGATTCAGTAGAGATTTCTAATAGGTAGCCAAAGAAGTAAAATGTGAGTAACAGTCAAAACTCTAGATACATCTTGGTAACCCTTTTAAAATGGACCTTCTTAGGGACCAGCAGTTAGCATAATGGCTAAGTTGCTGGACTCCCATGTAGTCGACCGCGATTTGTGTCCCTGACCCAGTGGCTTGAAACTCACGCCAGGCATGTGTGCATGCGTGCCCAAGATCCCGAGAGGAGAATAGAGGAGACGGGATTGCGGCGTGGCCATCCCCCCTGGGGGGTGATTTCTCGCTTTCTGTCTCTCTGTCTCTCTCTGTCTGTCTGGTGAGCGCACGTGCCCTATAGCAAAAAAAATAAAATAAAAAAAATAACCTTCCTATATTTCCTTTTTGTTTCTTCTGTCATGCTATGTTGGTGGCTTGGCTGTTTAGCCTATCCCTCCATTTAGACAATGACATTATATTTCGTCCTAAGTTGTACATTATATAATAAGACAATATATCTGGGTCTTCAAATCAGTATTGAGAAATTAGGTTATAGGGGAATGTTTTTTATTATTAGGAACAAACAGTTTTTCTAAAATCCTCTCTAACCATATTCTGCTGTTTTTTATGCTATGAGAAGTGATTTAAAATGTACAATGAACAATAGGTTTGGGTTTTGTTTGTTTGTTTAGCATGTAAGAGACCCAGAGTGTGGACACCAACTTAAAATTTTCTTTATGAATATAGATTTGTTTCTTTTCTAGTTAACTTTCCAGTAGTTTTTCGTTTTTGTTTTTGTTTGGTTTGTTTTAAATTATGGGCTTTGTGTCTTTAAACATGTAATTGGATTGTAGGTTTCTTGTAAAAATAGATTATTTGCAAAGATCTGTGAGTCCTGGGCATCATTGCAAACAATATTTAGAATGAACCTTGTATACCCTAATCTATGGATATACACTGTTAATTTCAGTGTATACCCACAGAAATCAGCAGTGTATATCTACATATTTCCTCAAAAAAAATCTCACCAAAAAAATGAAAAGATTTCACAACTGGGACCAGCAGTTAGCATAATAGCTATGTCGCTGAACTCCCATGTTGCTGACCACGGTTTGAGTCCCAGAACTGGTGGCTTAAACTCATGCCAGGCGTGTATACGTGTGTGTCCAAGATCCCAAGAGGAGAATGGAGGAGAAGGGATTGCGGTGTGGCCATCCCCCCCTGGGGGGTAATTTCTCACTTTCTATCTCTCTGTCTGTCTCTGTCTTTCTGGCGAGTGCACGCAAAAACCTCTTCAAAAAAAAAAAAGTTTCACAACTGAAAATTATACTTGTTCCCAAAGGAGCTGTCATAGATACTTAACATTTTTGTGCATGGAGGCACAATTTTAGAGATATGGAAAGAGAAACTAAAAGAAAGGTGGAATTCTATCAATATTTTCTGCATACTGAGATATTATTATAACTCATTTAAAAATAGATGAAAGGGAACCAGCAGTAAGTATAATAGTTAAGTTGCTGGACTCTCATGTGGTCAACCGCAATTTCAGTCTCAGACTGGTGGCTTCAAACTCAAGCTGGGCACATGTATGTGGGTGTTCAGGATCCTGAGAGGAGAATGGAGGATAAAAGATTGTGGCATGGACATCTCCTCTGAGGTGACCCTTTGCTTTCTCTCTCTCTCTGTCTCTCTGGCAAGTGCATGTGCCCTATAGAAAAACTCTCTTAAAAAAAAAAATAGGTAGACGGTATCAGGTGAAGGCATAATGGCTACTAGACTCTCACCTAGTTAACTATAGTTCAGGTTTTGGACCCGGCGGCTTAAAAGCCAGACACATATGTGTATGTGCCCAAAATGGAGGAGAAGGGATTGCGGCATGGTCATCCCCTGGAGGGTGATTTCTCGCTTTCTATCTCTCTTATCTCTCTGTCTCTCTGGCAAGCACACACAAAATATAGCAAAAATCTCTCTTAAAAAATAGATGAAAGGTCATCTATTGGGTCATTGGGAAAACCATGATGCATTTTTGCATAGAAAAACTATGTCATGACTTTACTGATGGCCTCATAACTAATGTTTTAAAATGTATGGCTTTGTGATAGTTGCCAGATTAACTTTTTCTTAATAGTGTATATTTGTAATAACTCTTAAATGTTGCATGTGATTTTGCAGTTAGGCACTGTTGAAATTGACACATTAAGATTTTGTGTAACCCTGATTGACTTCATGGTATTTAAAGATGATATCTACATACAATGAATTGTTCTAGGGACATATTATTTAAGTCTCTCTACCTAACTCTACGCTAAGGCCTTTCTTTGTTATTGAAATATGTATATATTTCACACATAAATATATGCTAAGAAGGATCTTCTGTAGAAAATATTATTTTCTACTTAACAAGGCCTCTGTTGCAACCTCACCATTGTAGCTTGAACACTGACATAGACAATATGTAAATGAATGGATATGATTATATTTCAGTGCAACTTTGTAAAAGCAAACAGCTCACTGAACTTGACCCTTGATCCATATTTTTCTGACTCCGATTTTAGACCCCTGCACTGCTTCCAAGAAGAATTAGCCTAATAGTTTCTATCTAAAGCTAGTCTACATAGCAACCTACACTCTTCCTTCCTAGTTTAGAAAATTATGAACTTTTAAAAAATTGCTAATGTAAAAATCATGTTTCTGTTCCTTAGTACCTGCCCTTTTCTCTGTATGGGAAGAAACCCCTTTTATCTTTGAATATTCAAATTCTACATGTTTTTCAAGGCTCAGTTAAAATGCCACTTATTCAAGGAATCTATTCTTAATATTTCCATTTTTCTATTTGGGATTATTTCTTTCTTTCTATATTGTGACAAGAATGCAATGCTTGCAGATAGTTGTTGGTCTATTAATGTTAAACAGGAATTAATATAAAGTATCTAAAACATTATCCAAATATTATATGAATAGAGATTTATTAGAGGTTTGTGGGAAGCTAAATGGTTAAATAAAACCTTATTTCAGCACTATTTTGAAGCTTTATGAATATAGTTAATAACCTACTATAATATTATTTGAGTAATAATAATTATCGATGATAAAGATTTAGATGAGGAATTTATCGTTTATTCTGGTTGTCTATACAAATACATTGAAAAGTTTACCCTGAAGCATAGTAGCTTAAAGCAGTAAGTTATTAATTTTGGATGTAAAATCTACAGTTTGGACAAGATTTAGTTGGGATAGACCTCTGTCCTGTTCTGAGATGATTTCACCATGATTGACAGGCCCACTTTCACACTGACATGACTGGCATATTGGTGCTGAATGTCACTGGATGGTCTTAGTTCATCTTCACGTGATTCTCATCATGGGGCTACATGGATTTCTTGTCAGCATGGTGGCTGGGTTCCAAGAGTAAGATTTAAAAAAGCCAGAACTAGAATCAGATAGTACCTAATGGTCAGGCCCACACACTGGCACAGTATCACTTCTTTCACGGAAATTAGTCAAGCAGTTGCAGAGCGGACACATTTTTTAAGGGAAGAGACAAACCCTATCTCTCAAAACTGTAAGTGTCAAGAATAACTTTAATCTCCCAAACATTTTAAACTCTTGTTTCAAAAATAATGAAAACATCAAAACGAGCCAGTTATACAAATCTGAGGACATATAGGGAAGCTTTAAAAAAAAAAAAAAAAAGAAAAGAAAAATCACCACCATTTTCATAAGGTTTTTGCCACAGGGCATGTGTGCTCAGGAAAGAAGAGAGAGACAGAGAGATAGAGGCAAGCAAGAAATCACTCCCAAGGGAGGATGGCCATGCCACAGTCCCTTCTCTTCCTGGCATGATTTTCAAGCTGCCACAACTTGAATTGCAGTTTGGCATGTGGGAGCCCAACACCTTAACCACCACCATCTGCCACCAACCAAATAACCTTGATTTTACTTTATTCTGTTACAGTCTAAAAATGGATACCTCCTCCTCCTTCATTATCACCATCTCACAATATTAATTGACTTTTTATCTTATTGCAGGCAGTGTTCCATGCATTTTTGTATATTATTTTATTAAATTTCATTAATATTTAGAATAACATTGCAGGTTAAATGTAGGTATAATAAGGCAAAGAGTAGGTATATTAAGGCAAATAGGTTATCTTCTTAAGTGAGTAAATACCAGATTGTAAATGGTAAAGATTCAAACCCAGGCATATTGACGGCAAATCCTGATTTTTTTTTTTTTTTGGTTTATTTATTTTATTTAGTTTTTAAAATTATTTATTTATTTTACTTATTATTATTTTTGAGAGAGATTTTTTGCTATAGGGTGCCCACTTTCAAGTGGCCAAGTCTGGGACTTGAACCATGGTCAACCATGTAGGAGTCCAATGCCTTAACCACTACACCATCTGCTGGTCCCTTCTTATTATTTTTAAAATTTTCTATAGGGTACTTATGCTCACCAGAGAAAGACAGAAGGAGACATGGGGGAAAGTGAGAAAACTAGCCGCCAGGTCCAGGAACAACTGACCTTGTGGGAGTCTAGTGCCTCAACCACCACACTACCTATTGGTCCCTATTTATTTTATTTCTTGACAGAGAGAGAGAGAGAGAGAGAGAGAGAGAGAGAGAGAGAGAGAAAAGCATCCCCAACAGTGTCTCATTATGGTGTGATCACTTCACTTGCATCCCTGCTACCAGCCCTCTAACTAGCAAGGCATGCTGAGGGCAACTGGAATGAAATCTCTGGTCTACCTCATGGCTTCCAACTTTGCAGAGAAGGACTCTACTACTATACATCAGCAAAACCTGCATTTTTAATTACTATGCTCTTTGTCTTCTATGTATTTCCTACATATCTACATACACATATATACATTTATTTTCTAAGGTGACTTTTAGAATAAATAAATACATACATACATACATATATATATACATATTTTCTAAATATATATTATATATTTATTATATATATATAATTTCCACTTGAAAACATATTGATTATGAGGTTCATTCTAATGTTAAGAGTCATAGGCTCACAAAATTGCTCTAAAAAGTGGACAGTGATCATTAAAAAGTGAATGGTAATCATTGTGAATATTTGTTCACCCACAAATAGGTACTAGGATGTGGATGAAACCTTTAACTCTCAACATTCACTAGCTGTGGATAATGAATGTGGTTGAAAATTAATTTAACCCTATCTGATGACAAAAACTAAAATACATTGAAGCATTTCATGTATTGTGGGCTATAGCATGATTAGCCCTGTTATGTGAATTTTCTACTGTCCTGGAGGTGTGATCATGAAAATGTTTCAGACCTGCTGTGAGGAGTATCGCTATGGCTTGGGGTTTGATTTGAACCTAATCACCACTCGTTGTTACATATATGAGCCCTTTCAAAAAGTTCCTAGAGAATATGTATTATGAGGGAGCTATGTGTGGATTTTTACCATTTTTTGGCACTTGTCTTTTAATTAACTTGTACTTTGATTCCATTTTCATCTATCTTGAAGTCCCTGCATATTCCTCCAGTTGGCATGGTCCCAGAACTACATGCAATGCTCTAAAAATTAAATCCTATTAGTACTCAGTAGAACAGGAGGATCAAGAGAGAGGGATTGTCTCGTATTTCCTACTTGTTGTGCTACTATTCATGCATTGCGATATCATGCATGCTTGAACTAGTGATTGAGGAGAAAATAGTTCTAATAGGAGTTGGCAGTTAGCCCAGAAGTCCTACTCCACGCTTTGAACAATGTTAACATGTGGAATCCTCTCCATGTGATGGAGGTTAGTAAAGATCGACATAGGATTTATTTTTCATAATTAAAAGACATATTCTTAGTTTTTTCTTTAAAATTAAAGGTAGTAATTTGCTTAATTGTTATGTCAAATTTGAATTTTCAGTTAAATGTATTTTGAACCTTTTTTACTTATCTATTTGATTCCTTCTAATTAGGCATTAAAACTTAAGGTTATTTTATGTGTTTTGGAAAACAAGAATGAGAAGAAAAGTGCCTGTTGAGCATCAAAGAATGCACCTACAATTCTCTGGCTTTGTCTCTTTCCCCTATGTTTACATCATTGGGAAATTTGGGTGCTTCTGTTTGATTGTTTGTTCTTTATTAAACCTACTTTAACTCTGATTTATGGAATGGCATTATGTGTAAACACAGGACCAAAAGATATGACCCATTTAGAATGTAGTTTTAATCATCAATTTATGAAATGCTTAAGATTAGAAAAGAAGAGGGAAAAGTTAAACAATCAAATTAATTTGACTATTGTATGGATAATCTATATGCAATAACAGCCAAGCGAATAGAGACATAGTTTTAATGCTGCTTTTCACAGTTAATATTTGAATATTTATGAAAATTTCAGACTTAAATAGCTTGATACAAGCTTCCCCCCCCCCCCACTTCATGAGTTTGTGTAATGTGCTTTGTTGTGCTAGATTCAGCTAATAGACTCCTGAGATCACAGAATTCTTCAGGATATGAATCATGTTCTATAGAATAGATGGAAATCTTGTAGATAATGCATTTGCTTTCCCAAATCAGTTTTCATTTTTGCCTTACCCCTCATATTTTTTTTTAGTCCGTTGTGTTTGCATGAAATTTTTCTACAGTTCTCTCTCATTTACCCCTTCTTATAGAATCATTACTGGATAGAATTTTCTATCAGAATATCTACTAGAGCCATCCTTTCTTTTCTACTTCCTCTACTGCTTCCTTCATTCCCTTATATCCGGGTTACAGTACAGCTGGTCTCAAGGTATTCATTTTTTTTTTTTCCTTTTTCTCTCCTATGTGGCATAATCTCTTAGAGTCCTTTAATCTGTTAGCTACATAACTTTAAATATCTTGCTGAAAAATCTCAAAACAATTCTAACAATTCCAAACTTTAAGATAGTGTGCTACTTAGTATTTCCAAAATAAGATTTGCTTCAGCAAATTTGAACATATTAGACCCCAGTACCAAATAATCTTTCTCTTCATTCACATATACATATCCCAACTAACGACTCAGAATTTTTGTGATTCTTGACCCTTTCAGCTGGGTGACATCCTTCCCTTCTCAAGATTCCCATGTATTTGATGTTGCAATAGTTTATCTGGCACTTAATAATATTAACTTTTTTTAAAAAAAACATACTTTTAATAAACCATTCATATCTGTATATCTTGTCTCCTTAACAAAGTATATAAGGTTTTGTTTTGGTTTTGGCTTTTTTGTTTGCATGTTTGTTTTTTTTTCACCTCAGACACCATGTCTACAGAGTGCTTAACATGTGTTGGACACATACTAGTTGTTCAATAAGTATTTTTAAATGAATAGACAAATGTGTAATTAGGATTATAATAGATGGGACATTTTAATGTAATTATATTAGATGTGCATTTCAAAAAAAACAATAAAGCATCCTGGAACATCCTCTTCTTATTATAATTAAAGTTGAATTTACTTAGTCTACTTATTCTAGTACTATATCTAAGATATGAGAGCATTTTAAATTCCTTCTCAATTAAACTTTAAATGTACTTGACAATTTATGGAAATAAATCACAATGGAATAAAATAACTACCCTTAATATTATATGAACTCCATATTCTGGATAATATTTCATAACTCTTGGGTAATGGATTTTTTTTGCAGAAGTAAATGCCTCCAGTTTTGAAACTATCTTTTAATGTAATTCTGACAAAATCAAAAGTATTGATTTGGATTTTTTAAATTGCAGTGACATCTTTTTTTTTTCAATCAAGTTTGTTTATTTCTTTTGTGAGTGAGAGTGGAAGAGAGAGAGAGAGGAGGTAGCACCATCAACAATGTCTTGATGCCACTGTCACTGTCAGCTTCAGCCAACTCTGGATCATGGGCATATGCATGCACACCCTACTCACGGAGGTCTCTGCATCACCATATAGTCCCTACAATGATGTCCTTTAAGATCAGAATTTTCTTCTAATCTCACCGTGTCCTACTGGTATCACCAAGGATTAAGTGAATGTGTATATTTGTATGTGTGTATTCTGACTTTTTGAAATTTTGAATATACTGCCCATACTCAAGTTTCCGCTATAAAATGGAATGCCTAAAGTACATTTCTTTTCACCTTCTAGTGTACTGATAATACTTATATTACTTTGAAGTATAACCCAGTAGTCAAATAACCAGGATATCCTGAATAAAAAGGCTCTTTAAGATTTGTCCAGAAGAAATCAAAATCTTCCTGATACCTGTAAACTTTGATGTAGTAACAACAATTGAAAGATAAAGCACTTTTCTAAAGTTTTATTTTTCTGGGGGTATATGCACTTACCAGAGAGAGACTAAGAGACAGAGAGACACAGAGAGAGAATAGAACAAGGAAAAAGGACTCTCCAGTGAATCATGGTATGTCACAATACCATCTCCTCTATTTCTCCATCCTGTTGGTATTTTGGGCACACACATATACATGTGTTACATGTTTTTCAAGCCACCAGGACCAAGATTCGAACCACTTGTCAGCCATGTGGGATTTAGGATTTAGATTTCTTAGCTACTAGGCTATGGGACTTGGCCCTAAAGCAGCATTTCTTTTGGGATAATAATAATAGTTACATTGATTAATCACATTTATTTTTATTTTAAAATAAATTGGTAAGTTAATGTAAAATGAAATGTAATATCATCTTTCATTGTTAATTTTTACTTAAGAAATTACGTCCCAAAGTATCTCTGACTGACTTTTAGTACTATTGGTTAATAACATCACAGATAATATTTTGTGTTCTCAGAAATTATCTTTCAAGTATCACAAGTTGTATTAACAGAGAAACATAATAAAAATCAATATATAATTGATATGAAAAGCAAGTTAGCTATAAAGAATGTATTTTTTAGTTTAGTTTAATTGTACATTAATTTCAATTTTTAATTTTTCTAATTTATAATTTTATTGACATAATTATATTTATTTATGGGTTACAGTGTGATATTTTGATATATGAATACAGTGCGTAATGATCAAATCAGGGTAATTGGCATATTTATCATCTCAACCACATATTATTTCTTTGTGTTGGGAGCATTCAAAATACCCTCTTCTACATATTTTTAAATATATTGAAATCCTGCAGGTGGTTTATTGGTTAAGATGCTGGACTTCCACATAGCCAACCTCAGTTTGAGTCCCAGACCCAGTGACTTGCGCGCTCTCTCTCTCTGTCTTTCTCTGGCAGCACATATGTCCTATAGCAAATGAAAAAGTAATAATTGTAATGATCAATGAAATTAAGTAAATAATTCTTTAAAAATAAATAAAATAGGGACCAGCAATTGGCATAACGGCTATGTCGCTGGACTCCCACGTAGTCAACCGCAGTTCGAGTCCCAGACCCAGTAGCTTAAACTCAACGCTGGGCACGTGTATGTGCGTGCCCAGGATTCGTAGAAGAGAGTGATGGAGAAGGGATTGCGGCATGGCCATCCTCCCTGGGGGGTGATTTCTCACTTTCTGTCTCTCTGTCTCCCTCTGTCTTTCTGGCAAGTGCACACGCCTTATAAGGAAAAAAAAATTCTCCAAAATAAATAAATAAAGTAAAATATACAACCAGTTATTGTTAATTATTGTTAAACTACTGTGTTTTATAATGAATGTTGGTTGGCACATTACAAAAGTAATGAACTGTACTCGTTGGATTTAAATATTAACTTAGTTTTTATAAAGAGGAATCGGGAATTTTTACTTGAAAACATTTTAATTAACAAAATAGGAATTTATCCCATAGTTGAGACTGATGGGGCTGGTTCTGCTGTCTAGAGGCTGAGGGACCCAGATCCCACATAATTGACTGTGTGGTTCAAGTCTCAAGTCCTAAGGCTTGAAAACACTCTAAGTGCATGGTGTACCTGCCCCGTATCTCAGCAGGGTGGAGAAATGGAAGAGAAGGGATTGCAGCATAATCATGCCCCACTGGTGAGTGCTTTCTCCCTCTCCCTGTACTTCTGTCACTCTTAGGCAAGCACATGCACTCTCTGGCAATGAAAAAGAGAGAGAGAGTAGCAACTAGTTTTAAAATGTTTATTTGAGGGAAGCATATATAATTCTGAATTTTAAAACAAGTATGTTATCTGAATACTTAGGTACCTACGGGTAAATGTTTAAGTCTGTGCACTTTAGTATCCCTGAGAATTAAGTTTAAATACTGGACAGGGCCAACCAGGGTTCATAGTGGGCAAGGTGGCTGGATCCCATGTGGCCAGATGTGCAGTTTGAGTCCTGGACCAGCAGCTTGAAAAACACACTGGGCAAGTTTGTGAGCATGCTCAAAACCCCAAAAAAGAGAATGGAGAAGAGGGATGGATTGTCATGTGGGGTGAATCACCCCATAGGGGATGATTTTTTACTTTCTCTCTCTCTCTCACTTCCTCTCTGTCTCTCTCCAGTGAGTGCATGCACCCTTAAGCAATTTTAAAAAGTATTGGACAGTATTATAATGAATATAATAATTATGTTAATAAGAAGAAGGAGGGAGAGGAGGAAGAGTACATGTAATACATATTGACCCCTTTGTATATTACTGGAACTTTTCTAAGCACTTTATTGCCTTGTGTAATCATTGCAATATCTCTTGATGGGAATACTGTTCATTTACACAATTTAGAGTAATATATGTAATTATATCTAGAGGTTTAAATATGTAATGATGTGTAAAATGGATAAATAAATTACTCAAGGTCGCATGGCCTATACATAGTAGAGCTGTAGTACAAACCCAGATGGTGTAACTTCCTAATCTTGTTTATTTCATTGAAGGCCCCAAAACTTAATTTCCTCCTCTACAAAATGGGGTCAATACTACAACAATAACTTCTGCTGCCACTGCTGCCCCTACTACTCATGAGATTTCAATGCAGAGTCAATAATGCAAACATATTTTGAACCATGTAACTGTAAGCAGACTTTATAGAACATGTCAGTTGAGGGAGATAGCACTTATCAAAGCAGACTACTTATGCGTTCAGTTGGTCTACTATAACCAGAGAAAAGATAATACTTAGAATGGCTCCCCATGCATACAAATTTACCTTTTCAAAACACTGGTTATATACATATATATATATATATATAGTGATTCATATAATGAAAGAATGAGCTTCTTTAGGTGCAGAAAAACTGATATCCATGCATATTTTTCATAATATGCATTTTCTTTGAGCTTTTTAAACACTTATTGTACATCTCATACAGGTTTTAACTTTCAACTTTACTCACAGCACTGACCTTTAGGGTAAGTTTTGCTGTTATGACAACCCCTATTGGTCAGTTAAAAAAAAAAAAAAAGGTCATGGTTATTATAAAAGTTAAAACCAAATAAGAAACCTTCACCCCAATTTATTGATTTAATGATAGATAACATTTGGAGTCTGGGGTGTAAACTCTACGTAGTCTATTAATGAAATGTAAGAGATGCATTTTAAAACCCAAGGATTCCTTAAATTACCTAGCATTTGTAACCTATGTGTTCATGAACCTCTTTAACAACCACTTATAACTTCTGAAATTATGTGACTAAATAGCTTCTAGAAGGCTCAACATATTTCCTGTTAATGAGCTCACAAACCTGGAGGCTTAAGAAAACAATACTGTGAAATATGGATACTTTTGAAGGATTGACAGAAAAAAAAGAATAAAAGCCACTGTGTGTTCCAAGATTTTATTAGGTTATTCCACCTGCAAAAACAGATGCTGTATCTGTTTCGAATCATTCAGTCAGTGGTATTTTAGGCACTTTCTGAATGATAATCAATCTTGATTTTAGAAGTTGAAAGTAAAGTTTTAAAGTTATCTCTGCTGTATACGCCTCACATTTAAAAATATATGTCTTCATTTGATAAAGATGACTTGTTCATGGAAAATATAGTCACTTCCCATCCTATTTTCTTATTTTAATATTTTTTAAAAAAATAACTGAGGGATGATCACCCTTAGAATATTATATTTATTTTTCTGATAACAGGATGTAATCCTGAATATTTATTGATATTTTAAATCCACTGAAAAGAAATCAATAAGGATTTAGTCGCTTTGGAAACTCTCTATTCATCTAATGATATGAGTATTTGAGTTAGTCAAGCAAAGTGTGATATCGGTTCTATTTGTTCCTTATTTGATGCTTCAATTCTATAGTTTGTCTTTATGCTTTTCCTCTTTTCCTTATTTTCTTCTCTCCAGTCTTTCTCTATCCTCTGTTTACGGGATTCCCTACCCTTTTATCCTTTTCAGCATCTGAAGTCACCAGATAGAGAGTAGTGGAAGTAAAAAGTACATATATCTTGTTGCTCTTTTCATTTACTACAGGCCCAGAAATAGATAATAGACATTCAGTTCTAACTGGAAAATTCACCAGGTGAAAGTTAAAGAAGAAAAGTGCATTTACCACTTTATTAAAAAAAATGGACCACATACCCTAGCAGACACTTCACCAAAGAACATATACAGATGGCAAATAAGCATATGAAAAGATGCTCCACATCATGTATCATCAGGGAGATGCAAATTCCACTGACAATGAAACATCACTTTACACCTATCAGAATGACCAGAATGCAGAATACTTATAACACCAAATGCTAGTGAGGATGTGGAAGAACAAAAATGCTCATTGATTGCTCTTGGGATACAAAATAGTACAGTCACTTTAGAAGAAAGTTTGGTGGTTCTTTACAAAATTACATCTATTCTTACCATCTGACCCAGCAGTGGTACTCTTTGGGATTCCAATGGATTGAAAACTTACATCCAGGCAGAAACCCACACATATATATTTACAGGATATTTATTCATAATTGTCAAAATGTGGAAGCAACCAAGATGTCCTTAAGTAGATGGGTGGATGAATTCACTGTGGTATATCTGGATGATGGTGTTATTATTCAGTAATAAAAAGAAGCTATCAGGGCTGGCAGGTGGTATGGTGGTTAAGGCTGCTGGATTCCTACATGGCCGACTGTGGTTGGAGTCCTGGACTTGGTGGCTTGTTTTCTCACTTTCCCTCTCTTTCTCTCTCATTCTGTCTCTCTCAAGTAAAATCGAAATAAATAAAGTTAAAGTAATTTAAAAAAAAATAAAAGAAGCTATCAAGAAAAGACATGAAGGAAACTTAAATGCCTATTACTGAAGCCTAACGGTCTGATTCCAACTACACAGCATTCTGGAAAAGTGCTTGGGGGGAAAGAAGGGTAGAATAGGCTTTTTAGAGCAATAACACTACTCTGATAATATAACAACGAGTACATGTCATTATACTTTGTCCAAACCCACAGAATATCTATACCAAGAGTGAGCCCTGTTTTAAACTGTGGACTGCAGTTGATAATGATATGTCAATATATGTATGGAGTTTATAACAAATGTCCCAGCCTAGTGGGAGAAGTAATGTGTGTATAAGGGTAGTGAGTATATGGAAAATCTCAGTATCTTCTAATGTTGCTGCACACCTAAAACTTCTCTGAAAAATATTTTAATCAAAAAAAGAAAGAAAAGCCAATCATAAAGTAATGCCTACAGATTAATATCACTATGCACAAAATACAAGGTACATTTATACAAAAAAAAAAAAAAACCCACAGAGATAAACTCACATACACCCATACACAGCTGAATGTACTAAAGGTAACTTTGAAGCTGCATGCAGACAGAACATAGTCTTTGAAAGCCGGTTCATGTCTCTCCATACTGGATGCTTTCTACATCATGGAGAGACTGAGACAGTTTTCTTTCTGTTAAGGAATGAGGTTTGTAAAAGTTAACTTTTCTGATGGGATATTACCATGAATCTATATTATTCAACAGAAATAAAGATTATTCTTCATCTTTGATTCACAGAAACTTGTTTTATAATTCCAATGTCAACAGTTCTTTTTGTGGTGGTTGTGTTAGCATTTGGGGATTAATAGACTTAAAATACCAGAGAAATCTTTTTAGAGAATTGAGGACATTTTTGTTATTAAATTTTTAAATGTCTAGAAATATAAATATTTTTGCCAATTTGAGATTACAATAACTAAGTAAAGTTTAAGTGGCATTTCGCTCAAAGTGATATAAAGCAGTACTTTATATCAGTAATTCTTTAATTACAGAAATTAAAGAATTATATACTTTGAGTGTTCATAACATAATGTGAAGAGAAAGCATCTTGGAATTGCCCCTTATTTTAATGGTGTCAGGTGTGGTTTTATGCCGCTGCAGTGATGTTCACCATTCTCCTGGAGTTCTTTGTGAGAAGGTAGTATCACAAATCACAATGCAAAATCAGTTACAACTATCCCACCCTATCTACTGCAGAGAGGGCATGAAAGTTTTTATTTTATTTTACCCCTTACCACATATACAAAGTGTAAACTCTAACAAGCCTGGAGCTTTTATGAATACTTGATCAAAGTTGAAACTTGATGTGCACTGGAATGTATTGGTCGTCTTCAGGTCTGCATGTGTGTCCAGAGACTTGCATATCCCCTGCAGTCCTTAAGTCCCAGGCTGTTCCAAGATATGCTTTATCACAAAGCCCTCTGGAAAATACCAAATGTAATATTTTTATTAAAGTACTACTTACACTAATATTTAATATTTTCAATAGAAATCCACATGTTATAATAACTGCTATATTTTTTTTATTTCTCAGCCAACAAATGTTTCTTTTTATTAGAACAGATGTTCGATAATTTGATGCATTTTTATTTTTTATATAGTTTTTTCTTTTAACTTAAGTAAGGAATTAGTTATTTAAGACTTGGGGAGAAATTCTGTTTATATGGTAGTAAATATTTCTTTCTTTGTTAGAGTTTTAGCCAAAATACATTTTCCCCAGCAATTTAAACAGCACAGAGAAGGTTTAAAAACTCTATTGGTATAGACTTAATATTAATTGCTATTCTGAAAGGACACTTTTTTTAGGTTTAAAGTGTGTTAATAAAAATGAATACCACAAACAATGGAATCATTTTGCAAAATACGTGCACATGTTTTGATTTATTTTTTTCCAGCGATCTACTTACAGGAATATTCATATAGAGTGACCATTCTGTTATCAATAGCTATCAGTTTGAAAGATAAAATAAAGGTATTTTTATATTCACAAAAATAAAAATATTATCTTCAGTTAATCATGAACTGTAAACACGGTAGTATCTATAACCAACATAATACTAAACTTCTGTTATGAGGGAGAATGTTGTACATGTCTCATTTGGTGTCTTCCAGTTGTTAAGAATTATGCACAAAAATTAAAATTTGACCAAGTTGGAGTTTTGTTTTTTGGGTTTTTTTGAGAGGTTTTTGCTATAGGGCGTGTGCGCTCGCCAGACAGACAGAGAGAGACAGAGAGACAGAAAGCAGGAAATCACCCCCCAGGGGGGATGGACACGTTGCAATCCCTTCTCCTCCATTCTCCTCTTGGGATCTTGGGCATGCACGCACACGCGCCCGGCGTGAGTTTAAGCCACCGGGTCCAGGACTCGAACCGCGGTCGACTACATGGGAGTCCAGCACCATAGCCATTATGCTAACTGCTGGTCCCACCAAGTTGGAGTTTTATAGATAAAATACTCAAGTATAAAGTAAAATATACTAATGGGACCCATTATATGTTTATTGAATGCATTACCATTTCCATCCTATCAACAGAAAGTAACATATTTATAGGTCAGGGTGGAAAAGAGACAGAAAAAAAATAATGTTTTGGAAACCTGGCTCTTAGAAATTGACCAACAAAATAGTGTTATCAGAAACTGCTAGTTAATTTAGAAGTTTAGAATTGAATTTCTTTTTGATTTGCTAGAGGGTGCATGTGTTAGCTAGAGAGAGAGAGAAAGAAGGGGAAAGTGAGAAAGTATTTCCTCCCTGAGGGATGGTCACACCTTAATTCCTCCTCCTTCACTTCTTCTTTCAGAATTTGGGGTATGCACACACATGTGTCCAGCATATTTTTCAAGCCTCGGGGTCTAGGAC
The DNA here is from genome assembly GCF_000334495.1 of Tupaia belangeri chinensis. Lineage (NCBI taxonomy): Eukaryota > Metazoa > Chordata > Mammalia > Scandentia > Tupaiidae > Tupaia > Tupaia belangeri. Next base: position 410,834 of record NW_006160053.1, on the reverse strand, counting down.
TCAAGCCGTGTAGTTGGTGATATGATATCCAGTCACCTTAACAACCACCCCACTGTCTGGTCCCTGGAATTGAACTTTAAGATGTAAGAAAGTATGAAATTTGTCACAGAGAAAATGAGTTCTTACCTACAACTTCAGAAAATACATAGAATGCTCATCTGAAGACCTGAAGTTACTAAAGCCAAAAGAAATACATTATTAAATAGTCTTATACCTACCCCTGCCCTCCTGTGTTGTTGCTTATATATGAAATTGGTATTTAACTGTCTAGGTTGGTATGTAGTGCTAATTTACTTGAATTTTAAATTTCTTTAATGATTTAAACAGTTTCAAACACTTTTGGTGTCCAGTAATATCTAGTCTAGCTAAGTGACTCAGTACATATTTGTTCATTTGACTTACTACTTACACTCAAATTTGTACTTGTCTATGAACATACTATGGGTGAATACAGTTGTATAATGTAGTGTAGTAACACTGGCTTCAAGAAGTTTATAATCAATTAGAATTTGACAGATCAAAGAAAGAAAATGGCATACCCAAACTATGAATTAAACTTGATTAGAACATTTCAGAATGTATAAAATAAATATTTATTGACAATGATGTAATATAACCTGTCCACATTGTCATGATGGCAGAATGTCCTAGTAGCAGAATTTAAATCTTGGTAAATTGGGGACCAGCAGATGAAGTAATGGTTATGTTGCTGGACTCACATAGTCGACTGCGGTTCGAGTCCTGGACCCGGTGGCTTAAAAATCACACCAGGCATGTGTGCACGTGTGCCAAAGATCCTGAGTGGAGAAAAGAGAAGGGACTGTGGTGTGGCCATTCCCCTGATGGGGAGAAGGGGTGCTGTGATTTCTTGCTTTCTGTCTCTCTGTCTCTCATATGTGCAGTATAACAAAAACCTCTCTAAATAAATGAATAAATAAATTTTGTTAAATCATTTGTGTGCTCAATAATAGCTTTTATTTTTTTCAGTTGCATTTGCATTTTATTCTAACTGGTAAAAGTTGTTTTAAAAAGTATAAGGTCAAATACTTATTTTAATAAAATATACAAAATAGCTTTTAAAATTTGCAGTTAAATGGTTAGCTGGAAATGATTAAGATGTATGCATATATTTTATTGAAGACCACATACTTTAGATAGCGTTTTTCTTCTAAGACTAATAGAACAATATAGTAGTATTCAAATAATAATTATGTCCATAATCTGAGAATGACTTTTTGAAATAATATGAGAATAACATTTACTCTACTTATAGATGATGAAATTGAGATTAGAAAGTTCAGCATTGGGTCTGGCTGGGGGCATGATGGTTAAGGGTGCGGGAGTCCCACATGGCCGACCATGGTTTGAGTCCCAGACCTGGAAGCTTGCTTTCTCACTTTCCCTCTCTTTCTCTCTCTCCCTCTGTCTCTCTCCGATCAAATTAAAATTAATAAATAAAGTTAAATAAATAATTCTTTAAAAAAAAAGAAGAAAGTTCAGCATTACAGGGTCGGAAAGTGGTTTGGTGATTAGGATGCTAAACTCCCACATGACCAACTAGGGTCTGAGTCCCAGACCTGGCAGCTTGCATTCTGACTTTCCCTTTCTCTCTCTGATCAAATTAAAAAAAAGAAAAAGAAAAAGAAAAAAGAAAAAAAAAAGTTCAGTACTGTACAGTATAGGCCTCAGTACTGTATAGTAAAGGCCACAGAGAATGAATGACTACAGATTTATTTGAACCTTGGTTTACTTGTCTTCAGGTTTTCTGTATTTTATTCTCTAAAACATCTGTTATCAATGAAATGCTGAAATTCTTTTGCTTTATAGAATGATTAATTATAAAGCTTTAATTACCACTTTGCCGGAACCAGCAGTTGGCGTAATGGCTATGTTGCTGGACTCCCATGTAGTCGACCGCGGTTCCAGTCCCGGACCTGGTGGCTTAAATTCATGCTGGGCATGTGTGTGTGTGTGTGTGTGTGTGTGTCCAAGATCCCGAGAGGAGAAGGGAGGAGAGGGGATTGCGGCATGGCCATACCCCCTAGGGGGTGATTTCTTGCTTTCTGTCTCTCTGTCTCTTTCTTTCTGTTGTATGCACGCTCCCTATAGCAAAAACCTCTCAGAAAAAAAAAAAAAAAAAAGACCACTTTACCAAACCTGTATTTTAGTTATTACAGATGTTTTCCCTTTGCTTTTTTGATAATAGGTGATGACGACTGAGAAGTTTGTTTGTAAATTTTAAAATAACAATTAAGATGTTAAAATAACAGTGCTTCACATGTATTATTTACTGTGTTTGGTTCCTATCCTTAGATGGACTTCACAATTGTTTCGATGTACTTAACCACTTAGAAACATTTGCACCTCTTGTTTAGATCATTTCAGTAGATATTTATTGACAAATACATTAAAGGAATTACAAAGGAATATGCAGACCTTTGTCATGAAGGTAATGGTCTAATAAGTAAAGCATGTATAAAAAATAACAATATAGTCTCATTAAGTATAATATAAACAATATAAAATAAAGGGGATTAGGAACCCCAGAGGTCACACAGTGACTGATGATCCTACTAGTCCTACATGGGAAAGGTGTTGGGTTTGCCTTTGGGACCTCCCCAAATATGCCAGGCAGGCATATATGTATGCCTGTGATCTGGTATGACTGGGAAGGGGTGGGGTGGATTGTGGCATGTAACCTCTGTTGGTTTTATCTGTCTCTATCTCCCCATCTCTGTTTCTAGCTCCCTGTCTCTGTCTTTGCCACCCCATTTCTGTCTCACATGGAAGAAGTTGATACAAACCTTTAAATCAGTCAGCCAAAAAATAAAGGGATGTAGAAGATCAGACTGAGGAGCACAGCTATAAGCTGTTCTTAGTAACTGTGAGCAGACTATTAACAGGCTATTTATATGAGGATGGCATGGTGTTAATTATCACGAACCAGAAGTGATCTTGATAGGTTATATCTAATTAATACCAGGAAATATAATTATTCTTATACCAAAGGAAACATTTTAGTTAATATTCTACACTTTTAACTGGTTAGAAATGATAAACTATTCAGCATCATCTCAATTAATTTTAAAAGCATACTTCGCAAATCCTTCGTTTTGGCACATATGTCAGGATGATCTTTTGTGGGGTGAGTGGCTTTCTTTCATTTTCACTTCCTTAGTTGGACATCTTTCTTTTCTTCAGAGGATGTTGCCTCTTACATTCAGGGTGTTTGTTAAAGTCTTGGACAGAGAAGAGCAATTCTCAAAAGTGTGGGTCCTGGACCAGCAGCAAGAACATCACCTGAGAACTTATTAGAAATGCAAATCCTCAGGCCACTCCCTAGACCTACTGAATCAGAAATGCTGGGGGGTGGAGCTAAACCGTTACTCTGCAGGCAATTCTGATGCATGCTCAAGTTTGAGAACCATGGCCTAGAAGAAATGCACTACTGCTGCTTAGGAAGAGTCATAAGATCCAACTCACTGTGACTTAATACCTTTCATAAGTTCGAGTGATTATGGAGTACTGTATGCAGGATACACGTCCCTTTGAATCCTCTGAAGTCTAACCCTCATTAAATACAGGTTATTGCAGATAGCTTCATAGCTCTACTACCATCATATTGACTCTGTGTAAACTGGCTTAATTCTAGTAGCCTTATATTTAGAGACAATGTAATGAAAAAAATTAATTTTCTACTTTATTTTAAAATGCTGTAGAGGAGGATGTTTTGTATCTTCTCCAGGGTCTTCTACCAAAGGTCCCATAGAGAAAAATATAACTCAGATTTCGCTGTTGGGAATAGTTCTGTTTGTGAGCAGCTTATTTCCTTTCATCTTACACAATGAACCTTGTAATTTGATTATGATTCTCTCTTTATATGAGCTGTTAAAAAGCTTAGCATCAAATCTTTGGCTAACCTCTAGTAAATACATCACACTTAATGATGTGTCTGTTCTGATTCCAAAACTTTTTTCATGGCTTTTTTTTTTTCCTTTTAAACACTTTTATCGTCTTACTTGGGTGATATAATGACCAGAGTAAGTCCCCGTTTAAGGACTTAAGGTTCTTAAATTGAAGAATTGCTGCTGTTGAAAAATGGCTTACTTAATTAACAAGTGACATTCAAAAATATGTGTTTATGGAAGATGGTAAACTGTGTAAATTTTGCCAATAAACAGAAGCATTCAAAAATAATCAATATAGTTTTGTGGGAGGAGTAGCGATTTTTGCTATAGGGCACATGTGCTTGCCAGAGAGAGAGGGAGAGACAGAAAGACAGAAAGTAAGAAATCATCCCCCCCATCGGGTGATGGCCATACTGCAATCTCTTCTCCAACATTCTCCTCTCGGGATTTTGGGCATGCACAGACACATACCCAGTGTTGAGTCTTAAGTTGCCATGTCCAGGACTTGAACTGTGGTCAACTACGTGGGAGTCCAGCGATGTAACCATTATACCATCTGCTGGTCCCCTTAATACAGTTTTTGATGAACAAAATGGAATCAAGAATGTAGTCATTAGAGATACTATAGTAAAAGAATAAACTGAAGTTCAAGTGGTTCAAGGATCTTCTGTTAAATAGAGAGGCCATTTAATGGTAGAACTAATGTGAGAATTTAATTTACCTAACTGCAATGTCTAGAAACTCTTTTTATTGTATTAGGAGGCCTAAGTCTTTACTACTCTTCACAATTATGAATTTACTTTAAAAATATTACATATACATATATATTCAGCCCATTCTTTTTAGTTATGTGTTCTTCATTTATATTTTATGTATCACCTGCATTACAAATCTGCAGAGAAAAAATAAGTAGGTTGTTTTTGTTTTTGTTTTTGTTTTGTTTTGTTTTTATTATTACCAAAAGCACTGAGCTTTCAGACAAAGAACCTTAGTGGTGGGCTGGCATCGTGGCCTAGTGATGAAGAGAACTGGATTCCATGTGGTTAATTCACAGTTCAAATCCTGGTTCTAGTGGCTTGAAAGACATGCCAAGCATGTGTGCATGTGTGTCTCACATCCCAATAAAATGGAGAAATGGAAAAGAATTTTGGAATGACCACGCCCAGTTGAGAGATGCTTACTGCTTCTGCCCCTCTGTCTGTCTCTCTTGTCTCTGGCAAGTGCATATGCCCTCTGGGAGATAGAAAAGAACCTTAGAGGTACAGAGATTTCAGGGATTAGGTGAAGAAGTTGAAGCTTCAAAGACAACTTGCATAAAGCAATAACAGCTCCTTAGTAGTAAAACAGTACTAGAACACAAGTCTCTTTACTCCTTACAGTAGAATTTCTGCTACATAGAGAAAGACAAACAAAAAGCATTTTTATGTTAAAACTAATTATAATGTGTAATAGTGCAATTATTTCAGAGATGCTATAAGAAGGAATAAAGATGAAGAATTTTTAAGTCATTTAATTGTGCCTATCTTTTCCCGAAGTAGGGCCTATTCTTTTACCACATTTATCAATCTTTTTATCCATTCAATTCCATAAAAGCATATCACAACTCACTACAGGAGGTAACTGAGTGAGCTGTACAGTGATAAATTTTTCTTGTTAGGAGAAATTACATTCACTAACTTGAGCTACTTTAGCATGAAATTGAAAAAGAATCATTTTGTCTTAATTTACATTCTTGATTCAATGAGAAAAATGTGAATTAACCCAACAGAACTACAGATGCGTTGCCTCAGATACTAAAGGTAAACCAAATTGGTATCATTAGAAGTTCATCAACTTATACATCCTCTCGATTTATTAGAATAGATTTTAAGCAAGGTTATCAAGGTTAGTTATGCTCAGCCTATATATGTTTTCAAATACTCATTTTGTCCTTTGGTTCCATTTTATTGTTTTTGATACATCTTTATCAATACTCCTCTGCGTTTTCCATTTCTCACCTAAGCCGTGCACATCATTTCTTAATCAAAATCACTGGGATAGTGCTGCGGTTCACTAGCCTTAGGAGCTGCTATTTGCTTTGAATAAATTACATGAAAACATGTTGATTGATAGATGTTGCATGTCAGAAAAGAAGATAACTGTATCTTCTTCAGCTTACTAAAAGGTCATGCACACAGAGTGATAGGAACAGCCACAGACAACTTTGAGATAAAGTGTATCATGAAAGGTGTGAAATCTTGAAACCATGAAACGTGGACTTGAAAGGCATCTTTTTTCCAATACAAATCATATATTCAGTCACATGTTAGGATTACAGTAACATTTAAATACGCTTAGTCCCTGCTATATTTTCCAGTATTTTAGTAATTCATAACTCTGCTATTTTTGTGTGCGGTTGAAATAATAAAATTTATAATCATTATTTAAATTCAACCTATTATGTTATTTAAAATATGTTAAGCCTATGGCAAGATTTTGAGGAAAAAAACCTTAATTTTTATAATACACACTTATGTAGCAGTCTTAGATAAATGAAGGAAATCTACAGGTAGGAAAATATCAAATTGGAAACAAGAATTTGTAGACACCTCTTATTTTACCTTGGTTTTCCACTTGTCTAATGGAGTCTGTAAGGTATCTATGTATTGAGGCTCATGTTGTACTTTTTTGTTTTAATTTGTTTTCTAGGCCATCAATGTATTTCCCAATTATGAGATTTTAAATTGTATTTACCTAAATATTTATGTTAAGAAGAAAAAACTAAAAGACATTAAAATAAATCTCTGCATGTAAATATTGTGACTTGCTTGGTCATACAATATACTTGAGGCATATTTGTGCTCATAGTAAGCCTTAAGGGTTTTTTTTTTGTTTTTAAATTCTGTTCTCTTACCGATATTCCATATCTTTGCATTCATTAATCTTGCTTGCCTTTGAAAAGTTTGGTTAAAAAAGAAATCTGACAGTGTTTTGGAAGTCTAATTTTTAAAATAGGATGGAATGTTTCTAGTCCGAAAAATACTAGCCACGTTCTTATCTATCCTAAATTACTTTGTTCTCCAACAGAGCTGCCAAACTGTCAAACTGTCCAGCTTCAGTATATAACAAAGATCCTGTTGTATTGTAAAGATATTCATAACAATTTTTATGGAAGGCTGAAAGTGTATAAGTTCACAGTTGTAGCGATAACATGGCACTCTTCACTGTTTGGCTTGTTTATATTGGCACAGTTCCCCAAAGTGGAGACTGACAGAGTCATGCAGAAATCTGGTATTTGAGCTGAAATTTACACACTTTAAGTGATGAACTAAACAGGCTGGTGTTTTCTTTTTCTTACTCAAAAAGTGCAAGGTTACACAATACAGACGGTTTTCATCTTTTCCCATAAATGCACAGATTCCTGGGATATAAATGACTGAATTCATCACCAATTCATCAGGGACGCTGAGCTATGCAGTTCTGTTTACAGTGGCAGAAAGTTAATATAAATTTTCATCAGAAGGGGAAGTTTACACATATGATTCTATTTGTCCTTCATTATTAGCACCTGAGTCTAGGCTAGAACGCATAATTGTCTACAGGCACAGGCCAAATAGATGCAAGGGAAAGGCAAATAAGCACACCAAAAATAATTTTATGGTTGTCTGTTACAATTCTCTCACTGGGATTCTTAATCTAGAAAATCAATAAACAACAGGAGTGAAACTCTTTTCCTCTGCTCAGGCATGGCACAGCCGAAAGTAACACACAGAAAGACCATTGTGCTTTTTTTTCTTTTACTTTATTCTTTCTGTGAAGTTTATTGGATCAGTTTCTACTGAGGCAAAATATATCCTGGATCAATCTGTTAATTTTATACATTTTTCAACCTTTATTTATTTATTTAGTTAGTTAGTTCAAGTGACAGCAATTTTGACATGACAAAACAGTACTTTCATTCCTTTTTCTAAAATAAGTTAGGAGCATCTGTTTATCTTAACAGATTTTCTTTTTTTGATACTATAATCATTATAAAATTTGTGGAAACTCAGATATTCAGAGTCGGCCAGTGCTACTTAAGGATGACAATGAATAAACCATACTAATGATAAAGAGCCAAGATCAATAGTGCTGATGTTAGAATTATGGACATAATCTATTCCATAATATATTTTGATGTGAAAATGTTAAAAGTAACCTATTTTTGTATATCATGCTCTATCAATGTTAAGGATAATTTTATTATATCTAATTTTATATTTAGTGCAAAGGCTATTATAATTTCTTTTGCACAAATTTTGTTTTTAAGCTAAATTAATTCACTTTTTACATCCTGTTAAAAGTTGTCTAATTTTTCTCCCCAATTTGGACATTATAAACTTTTGCATTATTTTAGTCTTCTGATTGAACTTCCTCAATAAATAACCCATTCTCTTTTTGATCCCAGTTTGTTACTCAATGAAATATTGCTACTTCTTTTTGTAGTAAGGAAATACCAAATAAATTTAATTCTTTATGGATTTGTAGGCATAGATAATAGTTTTCTTTAGAGAAAAAACTCTATACCTATGCCTAACCAAGGCTAATAACAAATTTAGACTCAATATTATTTATAGAAATCCAGATTCCAAAGGTGTGTATTAGTTGGTACATGAGAATGAAATATTAGAAAAGGATTTAAAAGTGATAGTACAATTCTAACAAAAACTTTGATACTTTTTTTTTCACAAGCTAATTTAAAGACAAGTTCATTTGTACAACTGTCAACAAAATTAATTCAAGTTTTCTGTTTTCCAATTTACTTGTCTGGATCTTGTGATCATTAGGTGTTGTGTTGATTATTTTATACAGTTACTCAGAACCTTTCATTACTTCTTTCTGTCCATTTGTCCTACTTATCTTGAAACAGTGTTCTGTTTCTTTCATCTGAACTTCTCAAAAGAATGTTGAATCATGATGATAATGCCCTGTTTTTTGACCAACATTTATGCAGATGATACTACCAGCAACATTTGCATAATAAAATTATATAATTTTACTCACATATCACACTTCATATTGAAGTTATTCCTGTCCTTTGATGTTAATATTATAAATAGTTCTACCATACTTTACTCTTTTTAAAAGCAAAATCCATTGAATGTATATAAAATGTTCATAATACATTTCATTTTTATACTCATGATTTACCTATTAAAATATTTGAGAAGATACTGCATCAGTATTCACCCAAAAGAGAAGAAGGGTCACACAGAGAAGAAGGTTGTGTCAACACAATAAGCATCTGGATGAAAACTAAACAAATTATGCAAATAGACAGATGTTTTCCATATAACATATGGGTAAATTTTTCAGGTTTCATCCAGATGTTTGGAATCATGTGGACATAATCATGACCTCTTTGTGACCCCTTCTTTTCCCTATCAGGTAGACAGAGATTAAATGACTTGTTTAAAAGCATTTGGCATTGAATTAAAAAAAAATCAGTACTTCACTCAGTCTTGACTTCAAGATTTTTCACTGAAACAGCCTGAACTCAAACTACTGTCTCTCTAGAATTAGACAATAAGTTAGCCTACTACTTGTAATTAGAATAAACTGATAGATGTAAATTTTTAATTGATTATCAAATCAAATCATGCATTTAGGTTTTTATATAAGGATGTCCTCAAACACAGTTCTCGCTTCTTATTTCTCTATTCTCCTTTATTTTATTCTGTTTCTTTTTTTGGAATAAAATCTCAGTAATTTATATAGTAAACCTCAGATTAATTAAGCACATTACTCATTAAATCAAGATTACAGGGGGAAGGATTTAAGGAATCAAATTGTTTTCAAACACTTGAACTCATGTAGGAGCACTCAGTTTCATATAAATAATGTGCTAATTACAAATTTTTCTTTTCTGTTAATTAAGGCAGGTCAGCGGGACTTCTACTTGGCAACACTTAGCTTAAGTGTTCAAGTTGCTATACGTACTTGAAATTAATGAAATGAATTGTGTTTAAAATGTCAGGCTTTTCATTAGTTCTATGATTCTTTGTACTCATTCTTTTCAATTATTTCAATGCAGAGAGGTTTCATTTATATGCATACTTACCTATCAGTTTTTATAAATTATTTTAGCAGTATTTGGAGATTAAAAATAGGTGAAGTTGGGATAATCACTCTCTTGAAAAGATCAACACAATATTTTCTTTGGTATTTAACTGATTTCAGAAGAAGACTAGAAGCGCCTTACTAACCTATTACAACTTCTCTTAGGACAAGGAGAGGGTCTTCATTTCTGTCCACATCATTGTATCATAGACAGCAGGTAGATATTATCTCATCTACAGTTGAACCTAAAGTTGATGTTTTATGTTTTGAAAATTCAGAGATTTCATCTCTTTTCATGGGTAAAAATGTGGCTGTGGAAAAGTGAAGTCTTTTATGGATAAAAGGAAGAGATTGGGAGAATACTGGTAGATCTGCCATGCTGATCCTAAACTCCAGCTATTCCATTCTACTTTCTGTTTCCTGAGCATGCAGTTTCCTGAACGAGTCTTTATATTTGCTGTTTGCCATTTATATGTAGTTCTTTTTTTATTGTTTTTATTATTTTTTTAATTTGCTTTAGGGCAAGTGCATTCACCAGAGAGAAAGGTGGGAAGGGTAAGAGACAGAACCTTCTGAAGAGGTGGCCACTCCAGTCTGGATTTTGGGCACACTCAGGCCAGTGGGCTCATTTCTCAAGCTACCAGGTGAACAAGGCAGTCTGCCACGTGGGATCTAGCTGCCTTAACCACTGCACCACTGGCTAGCCCTATATATATATAGTTCTTTGAAATACTTCAGAATCAACATTTTTCTCTTTGCTGCTTTCATTATCACGTTAAAAACAACAAACAAACAAACAGGCTGATGCCAGTCAGATCAGTACCTATAATAGTGTGCAGCACTTAATAAATGCAAAATAAATATTTGCTTAGTAAATGAATAAGTATATTCACAAGAAATGCACATTTTTTTCCTATTCAGCCTGAGGAGACATGCATGAGAATGAGCATGAGCAATTTACCAGATAATCAAAGTCAGGTACCATATATCGTTAAATGAACTATGTCAGTTTTATACCGTTGTGACCCTAATTACTGTGGTTTTGTTTGCTTATTTTTTTCTACTTCGTTTCTATGTTAATTATTGCAACTCTTTACTTATTTTATATTTTTTCATAAATCTGTGTTCTTAAATAGTGCAGATACTATCATATTAATTTTATATGTATACCGTCATAAATTAAGACCAAAAAAATGGTACAGAAATAGGGGAGCAATCATGTATTAGCAATACATAAATGTTAATACTGTAAAAACATAATCATGACTTACCAGTGTTTATTAATAATTTCTGTATTACCTCTTAGAATAGTTATTTGTGATTTATTTTCACTTGAAATATATTAATGATCAAAATACGTGTTTTGTTTTTCCTTTATTTTTACACCTGTATGGACACAGATTTCCTGAAGATATTTAAGTGTCAATATCAAAGGTCACAGGGAACCAGCAGTTAGCGTAATGGCTATGTCACTGGACTTCCAAGTAGTCAACCGCGGTTCGCGTTCCAGACCCGGTGGCTTAAAACTCACGCCGGGCGCGTGTGCGTGCGTGCCCAAGATCCCGAGAGGAGAATGGAGGAGAAGGGATTGCGGCGTGACCATTCCCCCTGGGGGGTGATTTCTCGCTTTCTGTCTCTATGTCTCTTTCTGTCTGTCTGGCGAGCACATGAGCCCTATAGCAGAAAAAAAAAATCAAAGGTCACACAAAATATTTCATGTTTATTGTAATCTAATTTTTTTATTCTTTAAATTTTAATTATTTTTTAAAATTTATTTTATACATTCAACTACAGTACATCACTTATTTTATAAAGTGAATTTATCCAGCATGAATATCCTTTATATTATATTATTAGAAATATGAATTAATTAAAAATTCTTAGGGTTATAGTACTGGCCTGATTTCACTGATAAAAGTGCTCAATGATTGGCACTGACTAGGAATTCCTCAGTAAATGATGGGTAAATGAATGAAAGAGATATTTTGAGGAGATATAAAATTCATAAACTATATAAACTATATTCATTGTGTGCTGGTGTATGTTGCTTGTTGGGAGAGTACGCATCTGTGTAGAAAATCTTAAGACTTTGTGTGGATGTGGGTGTGGGTGTGGTGTTTTCTTAGACAATCTCACTGTATTACAATCTTCTTGCCTCAGCCTCTGGGTAGTGGGACAACTGCTCAGGTAGGTCTATGCCTCCACACCTGACTTTTATTATTTTTAAAAATTCTAAGTCTTTAAAAGGTGAAAAGAGTTGTTATTTAATCATAATAATATAACATTTTGGCCCAACCTGGTAGCACAATTGGTAGCAAACCAAACTGCAGTGCTGGAAGACACTTGATTGACTGGGTGTTCAAATCCCCTGGTTGGCTTAAAGTAAAATACTAGACTGACCAGCAGATGGTCATGTTGCTAGACTCCCACATGGCCAACCATGGTTTAAGCCCTGGATTTGGAGAGTTTAAAACTCATGCCCGGTGTGTGTGAGCACGTGCCTGAAATTACAAGGGGAGAATGAAGGAGAAGGGGTCTCAACATGACTATTTCCCCAGGGGATAGTTTCTCACTTTCTGTCTCTCTGCCTCATTGGCAAGTACACATTCTCTATAGCAAAAATCTCTTTCTAAACAAAACAATGGGTGGACCAGCAGTTAGCATAATGGCTATGTCGCTGAACTCCCATGTAGTCGACCGTGGTTTGAGTCCCAGACCCGGTGGCTTAAACTCACGCTGGGCACATGTGCGTGCGTGCCCAAGAACCCAAGAGGAGAATGGAGGAGAAGGGATTGTGGTGTGGCCATCCCCCCTGGGGGGAGTGATTTCTTGCTTTCTATCTCTCTGTCTCTCTCTGTCTTTCTGGCGAGCACATGCGCCCTATAGCAAAAACCTCTAAAAAAGAGACAATGGTTACATGTGTAGTTACCCAGGATCTTGGCAAACTGGAAGGCCAGAGAAAGACAATCACAGTTTGATAAGACCTTGTCAAGGATACTTCTCTTTCTCAGTCTCTCCCATGTGTGTTCACATGCTATCATTAAAATAATTATTATATATATATTATTATATATATATATATATATATATAAAATGTTTTAGAAAGCCATGTTTAACAATTTAACAATCTCTAGTGACTACCCATCTCTGAAAATAAATACATGTGATGCTTAAAACCCAAAGCAAAACTAATCACATGGCTTCATGGAATTAATAGATTCTTCTGAAATGAGATTCTTACTCCCCACACCAAGAAACAAAAAACAAACTTTTGCATCAGTAACTAAGTAACCACATATCTAATGAGCGATTTTAGATGGTAAGCTGTTAAAGGAATTTTCAGTAGAGGATGACATAGTCAAATTTAAGATTTGTATGGTTAGAGTAACAGCAGGAAAAAGAATTGGACTGAGTTAAGTCTTAAGAATAAAACTGGGTGTTTAGATAGTAGGTACTTTAGTAGGCCAACAAGAAATAAGACCTTAGACTGAGGCAGTAGTGGTGGCAAAAGGTAAAGAATATTAAAAATACTGTGGAAGCAGCAGGGACAGGATTTCGGGATGGATTGGATTGGATGGGGAGAGGAGTAGGTAGTATAAGTAAAATACGTCTCTGAAGTCTTTGCTGTTGCTAGGATGGGGCAACAGTTATGTCTCTTAATCAAAATTGTATAAATAATATTTGAAGAGAAGAAAGTTCACTTTTTTGACTTATTTGAATTTGTGATATTTAATGGATATCCCGCTAGAAGCATTTTTTGTGAAGCGTTAGAAATGCAAGTCTGAATCTCTGAATATTAAAGGAGTGAACTGCAAGATTTTAGTGTTATATGATAGCTAAAGTCAAGCTTTTTAAATCTACTACATACAAGGCAATACTAGAAATTGTGTGTGTGTGTGTGTGTGTGTGTGTGTACATAAAAGATCTTTTTAAAAGTTCATGGAAAATATGTATTACAAAAAAATTTTGCATAGACTTCAAAAATGTTTGCTCTGAAATAAATTTGTATCTTTATTCCATTTTTCATAAGCTTTTCTTACAGTTTATTTTTTATTTTTGTATATTCAGTCAACTGTATATTACAGCTTATACAATGAATTTTCCCAGAATGAATACACTGTATATTAGTCCAATTAAAGATATTATCATACACATTATCATCAACAGATAATTTTCCATTTTTTGTTTCACTTAAATGTTGTGCTTCTTTCTTTTTCCCCTTTTTACGGTTCCCTTACACACACACATACACACACACACACACACACACACACATCTCTGCCTTCATGTACTTATATTCTTCTTAGAAAGATGACCAATAAGCAAATAGATGTTACATTATTGTGGTCGTTGTTATAAGAAAAGCTGAATTGGAGGCTAACATGATAAAGCTACCGAGAACTGATCTTTTAGATAGGTCAGTGAAAACCACCTCTGGTAGGAGTAGCATTACAGCAAAGGCCTTAAGGAAAAAAGGAAAGGAACTAGCATGTTAGGAGCTGAGTGAGCAAAGGGCATGGTGGTATAGTCTTGGAGGTGGCAATGGCCAGTTTATGTACACATTTTATCCTAAGTAAGACAGGAATCCTGAGACATCTTAGAATAGGACATTGAAATGATGTGATATAAGTTTTTTAAAGTTTATTTTAACTACTGTGGGCAAAGGATGTTGAAGAGAGTAAAAAGGAGAAAATGGGAAAAAACAGAATGGTAGATGGGAATCCAACAAAGAAGTGTTGGGAGCTTGGACTAGGCTGCTTGCAGTGGGGGTGGAATCATGTTTCATACTTTCTGGATGCATTTCATAGGTTTTGCTGATGGATTTATGTGGGGTATGAGAGACAAAGAAGCATCATGGATGATTGCAGTATTTGGGGTTCATTCAAATTGGTGAATTGGGAAGGCACTGAGATTTTGTTTAGTTTTTATTGAATGGAAGAGCTTTTTAATATGTAGTTCAGTTGATACATCGTTAAATTTCAAATTCATTATTTTTTTTGAAGAGGTTTTTTCTATAGGACGCGTGCGCTCACCAGGCAGATAGAGAGAGACATAGAGACAGAAAGCAAGAAATAACCCCCCGGGGGGGGGGTGGCCATGCCGCAATCCCTTCTTCTCATTCTCCTCTCGGGATCTTGGGCACACACGCCCAGCGCCCAGCGTGAGTTTAAGCCGCTGTGTCTGGGACTCGAACCGCAGTCAACTATGTGGGAGTCCCGCGACATAGCCATTACGCTAACTGCTGGTCCCATCAAATTCATTTTTGAGAGTAGATGGCATGATCAAGCAAATGGGCACGCAGGAATTAATGGGAGGCATGGGCCTGGAGTTAAAAATCTATGAGCTGTCAGCGTATAGATGGTATTCAAGATTATGAGTCTGCATAGGAACACCTACCTAGTAAATGATAGGAAAGAGATGAAAAGAAAAAGGAAAAAGAGAAGAAAAGAAGATGCTTGGAAGCACTTTAAGACTGGAGGAGGTGGAAGTCATACAAAGAAGGCTGAGAAGCAGCAGTTGGTGTATAGTATAGAGTTAAGAAAAGAGGAAAGGTGGAAAAGAACTGAGAAAAGACACACACCTGAATGATAAGCAGTGGAAAAGAAGTTCATGACTGATTTTTATCAAAAGTACTTTCATGCCTTATAAGAGGTGAGATTCATGTTACTGTGTCCTGTTTTAAACTTTCACGTTTAAAGTGAATATGCAGATGAGAACTGCTGGATGACATGAACTAAAATGTTCAGCTCAATGTAATCAAGCTGTCCTGATCGCTGGTACAGGCATAAGGTTTTCATGTTCTGTCATTGATATGTTATTCCCTCTTTATAGTTCAATCCCTGAAGGCCAGTGTCTGCTCTTTGTGATTAGTCTCTGTGTGGCTGTGCCAGTTATTCATTGTTTAATGCTTGGTAAAGCAAAGCAGAGGAAATGGGTTGGAAGAGGATGACAAATGAAAATAGGATAAAAATAAGATAAGAACAGAGATAGAACTCTTAGTTCACGTTTGCCTCTATGAAAGAGCTCATTTTGCATATTCATAACTTACGAAGTTGATTTTACAGTTTCAAACTTTTTCTTAAGTTAGGATTATCCATAGACAAGTATGTAATCTTTTGAACCAAATGGATTTAAAGGTAGAATAAAGGGTACTTTAAAAAATACATACTGACATTTCTCCATGTCTCTTGGTACAAACTGGTTATGTGCTGGTGCAGTGAAGAAAGATACAAATCAAAGAAAGAATCCTGCAACAGAAAGCTTTTGCATGAGTGAATAGGGGGGTGGGGGGAGCAGGGAATAAATTCAGTGGAGAACCAAAGACCAGCCAAATCTTTAGAGAAGAATTTATCAGACAGCTTGCCTTAGGACATGTATTGGAATGCAACACTAGAGAAGTTAAACTAGAGTGGTTGATGGCTAGACAGTTACACTACAAAATGAAAATTCGTTATTAATGGTACGTTGAATTCATAATTCATTAGCAACTTTAAAGAAGAATATCCCACTGTGGTATTTCCAACCAACTTTTTGCTTATATTATTTTTCTCTTGAAAGCCACCATATCCTTTTCTATAAATTGAGGTTAGATTTAATTGCTAAAAAAGTCATTGTGTTTCACTGTTTCTTTGCATATATTTTATTGTTTTGTAATGATTCCTGTAATTAATTTTCAGCAGTAAGGAATAAAATGCTAGTTCCTTTCCTTACACAAAATCCGTTTAAAAGAACAAAAAGTAAATGGTAAACTGAAAGAATAAATCACAGTTAAATAATTAATTGTATTTTACATATTTATTAGTTTATTATCTGGAAATTGTTCTGTTTATTATAGCTAAAGGGATTGATTTTGTTTGAGTTTAATTTGGGTGTTCTTTTATTTTTTCAATGTAATTGGTTATTGCTTTGTACCTGATTTTAAAAAGTCATGTTCTAGTTCCTATTTAGCTTTTTCAATTCATGTTATTACAACACCTCTCAAAGTGAACAGAAAGGCATAGACAATTTATAGAAGAGAGTTTATAAAGACTTTTGGTAACTATGATTTAGAAACAGGCTGTCCCCAGTTTCCTAATAGACTTTGTTGCATACAATCATTTCTAAGTTCATTATTCAGGAACAGGAATTTATGTTCCTGTAGAAACAAGATTGTATATAATCCCACAACAACTCCCAAAAGTTTATTTATAAGAGTAATGTATAGGACCAGCAAAAGGCATAATGGCTATGTTGCTGAACTCCCAGGTAGTTGACCGCAGTTTGAGTCCTGGACCCAGTGGCTTAAACTCATGCCAGACGCGTGTGCGTGCATGCCCAAGATCCCAAGAGAATGGAAGAGAAGGGATTGTGACGTGGCTGTCCCCCCGGGGATGATTTCTCGCTTTCTTTCTCTCTGTTACTTTCTTTCTTTCTGGTGAGTGCATGTGCCCTATAGCAAAAACCTTCCAAAAAACAAAAAAAGAGTAATATAACTTAGTTAATACTCATGGATTCTCCGAGTTCTTTTTTGCCCAAGTCTACATCTCTGAGGGCCTGATAACAAGCACAGTGTATGAGATGGAAGTGGCTTCATGCAACAGTTTCCATGGAAGCACAGGGAGAAGTTACTCACAGCATAACTGAGGGGAGCGGGCAAGTGCTTGCCCACTGGTTTCTGACAGGCTTCCTCAGAGAAGGTGGAGTGAGTAAGAAATATTGTCTTGAAGAAGATATATCATCTTATGGGAAATTAATGGAGAGTAGAATAATCTGAAGCATTTAAAAGTCACCATTTTATTTTCATGTATACATCTTTTTTTTTCCCCCACTGATAGGACTTTTTATTTCTCACTATTAAAAAATCTGAATTTTAAGCAGACTTTTTGACTGGTGGTTCATATCCATCAGCTTATTCAGCTTTAGCTCCCATCTTGTTTCCAATAGCTTTTCCAGAGCTGCTGCCTTCACCATGAAGCTCCATGAGGTTTTCCGAGTTGTGCTTGGGCTTCTTCAGCATTTTTATTTTTCTGACAAAGACATCATAGAGAAGATAGATGGACTGGCAGAAATTTTTCTGTCTTTTCCAATGCTGTCTAGAGTCAGTTTATTGACCACTACTTTCAAGTCATTTTTCTTCACCTCATGGGGAATGTTTTCCATCATCTTCTGGATTTGGTGGGCCTGCAAATGCTGAACATTAGAGGTCTTCCTTATCTGATTATTGCATTTTTTAGTGAACCCTATTCAGAAGAGATGAAGCAAATAACCATCGGTAGTCTTGACATCAACATGAGCTTCAGTCATGGTCTGCCATTTTTTGAACATGGAACACATTTTGTCACGGGTAAGATGCATGCCATGGAAATTAGTCAGGCAGATTTTGCCCTGAAGATTTTCAGTAATAAGCTTGAATTACCTAAATGTGACTTCATCATTCTGCAGATCTGCAAAACTTATTTCAAACACACGGCCCTTAAGGCCATCATAGCAATTTGGGTTCCTCGAGTCCTGATGATTAGTGTTTTCCCAATATTTTCTTTGTTGAACATAGCAGATGCTTTCACATTATAACAATCTTTTTTAGAAAATGGATCCACCACTTTCTCCTTAGCTCCCTTTTTGCCATCTTCCATAACATGCTTGTTCTTGCCAACCACCATGGTGCTACTCAGCCAAAAGAACAGAAGTGGTATCAAAATTTTACTTAGACTAAGGACGTTGGTTGGTGAAGGGTATGTTGTTGGACTTTCACATAGATGACCATGGTTCAAGTCCCAGACCCAGTGGCTTAAGACTCATGCCGGACATGCACATACATGCTCAAAATCCAGAGAGGAGAATGCAGGAGAAGTGACTATGATGTGGTCATCCTCTCGAGTGAGTGGTTTCTCACTTTCTGTCTCTTTGGTGAGAGCACTCTCTTAAAAAAATTACTTAGAATAGTTTTTTGATTTAGCTAAAATTAGAATTACTTGAAGAACTTTAATAAAATAGACATTCTTAGCCCCAATCTCAGCCCTAATTAAAGCAGAATTTCTAGGAGTAGAGCCCAGAATCATCATAAAATGACTTTTGTGTGATTCTAGTGACTTCCTGAGTGGCGAACTCTTATAGAGTGAATTGAATTCAGAATTTAGCAAAGATTTTTTTTTTAATATATGGAAGAGCTCTAGAAATCAGATTTTTATTATTCTTTCTAAAGTCCTTCTTAAACATAAATCTAAAGAGTAAACTATTTCTTTTTCTTTTTTTTTTTTTTGGTAGAGGTTATTGCCTTAGGGTGTGTGTACTCCCCGAAGAGAGAGACAGACAGTGAGAGGGAGGGTGAGAAATCACCCCCCGAGAGGGGATGGCCACACTGCAATCCCTTTTCCTCTACTCTTCTCTTGGGGTCTTAGGCAAACATGGACAGGTGCCTGGCATGAGTTTCAAGCCACCAGGTTCAGAACTCAAACCACAGTCGGCCAAGTGGGAGTCCAGCAATGTAACCACTAGGCCATCTGCTGGCCCCAACTATTTTTCCTTAAAGATAAATTTCAGCTAAAAAATTCTCATGTTCAGATTCTGACATAATAAAATTGTTTTGTTTAAATGCCCACTGGAAATAATCAGTGTTAAATGATCCTGTTTTATATATCACCAAAAAAAAAAAAAATCACAAACTTTTGCCTATTATAAAGCAAAATTTAAGTCTAAATTAATAGCATTTATTTTTTATGAGTGAAATTATTTATGACATTGTGGCCATACCTGACTACACATTTTATTCTTTTAAAAACTGTTTTAATTGACAAACAAAAATTATATACATTTATGCTATACAATATGATGTTTTGATATATTGTGGAATAGTTAAAGTAAATTAACGTATCCATTATGTCATACTTATCATTTTGTGTGCGCGTATTGTGAGATTACTTAAAATCTAATTAGCAGTTTTCAATGGCACAATATATTGTTGTTAATTATATTCACCATGATGTATAATAGATTTCTTGAGCTTATTCCTCCCATCCAATTGAAATTCTTTTACCTTTTACCAACATCTCCCCAGTCTCCCAGCTCCCTAGCTTCTGGTATCTACCATTTTACTGTGTTTCTTTGAGTTTGACTTTTTTAGATTCCACATATAAGTGAGATTATACAGTATTTGTCATTCTGTGCCTGCCTTATTTCACTCAATGCAATGTCCTATATGCACGTTCTTATTTTCACAAGTGATAGGATTCCCGTTTATAAAAAGACTGAATAGTATTCCATTATGTATATATAGCCCACTATTTTTTCATTCATCCATTTGATGGACACTCAGGTTGATTCCATGCTTTGACTATTTTAAATATCCCTACAGTGAACTTGGGAGTATAGCTCTCTCTTTAACATAGCGTTGATAGTTTCATTCCTTTTCGATATATGCCTCTGTATTGCTGAAGTATATAGTAGTTTTATTTGAATTCCTTGATAACCCTCTATAATGTTTTCCATAATGACTGTACAAATTTATATTTCCACAAATAGTTTACAAGTGTTCCTTGTTCTTCCTAGCCTCACCTTGTTATTTTTCGTCTTTTTTTGGAGAGGTTTTTGCTATAGGGCGCATGCGTTCGCCAGACAGACAGAGAGAGACAGAGAGACAGAAAGCGAGAAATCACCCCCCCGGGGGATGGCCATGCTGCAATCCCTTCTCCTCCATTTCCCTCTCAGGATCTTGGGCACGCATGCACACGCACCTTGCGTGAGTTTAAGCCATCAGGTCCAGGACTCAAACCACTACTTCCATGATCGACTACATGGAAGTACAACAACATAGCCATTATGCCAACTGCTGGTCCCTATTTTTTGCCTTTGCCTTTTGATACTAGATTTTTTAACAGATATAAAGTGATATCTTATTGTGATCTGAATTTACATTTATCTTATGATTATTGATGTTAAACATTTTTTTTTTCAATTATAAACCGACCATATGTATGTCTTTTTTTGTAAAATATCTATTCAGGTATTATATCCATTTTTAAAATCAAGTTACTTGTTTTCTTAGTATTGAGTTTTTTGAAGTCTTTTTCTATTTTGGATATAAACTCCTTTTCAGATATATAGTTTACAGATTTATTCTCCCATTTCATAAGTTGCCGCTTCACTTTGCTGATTGTTTTTGTAGAAGCTGTTTAGTTTGATGCAATCTCATTTGTCTATTTTTACTTTTGTTGCCTATGCTTTGAGGTCACATCCAAAAATGTGTTGCTTAAAAAATGTCATAGAGATTTTTCCCTATATTTTCTTCTATTAGTTTAGAGCTTCACGTCTTATGTTTGTTTTTAAGAAATTTTGAGTTGATATTTCTATATGATACGAGATGAAAGTCTTTATATCCAGAAGACAGCCAGTGGATATCACTTTTCCCAGAACCATCTGTTGAGCAGACAATCCTCTCTGTTGTGTGTTCTTGGAATCCTTGTTGAAAACTAATTGATTCTGCATCTGGGGATTTATTTCTGGTCTCTTTATTCTGTTCCATTGGTATGTATATATGTATATATATTATATTTATGCCAGTACCATTCTCTTTTGATTACTATTGCTTCATAGTAGATTTTGAAAATCAGGTAGTGGGAATGCTTCTAACTTTGTTATTTTTGTTCAATATTGCTTTGGCTATTAAGGATCTTTTGTGACTTTATACAAATTTTAAGACAATTTTTTTCTATTCATGTTAAAAATGTCATTAGAATTTTGAAAGGAATTGCATTGAATCTGTACATTGCTTTATATAGTATAGCATTTTAACAATATTAGTTCTTCATGAGGGCAGCCAGTTGCATGGTGGTTAGGGCAGCTGAATCTCACATGACTACTTGTGTAGCTGGAGTCTTGGACCCTATAACTAGAAAAGCACTCCAGGCACATGTGCATGCATGACCAAAATCTTTAAAAGAGAAATGGAGGAGAACAGATTGGTGTGTGACCATCCCCCATGGAGGATTTTTTTCTCACTTTCCCTTGCTCACTCTTTCTCTCTCTCTCTCTCTCTCTCTCTCTCTCTCTGGTGAGTATATATGGCCTCTGGCAAATTTTTTTTTTTTTAAATTAATTCTTCTAATCTATGAATAAGAGATATCTTTCTATTAATTAATGTCTCCTTCAATTATTTTGTTTTGTTTTCTGAATATAGATATTTCACCTCCTTGGTTAAATTTATTTTATTTTACTTACTGTAAAAATATTTTGTTATTTTAACTTGATTTTGCAAATATCTTCGATAAGCCATGAAAAGAAAATTTTTTGTTTTTAAGTCCATATATATTTTATTCTGCCTGTTTTTACAACAGAATATATAAAATTATGAAACAAATTCAATATATTTTGAAATATAGTTATTTCAATTTTAAATAAAAAGGTTAATAATTCAGAGTATTTACAAGTTAAATGTGTATCAGTTTTCCTAAAATTTATGAAAATTAAATTTGTTCTCTTTTTTGCATATGAAAATATACCTTAAAGTGTTTTTGTTTTAATTTGCCAGAGGATACATGTGCTTGCTGGAGAGAGAGAAAGAGAGAGGGGAAGTGAGGAAGCACACCCATGGGGAATCATACTGCAATCCCTTCTCCTTATTTCTCCCTCCTTTTGGGATTTTGGGCACACAACCGAACATGCCTGGTGTGTTTCACAAGTAACCAGATTTAGGATTTGAATTACACAATTGGACATGTGGAGTTCAGCCACTTAGCCACTATACCAAGAGTTGGCCCTGAAAATATTTTTATATTTTTTTCTTGTGTGGGAATTCATTCACTAACTTAGCAGATACAATGCCGAACAGAGAAATATTATACAGATACCACAACAATAAAAGTAATAAACATAGTTTTCTAAGAATTACATACATAACAGCATGTATAACTCAAAGCGTGTGTTAAATTTAAGAAATTTAAAATTTGTTATGCTTTTATCATTTCATTTGTTATTTCATATCGTTCTTCAAGTAAGTAGGTAGAGAAAGAATATAAATTAAAAATATCCTATTGTTTGGGACCAGCAGGTGGAGTAGTGGTTAAAGGCACTGGACTCCCACCTGGTTGACCCCAGTTCAAGTCCCAGACCTGGTGCTTTGAAACTCAAGCCAGGCGTGTATGTGTGCACCAAATCTCAGGAGGCAAATGGAGGAGAAGGGATTGTGGCATGGCCATTCCCCTGAGGTGTGACTTCTCACTTTCCCTCTCATTGTCTCTGTCTCTCTGGCAAGTGCATACATCCTATGACAAAAAACCTACTGCCTTTATTACTCATTTTATTACTGTCACCCTACTTACTTTGTACTGTGCTTCTATTCTATTCCATTGGTGCCTATTATCTAACTCGTCTGTGCAGTATCTTTTTATTTCACAGATTAGGGATTGCCCTGTGGTTAGATGTGTTCTAAGTGTTCGTGTTTTTTTTTTTTTTTGGAGAGTTTTTTTTTTTGCTATAGGGCGCATGCGCTCGCCAGACAGAGAGAGCCAGAGAGACAGAAAGCGAAAAATCACCCCCCAGGGGAGATGGCCATGCCGCAATCCCTTCTCCTCCATTCTCCTCTCAGGATCTTGGGCACGCATGCACACGCGCCCGGCATGAGTTTTAAGCCACTGCTTCCGGGACTCAAACTGCAGCCGACTACGTGGGAGTCCAGCGACATAGCCATTACACTAACTGCTGGTCCCTGCTCTTAGTGTTCTTAATGTTCTTCCCTACATTACAAGTCTTGTCCAGTATTTTCAAGACACATTAAACATGGCGTAGCTGAGACCTTTAAAACAGTTCTTATGAAAAGAAGATCAAGGAGGTAGTACAACCATACAGGTTCAAATCGCAAAGGTCTAATTTGGTGTTGGCAGGGTGAGATATTGAGAGGATCCTTTTTTAAAAAAATAGCTACTTCCATGGCTGTGGAATCACAGGAAAGACTTAAGTGTGTATTTTGGATTTGTCCTCAAATTTCAGAATGCCTCATTTGTGTATACGAGTGTCCCAGCTGTTGCAGACTTTGTAATGAATTAGTATTGGACTCAGAAATTGAGTTTCTGCCAGAGGATTCTGGCAATAAGCATTCTCCTATAACAAGAGACGAGTGATAGCAGTAGAAGTGCCAGGGGACTTCACAATAGCATGTCTCAGGATTCAGGGTAATGGCTTAACTTCAACATAAAGATGATTGGAGCAAGTGGAGCTTATTGTTCCCCTCTGGTGAGTGATCTGTTAGGTGCCAGTTATGCAAATGAAGATAATTACAAGAGCGTGCCAAAATGTGTCCTCCATGAGAATGTGTGTGGTTCTTAAATAGGTCATTCCACAATCAGAAGAAGCCTTTGCGGGGGGTACCAAAAATCCCCCTCCTATGAGAGGTTAAATATCTTTTGAGACATTGGAAGGAAAGGGCCATTTTGAATAAAGTCCACTTGGGATTTCTCCAAGATTGCAAGGCATCTTCCCAGTGTGACTCTCAGAAATGAAGTTTTAATTTCTAGTTTTAACTATTCATCTTTCTCTAAGTATTCTTTCATAAGCTTTTTTTCCAATAACAAGCAAAAATGATTAATTTAAAAAGAGAAACATTACATTGGGAAGCATTCTTCTTAAAAATGTGTGGTTAAACCTTCAGTAGCTATTTTTGGGGCAGAAGCTTTATACAGATATTAAAGCCACTTTTGAAAGAATCTTTAGCGTGCTTTCTGTCACAGGACAAAACTAGGTCCTATCGGCTATTTGCATATTTTTTGATTCCCAGAACACACATTTACTCGCCATAGAGACAGAGGGAGAAGGAGAAACTAGAACCCCCCTGTTAGTGGAACCTAGTCACACTGCAAAATACAGTCACCCTTCTTAATCACTACCCACACAGGATTCTCTCTATGTGGAATTTTCATATTTTTAATGATGAGTTCTTCAGACCCTTTTGAAACTACCATATTGTGGATAATTTGATTTAAAGGAAGAGCATGAGCAATATAGTTCAGTGATCTATGTCATAGTTGTGTGTAAAAAAAGACTTAGAAACAACACTGTCAAATAGTTGTTCACTTTTCCATAAATAGTCAAACTCTGAAGAGGACAAGAATATCACCTGTCTTTTTACTAGTACTAATAAAGAGCAAGGATTTAAATATTATTTGGATAATGAATGAATGAGTGAAGTATCTGCTACAAGACCCATTTGATCCGCTAATTCTAAGTGGGATTCTAAAGTATATATATTTTATGTTATTAAAAATAAAAACAACCAAACATCATTTTCCAATAAGGAAAGCAAAAAACAAATTTAAATGAAATATTTTTGCCAATTATTTTAGAGAAGACTAAAAATAAGTATGAAATATGTGGGAATGGGCATTCTCATTCACTGTGGTGGAATTGCATATGGATATAATCTAGAGGAGAGTTATGATTAATATAGGTCAAAATTTAATATCTGAATGTGATTTGCCTCCAAAATCAAGCTTTCGGATATAATTGCAAGACTGCATTGTAGAAAAGTTTATTGTGACATTACTTAAAACTGCAAAAGTTATAAAAGTCTAAATAGCTATCAAAAGAAGATGATATTAGATGAAAAGGAGCTTTCTAAGACTTGGAAATAATGATGTGCTTTTGTGAAGTTCATTTTTTCCCTTCTATTTAAATTTAAAACAACTATATGATCTTTGCCCAAATAAGTTTTTCTTTTTTATATATAAAGTACTTCTTTCAGTAGAATGGATATCAGAAAAATATTATAAATATATTTAATAGAAGTCTGTTTTCATTTGTAACTGAATGTGGAAAAGCATGAAAACTACTTCCATTTTTATGTAAACAAATTTTGAATAATAAAATATACCTATACATGTAGATTATTTTTCTAGACCCATGCCTAAAAGGCAGATTAGAGAATAGTTTCCTTTTATGTGTAAACAATATGCCTAAAATAATTGAAAGACTCTAACTGGAGAAAACAAGATAAAGCTTTCCTGGAAATCGATAGTAATTTTTTTATTTATACTTTTAAAAAAGTAGTGGAAGATAAAGTATATATTTTGGAAAAATCATTGATAAAATTTTAATATAACTTGATAAAACAGAAAATTTTATTAAGCTAATTTGAATGCTATTGTTCAACCTGTCCCCCAGACTCATCAATGTAAAGCTCTGTGGAGAACCTACCACACACCAGGCACTGTGGCTTCTGGAAGAAATACTCTTTTTCTTCACTTAGTGGATTACATCTTAAGCATCTGGAAAAGTGTCAGCAGGTGACATAGTGGTTAAGGCAGCTAGACTCCCACATGGCTGACTGAAATTAGAGTCCCAAAACTGGCAGCTTGATTTCTTTTTTAAGAATTATTTGATGTAACCTTATTTATTTATTTATTTCAATGTGACCAGAGAGGGACAGAGTGAGAGAGAGAAAAGAGGGAAAGGGAGGAAGGAGGTCACCAGGTCCAGACTGGAACCATGGTCGGCCACATAGGAGTCCAGGACCCTTCACCATACCACCTGCCTGGCAGCCTGATTTCTCACTTTCCTCTCTCTCTCCGTGTCTCTCTGGTCAAGTTAAAACATAATAATAATGACAATGTATTAAGTTAAAATAAATTAAAAATTAAAAAAAATCTGGACCAGGTTTTTTTTTTTTTTTTTTTTTTTTTCAGATTTAGCAAGAATAAAGAAACATACCTTTCTATTAAATAAGTTTTGTGTGACTGTGTATAAACTACTGTGCTGTGTATTCTTTGGGTCATAAGGATTATTTAGAAACATTTCTCTCTTAAGGAGTTTACAGTACTGGATGTTAAGGTCAACTGAATACTATCACTTAACAGAATTATCAGGTGAGTTAGGGTTTTTTATTTGTTTATTTGTTTTTGTTGTTGTTGTGTGTGTGTGGTTTTTTTTTTTAAAGGTTTTTGCTATAGGGTGCATGCGCTTGCCAGACAGACAGAAAGCGAGAAATATCACCCCCCAGGGGGAATGGCCACACCGCAATCCCTTCTCCTTCATTCCTCTGTCAGAATCTTGGGCACACACATGCGCCTGGCGTGAGTTTTAAGCCACCAGGTCTGGAACACCAACTTGCGGGCAACTACGTGGGAGTCCAGCGACATAGCCATTATGCTAACTGCTGGTCCCAGAGTTAGGGTTTTTAATAGATTTGTGCCTCTGCTGCTGTAGGATTAAGAAGAAAGCTCTCTGGCTTGGGGTTTGATGTGCATTATCAAAAGTCAGCTACTGAATACACATTTTAGAAAACTGATAAGGGAGTCTCAATGTGGAGTGGAAATAAGCTAGAAAGTGAGAACTAAACAGTAGAAGAATATTCACTGTAGGAACTTGGCTATCAGGTCATTTCATATATGCAAGCAGCCTTCCTGAGACTTGCTATCTTTTGCTTCTTAAACTGTTAATATCTACAAAAGGGCATTGTTTTCTAAGATGATACCCCTAAACTTTCATTTTTATACATATTTAATGTAAGAGTCATATCCTATGTACTTAACTAGAAGAACAGATTTTGAAATCAGAAATATATTTTAATTTTTTAGATAGAGTTAAAATTTAAAAACTCAAGAAAAATTTTAGGGCAAAAGCCTCAAAGACTATAAAAATTACATAGATGTAGTTAATGATGTATTAAGGTGAAGATTGTTATCATCATCAGTTTATATTTTATTTTATTGAAAAGAACACTTGTATCACATTATAATGTTAATGACTTCAATTTACCACATTATATGCTCAAGATAATCTAACCCAAATTCAGTAATAGCTGGAACAGAAAATGGAAATATCTTGGGTTTCTCCCTAAGGTGAGTTTGCCCAAGATCTCTAAAATCAATCTTTGTGAATTAGCTCCAAATATTATACAGGAATATATATGCTTCATAATTTATGTTGAAAATGGCATAGCCTAAAATTACAAAATCCGATGATCTTAATATAAATGCATTCCTTCTTTCATATAGCTAATAACTTTTTTAGCTAATAATTTTTTTGAAGAATTATAGTAGTTCACAGCAATTGGTTGTCAATGACTACCATTTCCTATCTTCCATATGTTTTGTGTTTCACTGTTTAGATTGTCCTGTAAGTCAAGTACATGATAAA
Organism: Tupaia belangeri chinensis; assembly: GCF_000334495.1. NCBI lineage: Eukaryota > Metazoa > Chordata > Mammalia > Scandentia > Tupaiidae > Tupaia > Tupaia belangeri. Next base: position 382,749 of record NW_006160053.1, on the reverse strand, counting down.
ATGTTTGGGAAGAATTTATTCAGCAATCATCAATGATAGGAATAATGTCATACAGAAATTCAAAATTATGTTGGGATTAAAGTTTGGAATTCATGAGCCCTCTGTGACAACTCTATCGTATTATTTCTAAGAACACTCTATTTTAGCTTTCTGGACTTTCCTTCAGAGGTTCTGAACCCATGGTGTCTGCACCTGCATAAGGAAGGCCACTCTTTTCTCAAATTGTTTTGTCCCCCCACCCCCAATCGCTTTCCTCCCCTGGAACTGGCCTCATTAGCTTCCAGATGGCACAGAAGAACCTCTGCATTAGATGCTTTCCTGTAGCTCCACTCTAGACTTCTTTCTCTTGGGGACAATCAGGGTATAATCTTTGGCCACAGGGTTCCCAGCTACTGAGATTCTTCATTGCAGAGCAAAGAGTAAACAGAAAAACATAATTTTCCCCTTTTTCCTTCTGCTTCTCCAATTGTAGAAACCTAAATGTAAACTCTGAAAGAAACTTTTCTTCAGCTTTTCTTGGTTTGGCTTTTTCAAAGTGTGTGTACTTTCTGTTCACTGGAATGGCCAATCTCATCCTTTTGCTCACCATCTGCTGCCTCTTGAGCATAGGAGGCCCTTTTCTCACAGGAAGGCAGGCCAAGCCCCAAGTTGCTCTCCTCCTTAACCTGTCCACTATAGCAAGATGACTTTAGTGCTCAAAGGGACAAAAACATGACCACTGAGGAAATGATATTTCTTTTATCTTTTTATTTTTTGGTTTGTAAAGGAAAAGCTCAGTCTAAAAAATCTAGTATCATGGCAACCTACTTTTTCTAACCAGGATTGCCTGCTTAGGGAGTAAAATTACAAATAAATTAAAATGTATCTGGCCATCCTTGATTTGATCTGGCATCTCTATTTTTTTTTAACTCCATCAAAAAATAGTACATATTATTTAATCCTTACTAGCAGATATTGTTTTGTGTTTGGCTATGCTAGGTTGTTATTAATAACTTATTTTAAATACTGGCTTCCTCCATGTAAATAGTATCCTGAAACAATGTTTCATAACTTCAGAAATACTGTCTTTTAAGGACAGCAAGGTCTCTTTAGAATGTGATCATATATATCTAATTCTCTTCATGGAAAATAGGAAAACAAATGTAGTTGCATAGACTCTTGGATTCTTCATGTTGTTCTAGTTGGTATATCTAGTAGTGTTGTTACAGCATAGAATATGTTCTGCTCTCTTTATATCCTAAACTTTTCATCTGAGTCTTTCACGGCTTCAAAGTTCTTTTAGGGCCAGCAGGTGGCATGGAGGTTAAGACAGCTTGATCCCACTTGTCTAACTGCACAGTTTGAGTCCTGGACCTGGTAGCTTAAAACACACACAAGGTGTGTGAGTATGAGTGCCCCAAATCCAGAGAGAATAGCAGAGGAGATTGCAGTGTGGCTATCCCTTCAGAAGGGGGTGATTGCTCACTTTCCCTCTGTCTGTCTCTCTCTGGCTAAGGCACATGCCCTGTAGTAAACTAAAAAACAATCAAAATAAAGTAAAATTTCAGTAGTCTAGTCTTCCTGACTACTCCTTATGAAGATAACATGAGCTATAAATATAAAGTTTCTTTCACAAAACAACCCTAGGACAAGTTAAATATGATAACCACATTTAATAATAAGAAATAAGGTTCTGTTTGAATCAGTAGTCAAAGTTTGTCAACTAATAAGAAGCCAAAAGGTCTTCTGAGAAATAATTATCTTTCCATCATATTTTCTCTCCTGGTTGCAAATGGATGCTTTAAATAATAAGCTGTGCCAATACTAGCAGCAGCATCACAGCTATGACTTTTTTCCTATTTGTCTGTCTCTAAAAAAAACTAAAGATAATCAGTCCTCAGAATGTACAAAAATACAGCACTTATTGTAAGTGACCCATTCTCTTATTCCTTAATAGAATTAGAGGTGTCAGGTCCCTTGGCTAGAGTAAAATTGTAAAAGACTGAGTAATGATAAACCAAATTAGATGAGTGGAAAGATAGGATGTTCATTTAGTTCTGGAGGCAACATTCCAGAAGAAGACATCCAGGTATCTCTACGTCATCAATGCATGTGGAAGCACATTGAGTAGTCTAACAATATTTTAAACATCAGTTTTTATTCTATTACTTGTATTTATCTGAACAGTGATGGGAAAACTCCCCTACTTTATTTCTCTTGAAATTCCAGTTCTCAGTAGAAAACTGGAATTACCATTACATCCTTATTTTCTGAATGAATACAGACCATCCAGTCTGAGCTCTTTCCCCTTCCTACCTCCCATGTCTAAGCCACCTATTCGCCCATCTCTCCTGCCTGACTCAGAGATGTGTGTCTAACCCCCCGAGGCTATCATCTTCTCTTGACCTTTTGATTCAGTCCTTTCCAATTCCCTTAGGGAATTTTTCAATTCTCCTTTTAATTAAAACTTCTGTTCTTCTTTATTTATTAAGGCAATCATCAACCAACCTCCCTTCCTTCCTTCCTCCCTTCCTTCCTTCCTTCCTCCCTCCCTCCCTCCCTCCCTCCTTCCCTTCTTTCCTTCCTTCCTTTCTTCCTTCCCTCTTTTCTTTTTTGGTTTTGCTATAGGAGTGCGTTGCTTGCCACAGAGGAACAGAAAGAGAGAGTGTATGAGATCCCCCCCCCAACCCCCGGGGTGATAGTCATGACACAATCCCTTCTCCTGCATTCTTTTCTTGGGGCTTTGTGCACTCATGCGCACGCACAAGCTCCCTGCATGATTTTCAGGCTTCCAAGTCAGGGACTCAAACCATGAAGTCATCATGTGGGATCTAGCTGCCTTAACCTTTGCACCACCTGCTGGCCCCCAGAATTTCTTTATTTAAAGCAAACAACAAACAAAAACATCTTAAACTATAGTTCTCTTTTACTTTGGTCTTCACAGGGCTTTTCAGAAGAATTGTTCATGGCTGTGGTTTCCCTCAGTTTATTCCCCACTAACCCCCAGTGGTCTAACTTGTACTTTGGCACTACATGGGAACTGATATCTGACAGGTTATATACAAACCATCCCATCAACAAGAACTTCCAGCAATCCTTGCCCTCTGACTTTGAGTGTTTCAAAATGTCATCCATCCTCTCCCTTAATTCTTTTCTTCTTTTAAAAATTTTTGAGAGATTTTTGCCATAGAGTACATGTGCTTGCTAGAGAGACAGAGAGTGAAAGCAAGAAATCCCTCCCTGGGGAGACAGCCATACTGCAATCCCTTGTCCTCCATTCTTCTCTCAGGATTTTAGGCATGTATACGCATGCACCTGGCATGAGTGTCAAGCCTCTGGGTCCAGGACTCAAACCATGTTCAGCCATGTAGGAATCCAGCACCTTAAACACTATACCACCTGCTGGTCACAACAATTCCACCATCCTTTTCTAAAAAATTAAGATGTTTATTGAATTTATATAAAAATTTGCCCCTTTAGAAGTATACAATTCAGTATACAACCATCACTATCTTAATTCTAGGATATTTTCACCACCTAAAAAAGAAAGAATCCCATATCCATCAGCAGTCACTTCCCATTCTCCATTCCCTTCTGTCCCTGGCAGCCACTCAGTTACTTTTTGTGTTTATAGATTTATCTATTCTAGGCATTCATAAAAATAAAATCATATAATAGGTAATCCTTGTTAGTGAGTTATTTAACACTGTTAAAAAGATTCATTCATGTTGTAGCATGTATCAACATTTCATTTTTAATGGCCAAATACCGTTCATTATATGGATATACCATATTTGTGTATCTATTCTTGAGTTCAATTGTTTACAACTTTTTTTTTTTTTTAAACTTGGATGGGGTAGGTAGGAGGAAGGAAGTCAGAGATAGAGAGAGAAAGCATCCTCAGCAAGGCCTAGTCATGCTGAAATCCTTTTCCCTCTAATTCTTGATCCCATCAGGATCCTAGGGATGCACACACATGCTCTTGTGTTTTTCAAGCTACCAGGACTGGGACTCAAACCCTGCACAACTATGTGGGATAAGCTTTTTCTTTTTCTTTTTTTTTTTTTTTAAAGAATTACTTAATTTTATTTATTCATTCATTTTTTTTAATTTGGCCAGAGAGATACACAGAAAGCGAGAGAGAGGGAAAGTGAGAAAGCGAGCCACCAGGTCTGGGACTCAAACCGTGGTTGACCATGTGTGAGTGTCCAGCGCCTTAACCACCATGTCACCTGCTGGTCCCCAGGGATAGGCTTTTTCTATACAGCACTTTCACACTGTGCTAAGGTTCCAAATCTGTTTATGGCTTCTGGCTATTATTAAGAATGTTGCTATGAACATTCATGTACAACTGTTTATGTGGACATAGGTTTTCATCTCTCTTGGGTGTATACCTAGGAATAAAATTAATGGGTCATGTGGTAATTCTTTATTTAATGTTTCCCAAAAAATTTTAAACTTCTCTCACTAAGCTCTCCTCAGAAGTCATTGTTTTTCTTTTTCACCATCTCCACAGCTCCTCCTCTAAGCAAAATGTTCATTAACTTAGGAGCTTTGACATTTCTTCTCTTCATTCTCTATCAGCAATCTAATAAACTCCTCCTTCATCCCCCACCCAATTCTTCTATTTGGGGATATGCTAGCAGCCTGACCACTCTCAAACTAAAACTCAGCAGTGTTTACTGTCTACTAAAGGAATCATCTAGTGGTTATTCTGCCAGCAGGTAAACAGTGTTGTCGTCTCTCCAAAGCCTGACTTTTTTTTTTTTTAATTAAAAAAAATACTTTTTTATTGATCTTTATTTTATTTATTTATTTGTTTATTTATTTTAATTAGACCAGAGAGGGACAAAGTAAGAGAGGGAGAAAGAGAGAGAGAAAGTGAGAAACCAAACTGTAAGGTCCAGGACTCAAACCGTGGTAGGTCACATGGGAGTCCAGCACCCTTAACCACTGTACCACCTGCCGGCCCCCTGATTTTTCATTTTTACTGTTTGTTTGTTTGATTGGTTATTCCTTTAGAAAGCGAGATGGAGAAATAAGCACAATAGGGTCTTCTCATCATGATTCACACTCAGTATCAGATAGCCCAGAACATGGATATGTGCCTGTACACCCATTATAGAAGGAAGGTCCCAGAGAGCTATCCCAGTTGTGAGTCTAATTGAGCAACTATGGTGCCACCATCTGACTTCAACACCTCTTTCGTAGTTTAATTTCTTCTGTTCCAAAAGTGACACAGCTATTTTCTCAGTGACCCCTGACTTAAAATTCTGAATTGACTCATTTCTTGCCTGTGCCCCATATCTGACTCGCTTAAGATCTTTACCCCATACACAGTAAGTCCTGCTGGGTACCTCCCTCCTGTGATGCTTATTTTCCACCAACGATGTTTATTATCCTTATCTCTTAATTGAACACTTGTACATACTTTCTTACTGGTGTTTGCCTCTATCTTGTCTGATTCTCTTCATCACTTACCATCTGTCTTTTACAGTATAACTTCAATATTGTCCCAGACTTAACTTGTCATTTTAGATCTCAACAACCTCTTAGTCCTTACCTGCTTAATACTGTCCAGACTCTTTGCTATTTATCATTTAGTTATAACCATTAGTGATCCAGTCAGTCTTCTTGCCATGTTTCACTAGCACCTAATATAAGCATATGGTCTATTCAAGCTCAGTTGTTAATGTTTTATTTTCATTATACAGAATCCCACATTTTATTTGCTTCAACTTGGCATGGTCTTTTGTCATCTCTACAAAATAAGTCTCACATATATCCAATCAAATATTATATTCTCCATAAAAATTTCTCTAAGCTGCCCACTGAAAAAAAATTTCTTCTACTTATGAACTTTTCAAATATTTTTATAATGTTACCTATGTCCTTTTGACATTCAACTAGATGTTTCTTATTTAGATAGTAAACTCTTTGAAGGTATGGGTCGTTGGGAAAGTCATGATGTATTTTTTTGTTTCTCTATGCAAAAATGCATCATGATTTTTCCGACAACGCAATAGAAATAATGTCATACGTTATACTTCTACAAGTAAACGATGCTCAGTTCTTTGCTTGGTATATGGAGCATATAAATTTTTTTTGAGGGGTTTTTGCTACAGGGCGCATGCACTTGCCAGATAGAGAGAGAGAAAGACATGGAGACAGAAAGTGAGAAATCACCCCCCAGGGGGGATGGTCACGCCACAATCCCTTCTCCTCCATTCTCCTCTCAGGATCTTGGGCACACACGCACACACACCCGGCATGAGTTTTAAGCCACCGGGTCCGGGACTTGAATCGCGGTCGACTACATGGGAGTCCAGCGACATAGCCATTACGCTAACTGCTGGTTCCCCATATAAAATTTTGTAATGACAAGCAATTTGTTTATATTTTAATCTCCAAATGTTTTTCCAAAATACTACTTTATCTTCAATCCTGTTTTTAAATTGAAGAAGAAATTCAGAGCAGAAGATTCAAATAATAGTGTACATTCAGATATTATACTATAATTTACTAGCATACATTTTCATTAGTATCTAAAATACCAGTTGAGATTATAGCAGTATAATGACCATGAGTCTTCAATCCATATTCAAACAAATGATGATATTCGTCCTGATAGTGGGAAAAATAACTGTTAAGATATAGGAGATAGAAAAAATAAGTCCAAAGTAAGAGGAAAAAATAAAATATTTCATAGCAGAAAGAGAAATGATGAGAGAATACACATAAACCATTTTATTGTCTGGAACATAGACCATGGAAAAAAGAAGTTGTAAAATACTTAATTTTAATAAACTTGATTTCTATTCATTTTTACCTGTCATATTTAAGAATTTTTATGTTGGACAGAATATCTTAATAAGGGAATGAGAATTGTATTTCCTATTATTATCGATAATATTCTATGCATTCCATTGTCAATTCATCATCGTTAGTGACAAAATAACAAAGAAACCAGAGCTATGGTACTGGTATTATTTACTGCAGCTTCTGGAAGGCCAGCTCTGAGGAAGGGAATGTGTTTATCCCATTAAACTGAGTGTTTGATTCTAGATCTGAAAACAGAAAACCTGTCTTAGTCACTAGTGATATTTGTCAGGCTTACTTCATGGAAGGGGTTCAGAGGTCATCTGTGAGCATGGAGGAATGAAATATACTGAGTATTGGGTCTGGGCCTGAATCTTAAGGACTTTATTATTACTTCTGAGGATAACTTGAGGATTCATTCCATCACAGATTCTGTACTTTAACTATTTCTTCTTTGGATTTATATCATGAATACTAAGCCAGAAAACCTGCCATCTGATTGGTAAATAGGATGCTTTATAAGAAATAGCTCACTCTTATTGTAATGCCATGAAATAAATTATCTTAGCTTCTCAGTTTGGCCTCCATACTAATGTACAATATAAATACAATATAGTCACACATTCATTCTCTACGTAAAATATACCGTAAAGAAAACAATTACTTTAAAAAATATTTCCTAATAATTAGCTTTTTTTCAACAAACTTGGTCTAATTATGTATGAGCCAGGATAAAATGAAGGGTCAATAGCTACAGATGCATAATTTCACTCTGATAGAGTGCTGTTTGAAAATAGGTTATGACAATTAGATGATTAATTTTCTCCTATTAAATAGCATGATGAGACTTCAGATTACATTTATCAGTATATTCTCTTTAGTGGAACATAATATCAAGAAAGGCCAAACAGAAAAGGAATCCTATCTTTTGTAGAAGGATCTAAATGTACTTTTTATCAACCACATTTAGGGAAATAATTAGAAAATGAAATTTTGTTTGAAAACTTACTTTACGCTCAGTATTCAAAGTCACATGTTAAAGAATGATATATTAAAGGTTAAAATATATGAGGAACAAAAATCTAGATGTCCCGCTGGCATTTTTCATTTTTTATTTTTTTTGATTCTGGATATCTGCAAAGTATGCACCCCTTGTCAGTATAACTAGGGAGTGCCTGTGTAAACATTCTTGTTTCGCCTGTTCCACATAATCGTTTCTTGTATCATATTTCTTCTGACCTCGCTATCTGAAACCAATTACAGGAGATCCATTTGGGCTGCATCTATTTTCATAAGAAGCCTAGGCAGCAGTGTTTTTCTCAGAGATGAATATCAACATCAAATATGCTTCTGAGTGCTTTGTTATTTATGTTTCAGAGAGATTTTGTAGCCTTCAGCTCTCAAGAATGTGTCACGCTGTGCTGTTTATACATTGAAGATATTAATGGGCGTAGATGTCATTTTTCATTTTAATGTCTCAAATGCAACAGGCTGATAGGTTAAGCATTCCTATTTTTATGGGGCGAGATATGACTGATGTCTGTTTTTTCCCAAAATATACATATATTTACTTTGAAAAAAAGAATTTATTTATAAACCTTAGCATACTCAACATTTTTGGTTTCACTGGGTATTTCTAAACTATTTGCAAATAATTTTTTTTTTGGTGAAAGTTTTTAATGTTCTACAGAGAAAAAAAATTATCTGACAGGTTACAAAGCTTTTCACACAACTCATTAGAATTGCTCTATATGAGGTTCATAATAGCATAAAGTAGTGCTACTAGAAAAAAGTGGTATGATTCAACTTTTCTTACAGAAGTTTAGCTAAAATTACACAATAACTGGTATGATGTTTTTAATAAATATTTTAGAGCAAAAAGCACTCAATTTTGGAAAGCATGTGCGTTCTCACACCTTTGCAGCCTAACAAAATAGATGCCTTTAATCTATTATAAAGACTTACTCTTTTTTCAAAAATTTTTAATTTAATCTGATTCCAATTTTTACAAGGTCCTATCTTAATTTTCTTCAGCTTTACTAAAATTAGATAACTTCATTTAGTAAAGTCCACCCTTAATTCAAAACAAATGTGTTTTTGGAAACTAGATATGTTTTGGCTACCTTAGAGATCTCTTTCTTGTTGTTCATTTAAATTAAACTCAGTTATTATTTTTCTCTATTGTTTTAAATTAATTTGGGGGACAGAGTGATCATATAAATACCTCAGTAACTCATAGAACTTTATGAATGGGCCTAGAATTCATCTGTTCTATTTATTGATGGACGTGACAAGTGATTTTTAAATTAATATTTTGTGTAATTTGACACCTAACACCTTATATTGTTGCAAGTGTTTTATCTCATAATCTTTTATTTTTTGAATAGCTGCAATAATAAACTGTAAAGATTAACTAGACATTTCTGAGCCATTGTTTATTGAAATTCAGCCCCAAAGTGTTATTCAGAATACTGGAAATAAAATATGATGCATACAGTTAGAATGCTAACTGCCAGAGATTTCTGCTTACATGTTTTAAATCATTCCTGATTCTTTAGAATTTTTGTTCTCCTACCTCTTAGGTTTGCTGTAGCGATCTCTGTCAGTACCAAAAGAATGTTGAAATAGGCAAGTAGTTATTTTTTATGAGTTAGTATTGAAAAATGACCCTCAACTATTTTGAAGATAACTAAATACGTGTGAAAACCAAAGACTTTAGAAGTAGAAGCCTGTTTTAACCAGTATCTTGTAGTGTTCCATTATTATTATTACTCCATTACTAACAGTGTTGATGCATGCTTTTGGCTAATGATATTTTTGATGAGCATGAGTTCTAATGTATCTAATTTTCTAGAGTGTTTGTTTTCAATAGCCACTGGGCATTTAAATAGTTCATGTGGGTACTTGTTTGCTTGTTTAGGTTGAGTTGAATGAATATAATATAGAGTAGTGAAATGAATAGAGCACTCCAAGGCTTGGGGACAAGAGCATTAGTTTTTCCCCAGGTTCTGCAACTGCTTAGTGACTTTACTCAAGTTACTGATCCTTCCGTTACTTGTCTAAAAATGCAAAAGCTAGGCTAGACAACCTCTGACGTTTTCTTCAGTTCTAGAGTTCTACAGTTACATTAGTAATAATACGATAGATCAGATTATCAGGATGTTATGAGTTTAGAGCCCCATCAGATATTGGTAGAGTACATAATGAAATCCAAGTTAAAGATGATGAGACTGAGTTATACAAAATAGTATATATTCTGTGATAGTCATGTCATTCACTTACAAATTCAAAATGTAAAAAGATCATATTGTTTCCCCTTTAAGTTATAAAAAAAAATAGTAAGCTCTCTTTACAGGTAAAAATAAAAATTCATTATGATGTCTTCTGTTCTCCTTTACTAAAATTTTACTCATTGCCATCTAATAATTCCTTTGACAGAACAGAGACAATATGGCACACTGAAGGCTTTGTGGCCTGGAAGCCGGGAGACCTTGAACAAAGCACTCCTAAATTGCTTTGTGACCTTGAACAAAGCAACTGAGTACTCTAGGCCTCATTTTTCTCTTTTGCTAAAATGGGAAAGATAGGTTAGATGACTTCTGAGATTGAGTACTGAATCATTCGTAATTCCAAAATTCTAAAACTATATTCATTAGAATTCTTTAATACAAAATAGCTATACATAAACAAAATAAGCTAATCAATCAAAGAGGGAAGAAACACAAGGAAAAGATTAGGCACATGTTGTGTGAATCTTGACAGGAATGGGGAAAATAATTGACTGATTTTCTTTATTTTGAGACTTTCACATAGACACATTCTAGCCACACTGTAGTAATTTCCATTTGAAATTATCATTTGTAATTATTTTCAAAATTGTGATTAACAGATGAAAGCTGTATTATTTAAAATATCAAGTGACAATTTGTAGTGAATGTTGAGATCAAAAGTAATTATGGAATTAATTTTGGGATTTATTTTTTCCTTCAAACTGAACTCTGTATTAAAATTGGGGACGTTCACTGGCATGTGCCATTCTTGGAAATATTTAGGTTGACTTGTAATTATTTGAAAAGTTAAAAAAAAAAAAAAAGGAATATTGCCGTGAGTGAGTGTGACTCCAAATGTGAAAAGTGTGTCTTACAAACGATGCCAGATCCTGCAATGGGAAGACAAATCAGTGTTGTTAGGGGATGGTGCTAGTGCACTGAGTTTGTTTACTTTGGTTTCTATGTCTGCCTGCCTTCTCAGAAAACTTGCTTGGAGCCAGACTGTAGCAGCCCTCTCTCTGTCTTTTCATAATTGATCAGGGGATGACTGCCTTCCCTGAGGGTTAAGACGTGGCAACTTTTTCTGTTTGCTCAGCATCTCAATGCAGTAGTTCAAACATTGTTCACACCAGCTGGCAGTGTAATGCCATATGCACATCTTGTCAAAGCAACTGTTGTCATGGATACTGGAAACTCTCTTAAAAACCAGATCATTGATTCCAATCAAAATTATACTTTTTATCAGCGGAGAATCTTAATTATTATAGGAGAATATTGATCTAATGATGTTTTTCTCCATTATGAAAAATTTGTCTTACATTCTAAAACACTGAATTACGAAGTAGGACAAGGCTTATTTTAGTTTTCCGTGTTGAAAAATTTCATTACTAGCATTCATTGAACTCAGTTGAGAGAGAAAATGAATTTAAAATAGAAGCTCTCAAAAGTTGTTGTTTTTTTATTTATATTAGTACCTTTAAACAGTATCATGTATTTTGTGTTGTGACACTAGTTTTTATATAATAAGTTTATATACTACATTCACTACACTTTTTATGCTACAGTAAATGAAATGCTTGCATTAATTTCTTATGTTAAGTTTTATTTTCCCGAGTGGGAAAGAAAACATAAAAATAAATGAAAACATCTTCTATTTTGATTGGTATTCTGTCACACATAGAAACAAACCTGATTGGTTGAGTGGTAATTTCTTTGTTCTCTGATTTTGCTAAGAATGCAAATGAAAACCACTCAATTTTATTTGGCATTAAAACTGCACTTTATTTTGTCAAAGGAGAGGTTTCCCCTTGAATTGTAAGTACAAAAAAAAAAGTGTTTTTAATCTTTAGTGAAAATCCTTATTAATTCACTTTCAAGATAATCTGATGTTGATTTGTCAAATTTAATTACAGCTTCCGGTAACACTTGAAGTCTACTGCTTTTGCTTCAAAATTGTAATATGAAAATGCAAATTGAATGATAATTTAAAAGGGAGTGGGCATTTTAGTTGAACACTCAAAGACAAGTTCCTTGTGGAAATGAGGTTATTGATGCAGTTTATGATTTCTTCCTCTTTAAGCACTTTCAACAAATTAACTTTATTTCTTGCAGGATTACATGCATCTCTGTGATTTTGAGTAAAGTTATATATGTGTGTTTTATGAATGTTTTGCATATTAAAAGAAATAAAATAATACTTTTCTCTAGGAAGGAAGCTGAAAATTCTCACACATTTCCACCTTCTACTATTGAACAGGGAAAAACTGGTTAATAATAAATTTAACTTTCAACAAAATATTTAGATATTGCTTCCTTTTTACTTCTAGGCTCTTCAGGCTGCAAGACAACTTCTCTTACAGCAGCAAACAAGTGGATTGAAATCTCCTAAGAGCAGTGATAAACAGAGACCACTGCAGGTTAGTAAAGCACTCCCATATTGGAGATCCTTTTTAAAAAGATGTTCCTAATGATAACAGATGTTCAAACTCATGTCGTATGCATGTAGGAAATTATCACATCTTCATATATATAGGTAATTTTAATTAAATTAATTTTGTGTTCTTAAAAAATATTTTTATTACCATAGATTTTAAAGTGTACAAGTTCACTCCTTGCAAATATTAGGTAGGACTCCTTGCAAATATTAGGTAGGACATTTGCTGTACATAGACATAAGGTATTTTGTATCAAATTTATGGGATTTTTAATGGGTTTTTATTCACACTTAGGTTAAAATGTGAAAATTTTTCCTTAAAAGCAAAGGCATAGTAAAACAGTGTGGAAGGAAACAAAGCAGTCTTTAGACAAACCTTCCACAGTTGTATCCAAGTGACAAATGCAGAAAACCTCCAGGATTGCCAAAAGAACTGTTTGAGTTTGCCAAGGAGTTACTGCTGTTGCTACAGTTATAAAAACACATTCTGGAGTTTGTTGTCCTTACTCACTCTGTTTGTCCTGTGAAACTGATAGTATGTATGTCTTTTAAAATAACTTTTGTTACATATTATAACCATGTTTTATATAGTTTTCTTAAGTATATAGGACATTACCTAGAGGAAAAAATCATTTTTTAAGGAGCGTTTTTAAAAATTTGGAGGGTAGAATTTGGAATTACATAAAACATCTCTCAAAGTGTCCATCAGCTCTGTTGAAAGATAAGGAATTTTTTTTTTCCTGAATCATGTTACTATTCATGTTTAATAAGGTATGGTTAGTTTTAGTTTTGTTTGTTTTCATTAAGTAGACATCCCTTGTTATTTTAACAAAACAATCTTTTTTATGGGCTAGCTGTTTCCATTTTCAGGTGTTAGTAAGTAGGTCTTATGTGATGGTCTTCTGAAGCTTAGTTTGTATGACAGAATTATATGCTACTGCTCTGAATGATCCAGAAATTACTTATTACCTAAAAACTGGATTAAATGTATGGCCTCTAAGCAAATTTTCTTGGGAGCAAATTTTCCTTTGTGGGGCAGTGGGTAGAAAAGGAGCTTGGGAATTGAGGCTATTATATAGTACAGGTATCTGCCATGATTGCAAATGAAAATTGTATTCAGTCAACCTGAGTTTAAGTTCTTTCTCATTTTTGTTCTTTTAAATACATTCTACATTCTTTCATTTTCATTAATGATTGATTCTGTGACACTTTCCTCAGCATCCTCTCCCTCCTCAAGTCATAAGATTGAGTGTAATATTTTCATTCAGTTCTCTGAGTCCATGAAAGTCTCTCCATACATTTCCTTGACAGAGGAATATTAACAGGAAAGTCACAGAAGATAACAGATGAACTATTTGTGTCCACTCTGGTTTCTGAGTGAGATTCTTGCTTTCTTGTTGGTATGAAAAGGAGGTTCAGATGCTGGCAACATAAGCCAAAGAGAGAAAAGAAGCTGTTGTTTTTCAGTGTCTGAACAGCATTATATACAGTCCTAATTCTATGTTATATTTCTTGACAAAACAGAGGAATTTGCAGTCGCTTCTTCCTCTTCAAAGCCAAATCCAGTACAAGTTTCTTTAGTGCTGGTTACCAGGGTAGCTCTGAAAAGCATGGCTGGGCTTTAGTTTCTTTACTTTCTTTTGTTGTTGTTGTTGTATTGAAAGTCAATATTCAATATTTTGATTGGCTAAAATATACATAATTTTTTTAGAAAGCACACACATAATGTGGAAATATTAATGACTCTGAAAATGAGAAATTGTTGTTCAAATATCAATGTTGTATAAATAAAATATTTGTAGAACAGAAGACCCCCATTGCATAATTTTAGCATGAAAAACTGATTAAAAGTGTCATAAATACCTTTTAGCGATTACAGTGCTGACCATTTCTACAAAGAACTTTCATTATGTCACTTTTATGTAGTGTTTTGTGATGCATATAAATCTGAATGTATCTCCATGATATAGATTATAAAATTGTAGTAGTCTCGCATTATATTGCAATTCAAATGTGATCTAATGCCAAAACATCATGGGAATGAGAAACTGGTTTTTATAATAAGAATTTAGAAATAGTGTTTGAAGACTTATTTGTTCACCAAAATATATCTGCAGTTATTATAATGAGAGCAACCTTTCTAGTATTTTCCAGTACATGATAAGCTTAGCAACTGGAAACATGCTGGGATTGTATTAAAAATCTAACATAAACCTAACAGCATTTCATACTAGCTTACACCTCTGTTGTCAAATGTGGTTGTTAGGAGATGTTTATCCTTGCATCTGCAAATACTATTTAGCATAAGTTGCAATGTTTGTCACCTGTAAAAAATAAGACAGAACATTTTTGTTAAAAATGTTTAATCATTTACTAGGAATTAAGCATTTAAAAAGTTTTCTAATATGATTCTCTCACAGTGTAATTATTTGTCTACTTAACTAAAAGTTTAACCAAACTTTTATAATAGAGTTAGTATAGATTACTTTTTAAGTTTCAAAAAGGTAATTGAAAATGTCTCAGAATTTGCACTTGCAAGGCAAAGTATTTGATATTAATAGGTCATGATGGTTCTTACTATATAAAGCATAACATCTTTAGAGAAAAAAGATAATGTGTGATTTTTATTTAAAATATAGTTTTGATAGAGACCAATCTAAAGGAAATACAGATTTTAAAACTGTTTTGATGGCTCAAGTCACAAGAACAATACTCAGTTGTTTGTTTACATTCACCTGAATTTTTTTGCATATTAAAAAGTGATGACCAGATTTGAAGTGTTACATGGCACAGAGTCTACATCTATAGACCAATATTTATTTACCTTTTTTTTTAAATTTACATTTATTCAGGTTTTGGTACCACAAATGGCATAGCTATTAACATGTCTAATACAAAATGGAAAGAAAAAAATCACATCTGACAAGTCTGAGTACCAATGGCAGTAGTGATTTCACTTTCATGTATAGATACACACACACACACACACACATATAGATTTGAATATATTTATATATTCTGTTAATTACACGAAGTAGCAACTGAATAGGCCCATTAAATGGGAAGGTACATTGATTAATCACATGTTGGTGAATAATATATAAAGATTGTAATGCAGATGATGCAAATGCAAGCTGATGTTAACCAAACCATTACCAGGTGTTTCTTCTTTACATTCTTAGTATGTATACCAGAAAACATACCCTAATAGTAACCGCTGGAAATGGCCTCTTGTTTTAATTTATTTACTAATGTATATTCTAGCACTTCCTAGATTTAATACACTCATAGTGATTCTTAATGAGGAAAACTATCCAAAAAGAATATCTAATACTTTTAATTTCATAAAACAATTTCCAAGTTAGAAAGAGTAAATTAAAACACACATGCACACATTTGCACATATGTGCACATATGCACACTTGCATAATCTATAAATTTAAACATTTTTCTGTAAGAAACATTATCAATTTTCTAGCCTATGACAGATCTACTTAACTTAGTTTAGATATGAAAATCGGTCGCATTATTGTTCTTGTTACATTTACAGCCATGAGACAGACTTGTGGTTCTTCAACAGCTGTGCAGAGCAGAGACGTAAATTTAAGGTAAATGCCATTGCTTTGCTATCTTAGATGAATATTAGTATATAATATTTTAATCACTTCCTTTGACATAGGTTAATAAGGTTTTATCCATAGACAACTAAAATTCTTAATTTTAATAATTTGTCTTAAATTCAGAATGGAGTGATAAAAACAAAAGTGAATTAAACTTTGGAGTCTTTTTCGGACTCTGCCATAAGACAACTCTATAAGTTTGAGGAAGTTACTTCAAATATTTAAAATAAATATATTGGGCTAACTGGTGGACAGGATCTCAAATTCCATGGTTAAAGATTTAGCTTATTTTTGTTTATTTTAGGTATGTAATAGGGATGTTAATTTTTCAGGATTAGCTGTATTTGTTTGATAATAGCTTATGAGTTGAGGATTGTGTTCTTTTTGACTTACTTGTTTTTACTTACAAAGCACTTATTTATTGACATGCCATAGTCAGAAACGATGCTTTGGAATCAAATAAATTAAATCCCATATGTATGGAACTCATGGCGCAAATATAATTTTGTACAACATCTAAAGATACATTATTTTGTTTAATGCCTTGTATTAATAATATAAATCACACTTAGAAATGTAAGCTACATATAGAATTATATGCTACATAAGTAAATACCCCTGTATTTAATCATCTAAATTTATATATGTTTTGATATTATGCAATTACCTTATTTCTACCTTCCTTTATGTCTTCATCCCAAAATAGTAAAATTAGTATCAGCAGACAAAGTTGGAAATTCTGTAGTAAACTAATCAGCAATTCTAACATTTTATATGCTATATAAAAAACTCAATAATCATGCATAAAAATTTTATAATTAAAATATTATGGGAAAGATACTAACCTTAGTGGGATATAGAATTGGACATTGCTACATATGTTTTAGGAAATGATGAAATTCCATTTATGCATTAACAATTAATGAAATTGAATATTTTGTAAAATAAAATTATAGTGTATAACAATTACAGAAATGCTAAAACACACTTTCTTCCAAGCACTTAAAAGAACATATCAGGAAATTTGAGATCTAAGTCTGAGTAGAGCTATCTATTATGGTGAGGAAAACTTACAATTTTTAAAAGGTGTTCTTTGCTCTTTGTATTTTCTGTATATATATATATA
>NW_006160053.1:342632-364568 GCF_000334495.1 Tupaia belangeri chinensis | reverse complement strand
TATATATATATGTGTGTGTGTGTGTGTGTGTGTGTGTGTGTGTGTGTGTAACACGAAGAAGAAAAAAAGTAAATAGAGAGCAGTAAATCTGGGGTCAGCAACTGGTGTTCTGGTTAAATCACTGGACTCCAACATGGCTGACTGCAAGTCCTGGACTGGTTTAAGTCCTGGACCTGGTGGTTTAAATCATGCAGGGTACGTGTGTGCGTGCCCAAATTCCTGATCATAAAATAAAAAGGAGTTTCACTTAAAAACTATTTACAAGGACAGACTATGCCTTGTGTGGTCCTGATTTTCCCATTCCAGTGGAGAACATTTCTTAAAAGACAGCATAAAATACAGATTTACAAGAATTTTATGGAATAAAATCTTCAACTATTAGTAGGTTTCCACCTATGGCTTGTTGCTCAAAGCTGATACTCTATGGAAGAGGGTCTGGGACATCGAACCCATTGCTGTTAAGTGCACTTGTGTGGAAAACAACTTACAATCTACTCATGGCATTTAAGAAAATGAACGTGTTCTTTGATGGGTCTGAAGTATTCCTTTGCCCTCATGACTAGGACTTTGTGTATATTGATTTGACCTCTTGGAACTCCTTATATTTAAAATGGAAATAAGGATACCCACCTTACAAGATTGCAGTGAAGACTAAAAAGCATATTGTATGAAATAGCTAGCATAAATCCTTGGGCGATAAAGTAATACATAATTGCCATTATAATTATGTTAGTCTCCAAGAAATTGGTATTTAATTCCATAGGTACGAATGATGTATTACAGCATGATTTCTTTTATTCAGCCATAAGTCTATTCTATCCTCAGTTGATTTAAAGTATACCCTAGTTATGAGAAAGCTGCAGCAAGTGTTTTAGGGACCACAAGAGTATCTCCTCTGCTGTAGGGTTCCACAATTTCACATTCACTACACATAACATTGTCTAATGTTTATCTTTACTACTAGATTACAAGCTTATGACAGCAGAAACTTGAATGTACTCTCAACATTTGTACCTAGCACAGGGTCTGTGAGTAATGGAGCTCTGTAAATACATGTCAGAATAAAGGAATGAAAAGGAACTTGTATTGAGTAGAAAGTAGGAGGAGGTTTGGGGAGGAGGTTTCATTCACTCAGTATAAACTAAGTAATATTATATACCATATGTATTGTTCTCAGGGGTATACAGCTTTTGGAAAATACTAAGACTTGTACATAAATAAATACATTTTAGGACATCATGGATGTGCTATAGAAATGGGAACAGCAGAAAGGCCAACAGGCATTAAAACATTAAATGATTGGTATAGGCTGAAGTGACCAAGGAAGGCTTTGCAGTCAAGGTATACTTATGTTGGGCTTAAGGTAAAGACAAATAAAGGCACTTTGAGGATGGAGAATTTTTTAAAAAGATGTTTTCAAAGATGTAAAGATAGGAAATTTTAATATCTAGTTAGGTGAGGATAAATGACTTACTTTAACCAGCATAGAGATGTCAAACTAAAGAAAAGGCTAAAATAGAACTTGGAAATACACATCACAATTCACTCTTGGCACAACTGGTAGTGGACCGAGTTGTCATGGTGGAAATTACATGGCTGACTGCAGGTTCAGATCTCCAGCATGGTTGACCTGAAACACACTGAGTTCAGTGTACCTAATATCCTGAGTCAGTAGAAGGCTGAGGGACACAGCAGTGTGATAAAAACCTTGTGGAAAGTGCTTCTCTCTCTCTTGCACTCTCTCTCTCTCATGCAGGTGCCCTCTATCATGAATAGAAAATAAAGAAACTTTAGAAATACACATAACTGAGTCTAGATTTTATGATTTGGTTTGTAGGGGCCACTAAACTTTTTGATAAGGAAATGATATGACGAAAGCAATGCTTTGCGAAGATCTAGTTAGGAATAGTACATATGGAAGATGTTTTCAAGGAATGGAGTTGTAGAGGAGATCAGGCTAAAGATAAGTTGAAAAAACTATTTAGGTAGCCATGATTAATTGAGCTTTAGACATCTCGAGTTTGAGATCATGGTAAGACAAGTGGAAGAAATACTCATTTTTCAGGAAATTAGAAAGAGAGCTTGACAGAGAGGTTAGGACTAAAGACAAATTGTTGTGGAATTATCCAGAAGTGATAGAGGAATCTATGAAAGTAGAATAGATTCCTGAACAAGATGATTTACAAAGAGGAGCTGGTAACATTCACTATTTTTTTTTTTCAGTTTACTATAGGGTACATGTTCTTGCCAGAGACAGAGAAAAAGAGAATTAGAAAGGGAGAGAGTGAGAAATTTTCCCCCAGGCAGGATAGCCATGCTGAAGTCCCTTCTCTTCTATTCTTCTCTTTGAGAATTTGGGCACACGTGCACACGGACCTGACATGTCTTTTAAGCAGCAGAATCTGGGACTTGAACTTCAAAGTCAGCCATGTGAGATCCATCTGCCTTAACTGGCCCCACATCCACTTTTTTTTTTAATAGCAAAAAGTAAAAAGAGAAAGGAGGAATCAAATTACCACTTGGTTTACCAAGAAGATCAAGGAAAGGGAGAATTTTTGACTTTGAGAATTTGGGCACACGTGCACACGGACCTGACATGTCTTTTAAGCAGCAGAATCTGGGACTTGAACTTCAAAGTCAGCCATGTGAGATCCATCTGCCTTAACTGGCCCCACATCCACTTTTTTTTTTAATAGCAAAAAGTAAAAAGAAGAAAGGAGGAATCAAATTACCACTTGGTTTACCAAGAAGATCAAGGAAAGGGAGAATTTTTGAAAACTAAAGTTTGTTGACTGTGTCAAGCAATGTCTGTGAGAATGAGAACTGTTATGCATAAACCCGGTCTAGTTGAATTACAACTCTGATGATTTTCAGTTCCCCTTGTTCCTTATCATTCACCAGTTACTCAAAGAATCTACAATACTAGAGTGATCAATGAACAGAAAAAAAGACACACTTTAATATGAATGTTAAATAGAAAGTAGAGAATTAGTAAAAGTACTTTTGCTCTGAAATTGCCATATAAGAAAGTGTATATAATACTGAATTCCCTTAAATTAAAGATGAAAGGAAATTGCTTTGTAGGAGGTCAAATTTTCTCTTTTCTCAGCTACTCAAGCACTTGCTTTTTATGATAATCCATTAGGATTTTAAGTATATATATTCCGTTGACTTCCCTACCTCAACTAAAATGAGAGCAAGAAAAAAAATAGAACATTAATATTGTTATGGGAGCTCTCTATAGGATTTAAGACTTAGGATATGAGTTTTATCTTAAGATGTTTGGAGATGTTGTACAAGCTAAATTGAATGACAAAGTGAGAAATGGTGTCACTGTATGATTAAAGACAGAAAGTAAAATTATTTTGAAATTCACTTATAGTTAAGATTCTTTGGTTTCCTCTGTGTATTCTAGTTATATTTTTCTATCAATGTATTCTACATTTCTACTTGAGTTTCTTGAAGCTTCTCTGCTAACTTTGACTTTTCTATTATATTCTTCCCTCCTTTACTTTCTTCTCTCACCATGTAATCTTGTCTATTTACCATATCTATGTCTCTTTAGTCTCATATTAAGAAAGCAGAAACTTCAAATGTCTGTAACTTTTAATTGTATATGAAAGATATTTTAGCATATCATTTTATAGAAAAAACAATAAAACAGCAATACTTTTTACAATCCAGAATTCAGTTTTAATTCTTGTCTAGCTCTAAAAATAATTCCCTTCATGCTATTTTAAAGTTGAGTGTTAGTATGAAATAAACACAATTCTTAATATTTCAGGTATTTAGAAGGACCTGGAACCCTGAAGCATTTCATTTAGTGCTAGAAATCTCTTATCACTGATGACATTTTATGTGGCTTTTTAAAAGTTAATACCAGAATTATTTGATTTCTATAATCCTTTGGCCAGATTTTTCAGGAAACCCATTAAAATATGAATATTCAAACTGGAATTGCTTGGGATAGTTATAGTAAATGGTCAGAGCTTCTAAGTACAACATGGATTGTGCTGATTATCATTATTTTAGTTATGCTGAATTTGGAAGCACAGCATTTGAAAAGATCAAACAAATGTGTAATGAATTGTTCCTTCAAAAATATTTAAGTCACCCTGTCTTAATATGAAAATCATGTAAGCTCATTATAAGAATCTAACATGATTTTAAGTTAAATTATGGTTGGGCACTAAGTTACTTTTCCCAAAGGCACTTAATAAATGCTAATAAATTGCTCTAGCACAGTGGATTTTTTAAAATGAAAATTATGTTCTCTGATTAGATGAGGAAGAAACCACTCATGAGAACTAATTATAGTAGACTCTTGACATTCACAAGGTATGTATCTTGAGATCTTCTTGAACCCTCAAACTCAAGAAAGTCTAAAATTAACCTCATGTTTAATCTCGATTCTTAAAAAAGTAACTTTTTTTCACATTACAGGTTTACCTGCATCAATGAGGACAAGTAGAGACTAGCAAAGCTTTATTAGTGATAAAAAAAATTCATGAAAGTAGATAAATTAGGTTTATATGTTTGAGAAATCAGCATTCTAAATACCAGTTTGGCCTCTCAGCATGCTTTGTTGTTTCATGTCTTGAAGAATTCTGTACACAGAATTTCTAGGAACTTTGGGATCATGTGCAAATAATCAGACAAATCTTCATCATCTGGGAATCTACTAGATCTGTAATCTCTCATCTATAAGGAAAATTCAAAGTGAACAACTAAGTTCCCTCTACTTTCTGTGTTGATATTTTACAGAAATGAAAGTCTCTGTATCCTAAAAATTTGTTCCTTTGTTTTACATCTCCACTGGCATCAATAAATTGCCCAGAATGTTCCTTCAGAGTAAAATTTGCCTGGCCTGTTTTTTAAGGGAATAGGAGAAGGCAATGAATTGGGTGAGATCGGACCTCATGCAGGTTTAGTAGATGAGTAGAAGCGTTACAGAAGTCTATGCTTATCCACAGGGACTATATTCCAAGACTCCTAGTGAATGCCTGGAGCCACGGAGAGTACCAAACCCTCTGTACACTATGTTTTTTTTCTTATACATACCTACCTATGATGAAGTTTAATCTGTAAATTAGACAGGAGATCAACAAAATCAATAGTAATTAAATAGAAATAGAATAATGTACTGTAATCAAAGTCACGGGAGTGCTGTCTGTCCCTCGCAGGATATCCTACTGTACTGTGTTCTCCTCACCTGTTTCACATCATGGTTGACTGTGGGTAAAATGAAATCACAAGAAGTCACACTGTGTGTAAGAGGGCCACAGTATTTTGATGACTAATCAGTTGTTGTCTGATTTGGCCCAGGGATTCTGAGCATATGATGTTACCCTTGAATTAGAGCATCTTTGTCTAGATTTCACTTACAGTTAAAGATGAGTCACATTTGGTCGTGGCTAGAATTATCAGGATTATTTTTTATAAGGTTTTTTCATTGGATAATGCCTGTTTTTTATGATTTTATCAGCATAGACCCTGAGCTTGTAGTAATTTTTAGTTAAGCATTGTGATCACACAGAATACACAGAAAATTTCTGCACACAGTATATAAATTCTTACACTTAGAAAGCTAACACTTTCATTGCTGTTAAAGCTGCCACCTTGAAATCTTTTACTGCTAGTGCTACTGCACATTCTCAAGTGGCAAACTGAGGAAGACACCGTACATTACAATGTGCTGACATGAAGAAAATCTGTTGTCTCACTGAAAGACTCTGGTAAATTCTTTGGTAGAATGTCTCTGTAACAACATACAAAAACCAAAATCATTCTCTCTAATTTCCACCTTCTTCCCATAGACCCAAGTATGTAAGAGACGTTTATGTATATTAACTAGTGATTAAACTATGATTACTGTTGTAGTTTCTCAAGAGCTAGGACATCATTTAATGTTTTCCGTTTATTTTGGGGGAATTTATTTCCCCTAATCAGAAACTATCACCACTTTCTTATATGGTCTTAGAAGACATGTAAACCAGTGATTTTCAAATCTAAGAAATTACTTCAAAATCTTTTAATGATAGAAATCTTGAGTTCCTCTCCGACTAAACTGAGTTAATATTTAGGAAAGCAGGATCTTTGAAATCAAAATATCTAAAACTCGTCAGGAGACCCTAATGTAGTTTCGCTAGAGTAGTATGTAGGGATCCCAATTGTTCTCTTCTAGAACAGGGAAGCAATTCCTTGTAATGAAAATTGCTTAGTGTAATTTGTCTGTTAGTATACTGTGGCATTTCCCTCTCTGGAATTCCGTCTTCCAACTCATACAAAGAAAAGACTGAATAGTGATACTCGGGTCCCTTGCAGATTTAACAGTTTTAAATCTACTCTAGCATATTGTTTTGTTCAAGAAGGAACCTGAGCAGGTTTTTTGAAGTGTATCTCTCTGAGCATTTTGTTTCCAACAATGTTGTCAGAATTCTATTTGTATAAAAGTATGTCATAACATCATTTCTTTCTTATTTTTATTAGAAAAAGGAAACAAGAACCACCCACATTTTAGGGTTCTCAGTATCCATCTACTATTCCCTAGGCTTCTCTTGGCTATTAGAAACCTTCTGAAAAAAATTGTCTAAACCCGCCTGTTTGCTGCAAAGGCCGACACTCCATCTCATTATCCACCCTCCACGTTTTGCTGTTACATGAGCAGCAATGTCAAACTACCTACAGTTCCTCAAACGTTGTTTCATTATCCGTATAAAAGACCTTCCTTCTTTTCCTTGAATATTATTTTTATCTACCTTTCCATCTAGAAAGCTTCTCTGTAGCTTTTAAATTTCTGTTATCAATTACTCTATAAAGTCCCTTCTGATACCCTTCCAACCCTACAGACTAGACTATGTGGAATTAAGTTAGTGATCTCCTTCCATAGTTTACACATGATACTATTCTTCTGTATCTTATACATACTTCTATTCTTGTGTGTGTTATGAAAAATCATAGTTACTGTAAACTCTTTGAAAACTTGGACTGTGTCTTAGTCACCTTTATATTTTCAGTGTCTAGCACATAGTAGGTTTTGCAAGAATATTTGGAGTCTACAGATGGTGTTACCATATAATCCTGTCAAGACCTTCTTTTTCTGCAAATTCCACATTTTTTTTCAGTTATTTACTGAGACATCTTAACAGAGATTGCATCTTTATCATGTTTATAACCTCACTTTTTAACATAGTGCTTGTTACATGGTAAATGCTAAAGAAATCCTT
Source organism: Tupaia belangeri chinensis (assembly GCF_000334495.1). Taxonomy (NCBI): domain Eukaryota; kingdom Metazoa; phylum Chordata; class Mammalia; order Scandentia; family Tupaiidae; genus Tupaia; species Tupaia belangeri. The sequence continues at coordinate 357,342 of NW_006160053.1, read as the reverse complement.
GCCAAAAATTGAATTGAGTTTTGAAAACTGAATTATTCATTCTTTATCAGAGTAAGTCCAAGTTATCTGTTCTCTTTAACCCAGTGAAACAAGTATAAAAGTATGACATTTATCAGCTTATTTATTTGGTTTTTGTAGGAAGACACTTATAAACAGACATGAATCATTAAGCGACTTGATTCAGGTCACATTGCCCAGCCTCTGTCTTTTCACATTACTAATATATTTTTGTCTTTTCTCTGGACAATTCTATTTATGGAATAACAGTTCTAATCATTCCTTTTCCTGGCTAGATAGAATGTGATAAACTTATTTAACAATAACAACTGATTCTTTCTCCTTTTATCTTTATCTAAACATTTTCTTCTCTGATTCTGTCCTTTGGCTTATGAATTTTATTCATCCATAAATATTTTGGTTATATTAAACCTTTTACCTCCTGTTTAGGCTATTTCTTTTGAAGATATACTGCTTTATTGTTCTGAACTGTTCATGCTTCTAACTCTACCAAATATCAGTGATACTGTTAGTAAGGAACTAGAAGTAAGAAGCTGGCTTAATAAAATGATACTGGAAATACAGAGGATGTGAAGCTTTCTCAAATATCAAGAAACTATATTTTCAATGTGATTTATTGGTATGTAATTTTTAAAAGAAATTGTGCTGGTTGAGGAACATATTTTATTTAACTTTATTTATTTATTTAATTTTGACCAGAGAGGGACAGAGCAAGAGAAAGAGAGAGGGAAAGTGAGAAAGCAAGCTGCCAGGTCTGGGATCCAAACCATGGTCGGCCATGTGGGAATCCAGTATACTTAACCACCACACCATCTCCTGGCCCCTGGTATATAACTTTTATGAATTAATTTTTATGGTGCTTTAGTCACATGAATTTTGTGTATTTCTTCTCAAATATTTAAATTCACTATGGAATTTTATCAGCTGCTCTAATTATGACATACATTTACTTTTCTAACATGAACAATCCTGAGCTGACTGGTATAGCTACTCAAGAATGGCATAGTGGTTACGATTTCTTTTAGCCTCCCACTCTGCCCCTCTGTAGCTTTTTGTTCATGATGGATGGTTGCCCTTCCTCCAGGCATCATGTTTGTGCCCCAGGCAGAAAGAAAGGGAAGGCAAAAGAGAAAGGACCAAACCAAACAAAAAACGCAAATCCAGGTGTGTCAGGTGAATCTGTTCCTTTTTGATAAGCTTTTCCAGTAGCCTTGCACAGTGGCTTCTGTTTCTGTCTCACTGGCTTCAGCAGACTGGTATGAACACTCATTACTGTAGTTAGTAAGATATTTTGTCAAACTGAACAAAGTTAAGGTTCTTTTAATAGAGAATGAAGCTTAATTTTGGGATAGCGGAGTAGAAGTGTCTGCCACCAATATTTTACCAACCTGCTAGCAACGACTTACAAGGCTCTTGGGAAGAGATACTATGACTTGAGATACTTTAGTGACAAGATATTTCTACTTTTTTCTTCTAGGGATATTCAGAAATAAACAAACCTATGTATTAATGTGCTTAAAGTTCTGTGGAATATAGGGTTTTATTCTGAGTTTTAGTATTTTAATTATAATTGAAATGGTGTTAAAGACTTAGTATACACTCAGCAGTAGGTAAAGTGCAATACAAAGTAAACTTACTCATCACTTCCAGGAAGTTACTACCAGTTTGGCAGGGCTGGTGAGGCACCAGATGAGACATATGGAGGCAGTGGAACAAACACTGGAGAGTTTAAGTGAGTGAATCATTTGCATGTTTTGCAACTAGAACAGTGGGAAATGTGTTCTGAAGGATGGTGGGAAAAAAGTCATGGAAGCTGGATTTTAGATAAGTTGCAGCCAGAAAAAAAGAAAAAATACATTTGGCTATTACACATCAGGTTTGATATTATTGGAAATCTGGAAAAAAATCTTTACATTCCTCCCAGCTTCAGTGAAGATAAGGATGCGTTCATAGTTTTCCTACCTGAAGTAATTCCATTGTAAGCAGCTGTACTAGAAAAATACTTCATGGGGCACCTAGACGGTCCAGGGAAACCTCGTTCTCTCTCACCTCCTCCACTCTCCTGACAAATACTGAGGGCCTGGGGACCAGCTGTTAGCATAATGCCTATGTCGCTGGACTCCCATGTAGTTGACCACGGTTCAAGTCCCAGACCCAGTGGCTTAAACTCACACAGGGCATGTGTGCATGTGTACCCAAGATCCCGAGAGGAGAATGGAGGAGAAGGGATTACGGTGTGGCCATCCCCCTGGGGAGTGATTTCTCGCTTTCTGTCTCTCTGTCTCTCTCTCTTTCTGGCGAGTGCACACGCCCTATAGCAAAAGCCTCTCCAAAAAAAAAAAAAAAAAAATACTGAAAGGGATTACGGTGTGGCCATCCCCCTGGGGAGTGATTTCTCGCTTTCTGTCTCTCTGTCTCTCTCTCTTTCTGGCGAGTGCACACGCCCTATAGCAAAAGCCTCTCCAAAAAAAAAAAAAAAAAATACTGAATGCCTGCTGTGTTTGAGGTTCCAGGTGCTTTGTCCCTGTGATCAGTCAGTATATCCCCATACACACCCAGAATTGGTTGCTACTGTCCCTGTTTTACCTATGAGGAAACTGAAAACCATAAAGTTTCAGCAAATTTCTCAAAGACTTAGGGTCAAATTTAAGTTCTGTCTATAAAAGATATCTATTTTTTTTTAAACTACCCTTTTTGGAGGTGTAATTGAAAATGAATAAATCATATCCTTAGGAATTTTCAATCTAGGGGAAGGCAGGAGAACAGGAAGGGCAAAAATGTCTTATTCTGTGAAGGCGACATGTCATCCTGGGGAAGTAAGAATGGGCTATTGCCATGCCGTATGTGACCTTGCCCAATCAAACCAGAATTATTCTCATATGTGTTTTGTCATCATTTTATCTAGGCTACCATGAAAATAAAAATCAGTCATTGCCTTGACTCTGAGGAACTGTAAATGCATCATGATTTTTAATAATCTCACCTCTCATAATCAGTCTTGTATACTTTCCTGTAATTACCCAGAAATTAAATGAAAATAAACTTAATCCATCTTCTTCTTTAAACGTGTGATTCATGGAATTAGTACAATGTGATTTTGTCTTCCAAATAAAATAATATAATAAACTTTTCTTTGGAGAAATGCAGTATAAATTTAGAAAATAAAAAGTAAGTCAAACAACCATATTATTTTTATTCTCTGTAGTAAACTTGTTAATTTTTAAATGGTTAATTTAATTTGTCTACCACTTTAAAATTGGCTCTTCCTGTATGTGGGTGCTTTTCATTTTATTTTTTAAAGATTCTTTTGCAATAAGGGATTTTGCATTTCATTAGGCCAGGGAGTTCAAACCCATTATATCAGACAGGTATAAAGTGGATTGAGTGTACAAAGTAGTAGGAAAGAATTAAAAATAGATTGTACTTTAGAGTTATTTCCCTTTTGAAGAACGTGTTGCATTCTCCCGCCCTTTTGCTCTCTTTCCTTCTCAATTTTTCCTTTTGTATTTGTACAAGCCACAAACATGCAGAAATCAGCTCACTACTAAATCTGACCATCAGGTCTCATTTTACAACCTTTTCGTTAATACCAGAACATTGAAACCAATCTATGAAACACACATACACAAACACACACACACACACACACACACACACACACAATATGCATAGAGTGCATAAAACTAATCCCATTAGTGATTCCTGACCATTTGAGGACCTCAGCACGTGTTGGAAGCAATGTGCATTGTTTTACTCAAGTTTCCGACTAATATAGGTTACTCAGTGCCAAAATGTATCTTGCTATCACTAAAGAGTCAAAATAGCATTAATTCAGAATGTCATGCAAGAAAAATTGCTTTAAAAGAAACCCCTGTTCTACAACTACTTGATAATAAAGAATATTTCTTAAGAACTAAATTAGAAGTGATTACTTAAGCAATTGATATCTTTATGTTATTTGGCATTTCAGTTCAACAGTTTTCAACACTGCTAAACCAGAGGAGAGGTAGCTAATGTATGTTCTCCCCCACATCTCACCTTGTTGCTTGCTATTCTATTCAAGTTGATATTTATTTAATCAAAAGAGAGTTCAGGAGTAATGTAGAAATAAATTGAAAAGCTCACTCTGTAGGATTTCATATGAAACAAATGATTATCATGCTCCAGTGGAAAAACCATAAACTAAAAACAAAATAGCAGTATGATTTGCAAAACTGGTTTACAGTATTTCCATGTATGAGAATTTACTTCCTCAATCAATCCATCAAAGAAGCATCACTAAATGCTCTCAGTGTGTTAGACACTTTGTTAGGCAGATACTCGGTACCTCAGGGGATTAAAAGATGTTCCTATCCTCAGGGAGTTGACAATCTGGGTAGATAAAAATTTAGGATAATAGTCATTCTTCTAAGTCATTTTAAACAAAACTTGTGGCTTAGAGTAAGGGGGAAAAAAACTGTTTGACAGTTATGGTTTTTTAGTTTTCTATGTAATAAATTGGGTTTCTTTTTTCAGTGTTTAGTGAATCAGCCATCACTTATAGATGAGCGGAGTAAGGCGTTCTTCATATCTGTGGCCTCCTGAGGCCTTGTTTGTGGTTATTTAAAATTTGTTTAGGATTGAGTTCCAGCATCTAAGAGGGATATTGTGGTGTAACAGCAAAGGATAACAAGTAATATAGAGAAAATGGAAGGGAAATGGGAGAATCATCACAAAAGGGGTTTATATAGATTGAAAAGGAGAGGGGAAAAAAGGTAGAAAACACATTTTAATCATTTCTTTACATTAAAAAAAATGATTGTGCCAAGAGTAGTAGGCTTTTATTTTTCTTCATTACTGAGACCAAGAGTAATAAGTGCTCCGTATTCATAGAAGAAAAATGAGAATACTGATAAGCTGAGCCTTCATGTCAGTGAAAGTTTTTAAGTGTTATTTTTGATTTGCAAATTTTTTTTATTACCAAGGCAATGTGTACTTCCAAAAATAATTTAGGCAATACAGAAAAGTATGAAGAAGTGAAATTCACCTGAATTCCACCCTCCCAGTGATTTTTTTAAACATATATTTTACATTGATATTACCCGAAGCTATGTGTGCATTCATGTGACATCACCATGCCAGTTTAGAATTGAATGCAATTTTATATTCTATAGCTCTTTGTGAACAGAAGACTCATTTCTAAGGTGCAGCTTAGTTCAGGACCGTAGAATAGTGTGAACATGGTGTAAATGACCTACCAGTGTTCCATTATGCTCTGTAATATAAGTAAGAGGATTTGCTGTGGCATTGGGTTCAGGGTGAGACTCTACCACTTATTGACTGACCTTCTAGAAAGTACAATTGTGTAGCCTTATTTTCTTTTTCTGTCACCAGGAAAGAGTTGACTCGCTTGTAGCTCTGAAAATGTGTTTTCTTAATGGTTTATTTTTTAGCAAAAGTAAAAACAAAAACAAACCTCCTCAGTAATTCTTGTTGTTGTTATAAGGTGTGTTCCCTTGCCAGAGAGACATACAAAGAGAGAGAAAGAAGGAAAATGAGAAATCACCTCGTGGGGATAGCCATGCTGCAATCCCTTCTTCTCCATTCTCCTCTCAGAATTTTGGGCACACATTCAAACATACCTGCTGTGTTTTGCAAGTCACCAGATCTGGGATGATAGTTATGGAGTTGGCTATCCAACACCTTAACCTTCATGCCCCCTGCTGGGCCCCTCCTCAGTAAATTATATTTAGAAAAAGTTAACTTGTTTTATATGTGTTACATGCTAGAGCTTTTCACCTGATAGTAAGTTAGTTTTTTCCTGAAGCTATGTGTGCATTCATGTGACATCACCATGCCAGTTTAGAATTGAATGCAATTTTATATTCTATAGCTCTTTGTGAACAGAAGACTCATTTCTAAGGTGCAGCTTAGTTCAGGACCGTAGAATAGTGTGAACATGGTGTAAATGACCTACCAGTGTTCCATTATGCTCTGTAATATAAGTAAGAGGATTTGCTGTGGCATTGGGTTCAGGGTGAGACTCTACCACTTATTGACTGACCTTCTAGAAAGTACAATTGTGTAGCCTTATTTTCTTTTTCTGTCACCAGGAAAGAGTTGACTCGCTTGTAGCTCTGAAAATGTGTTTTCTTAATGGTTTATTTTTTTAGCAAAAGTAAAAACAAAAACAAACCTCCTCAGTAATTCTTGTTGTTGTTATAAGGTGTGTTCCCTTGCCAGAGAGACATACAAAGAGAGAGAAAGAAGGAAAATGAGAAATCACCTCGTGGGGATAGCCATGCTGCAATCCCTTCTTCTCCATTCTCCTCTCAGAATTTTGGGCACACATTCAAACATACCTGCTGTGTTTTGCAAGTCACCAGATCTGGGATGATAGTTATGGAGTTGGCTATCCAACACCTTAACCTTCATGCCCCCTGCTGGGCCCCTCCTCAGTAAATTATATTTAGAAAAAGTTAACTTGTTTTATATGTGTTACATGCTAGAGCTTTTCACCTGATAGTAAGTTAGTTTTTTCCTTAATAGCAAAAACAAAAAGAAATAAGATTATTTTAAAATTGGGAAACTTATGACTCATTTACTCAGGTTAAAATAGTCTGATACTCAGAGAAAAACTGGAATTTGTTGTAAGAATATTATAGTGTACATATTCATTACACACAAATAGAGTTTTCATTCTATTATGTTCCACATGCCCCATGACATGCCAGCTTATCTGTTTAGAGGACTCTTCTGTGTGCTCAATTATATATGTAAGGTTTTTAATGAAGAAAAATAAAATAAGGAATATTTAGAAATATAATTATATAGAGGTCATAACTATGAAAATTGCTTTTCTCACAATCACTATAACTGAGCTTTATTGCCTAAATTATGTAGTAATAAAAATTATTTTATACTTATAGAGTAACCAGTCTTGGTTCTTGGAAAGAAATTATAACATACTTATCTAAATAGGGATAATTCTTTTCTTTAGTTGTCACTTTTGAAACTGTTTTTCTAGTACATTTGAAGCCATTAGTTGAAATATTTGAGATGCTATAAAACAGAAAAAAACTTTTTAAAATTCTTTAAGAAAAAACTCTTGATCCAATTTATTTATCATGATGGCTGTTATTAATTGAAATAAATATCTATGATTTATTGGAAAGAAAATAGCACTGGGGTCAGAATTACTGTCTTAACAGTTTTACAAGTTTTAGAACTTAACTTTCCTAAGCCTCGTTTTTCTCCTAGGTGGTTGGTGAGAGTTGCCAAATAATGTTCTTGAAAAATGAATCATAAATGTAATCTTTTGGCCGGTCCCATAGCCTAATGATTAAAGGGGCCAGATCCCACATGCATGACCATGGTTCAAATCCCAACCCAGTGACTTGGGATACATGCTAGCACATGTATGCGTTTCCCAAATCCCAGCAGGAAATGCTAAAGGGATTGCAGTGTGACCACACCCCATCCAGGGGGGCTTTTCTCTCTGTCTCTTTCTTTCTCTCTCTCTGTCTCTAGCATATTTTTTTAAAGTAAGCTTCAGTTTCTTTCTTTAACTATTTTAGTCTTCTAATATTATGTGAGCTCTTGTAAAAAATAAGATTTCTGAATGATCAATGAAAACCTGACTTAAGAAGTCAGACATATGTTTACCTCTTCAGACATCAACAGCACATAAATAAACAGATCAGCATTTTTTGTCCCATCAGTTCATTAGTGTGCATGCTCTCATTCATTTTTCAGGAAATAACATCTTTAGAAATCTCTTCATTTCCTATTCACAACAGAAGATTAAAGGGAAACACTTTTGTTGACAGATTACATGAGTATCTTATATTACAACAGCTAGAATCTAGCTGAATGCTTTAAATACATGAACTCAAAGAATATGTAACAATAATAAACCAATTTATTTTTGATGACTCTGAGTATGTGTTTGAATACACACAAACAAGTGGGTCTTTGGAAAGGTGAAAGTGAATTCTGCTTACTAAAATTTGAAATTGTTTGTTAAAGCATAAATGGAGTTAGTTTTGGAAAGAGAAATAATCAAAAGATATCACAATTATCTATGCTGCCAAGACACGTACAGATCGTATGTAGGTATTCTCCATCAATGCATTGGCTATTGAGTCTCTGAATACATTCCTTATCAAAGTTTTCTAGATATATTATTTTTATTCTTTTAAATCTTTGTTCATATGGATAAAATACATGCTATTTAAAGAAAAAAAAAACTATAGAAATAAAAACCAGTACAGTTGTGTCCATAACAAACGATGCCAGACATATAAAGGAAAACATTATTCAGTATAATTCTTATTCCTAATTAATATTAACCAAATATTATATTGGGTCATTGGGAAAATCATGATGCATTTTTGTGTAGAAAAACAGAAAAATATGTCATGATTTTCCTGACAACCAAATATATTGCTTCTACAAAGCTTTTACTGATATCTTAAAGACAGGGAAAATTTGAAAAATTAAACATCTTCCAAACAGTAGATGCGTGCATTACTGTTTGAAACATCCACATTCCCATTCAGATTAGTGTGACGTGATCTGTCCTGCAGCTGCTTCAAATTAAGAACAGGTGTGGAGACAGATTATGCAAATACTCATATTAATGTAATTGTCAAATTGGTGTGTTTACCATTGTGCTTTTAAAGAGTAGACTGTACTCCTATTTTAAATGTAAATTAGCTTCATTCTTGAAAGCAGTTGTTGGGTAATGAAACTTGGACCTGGCTTAGAAATGAATCATTTTTAAGAGTAACATACTTCTAAAATTTGACATTTTCTTTTCCAATAAACTCCTACATATAAATAAAAGCAATTGTATATTATTTTTAGTGCATATATAGTCATGATTATTTTGTGAAAGATTAATCGATTATGGTAATCAACTACTATTTTCTTTGATTGCGGAAAGTAGTGATTACTATGATAGCTTCTGAGCTCCTTGTATCTTCTAATTCAGAACTCAGCTTTCCATCTTCATAGAACTAAACTCTCACGAAATACATTCTTCGAAGAAATTGCATTAGACGTATTTTAATGGTGATTCTACCTCATGGTATCTAGTTATTTTCAGTTGTATTTTAGTATTTTAAATGCTTAAATGCTAATTTGGCCTTGTTAGCTTGTTTTGTAAATGTAGAGCAGCCTTTTACTACCAGCTCATCCCTTTTCTGTGTGGTGATTTCCTACTTGCCTAATGTTGTGGTCCAGATGCCTTTGTCCCCAAATGGCTGTCTTCTTCTTAGTCTCTAGCTGCCTCCTAGGCTACTTAGAGACAAACATTGAGAACCGTTATATCTGAGTGAGTGAATAAGGTCAATAAAAAGGTGGCCAGGAATCAACAGAGATATTGCAGAAATCACATTTCTCATATTCCTTTCTTTAAAATCCCTTTGTTATGTCTAACAGAATAAAGTTTCTGGAGCATTTATCATTTCATTTTGCCCTGCTAGCAAATATTCAGTGCTTACTTTGTATGCCTGGTAGTGTGTTTATTCATGCTGTCTCATTTTGTAGAAGAGTATACTGAGGTTAGAATGATTAAATTACATTAGCTAAGGTCACATATTTGGCAGTTTGAGCTGGAGGTGACTTTAAGTCATTCTGATTCCATACCATGAACCTTTTACCCTTTGATCACTCATAATTTACAGCCTATTAGTCGCTGTTCAAAATATCTCAAGGTTTGCATTTTTGGAAAACAAGATAAAAAAAATAAGGGGGTCGCCAAGGTATTAAGTGTGAATGCCAACTTTTCTTGAATGCCTTCATTGTATGGAATCCAGGTCCATGGATCTGTGGTTAAGTTATAGTAGCAGTTCTCAGGGAAGGCATGAGGCTGCGTAGACTCTTCCTCGGGGGAGGTCTCCATCATCGCTATGAGGAGGAAGGGGTTCTACTGGAATGACTCTGACTCCCTTTATTTCCTGGCCTCCTATGCTACCATCCCCACCTGGGAAAGGTTTTTTTTGTTTTTTTTTTTTTTTGAAAGTATTGTTGAGACAGCAGTGAGGACTTGGAAATGAAGTTAGATTTACCCAGACATGTGTGAAACAATCTTTTGATATTAAAAAATAAAGTCGATGGCCTTAATGTACCTCTACTGGAGTTTTTTTCCTTGTCTTCGTGAGAGTTTTCAGGTCAAATGGTAAGAGGGATTTTCTGCTGTAGAGAGGGTTCTTTATTTTTATATTTTTATATATTTTTTATCATTAATTTCCTCTCTACTTTACATCAAAGTCAGGAGGGGAAAGAAGTTTACAAGGACCAAATCATAATCAGAGATGCCAACAAGATAAGCTTCTATATGTGCAACTTGCAGTCTCTATTCCCCATGGAAGAGTCTGTCATTTAGCATTATTGAGAAAAGGCCCCTGCCACTGAGCCAGCAGTGGATGAAAAGTTGTTGATCCGAAGGCAGCTGCTGCTACCCCTGCAGGGATCAGAAGAGAAACTGCCACATCCTCCAGTCCCGATGTACATTTCTCGGGGTGACCATGATGTGAATCCCTCACCCCTAAGGATTAAACCATGTAGTAGAAGAGATGCTGATCTCTCTGAATTTGGAAAAATTAATAGTGTGACACAGTATCTTGATACATGATATGTATAGTGGTGGATCTTTATGTATCAGTCACTAAATCAAATCCTAATCCAAGAAAGCTTTCTCGTGGAAGAGATCTCTGAGAGGTAATTAAAGACCTTGGCCAGTCGACAGACTCCAGGGGCATCCAGGATTAGTGCCTCTTCCAAAGCACAGTGAAAGCTACAGCTCATTCCTACCTCTCACTGCTTTTGTATTTATGATAAGGTTGGCACGTCATAATTTTTTGAATACAATTTCTTCCTTCTGTTCTATGTTTATAAACTGAGGATGGGTATCTGTAGATACCCATCACTGGACTTCCACGTAGTCTACCATGGTTTGAGTCCTGGACCTGATGGCTTCAAACTCACGGTGGGTGTGTGTATGTTTGCGGGCCCAAAATCCGGAGAAGAGAATGGAGGAGGAGGGATTGCAGCGTGGCCATCCCCCTGGGGGAGGGCAGGGAGGGTGATTTCTTGCTTTCTGTCTCTCCAGCAAGTGCACACATCCTATAGCAAAAAAGTCTCTGGCGAGCGCACATGCCCTATAGCAAAAACCTCTCAAAAAAAAAAAAAAAAAAAAAAAAAAAAAAAAACTGAGTATGAAACTATCAGCTAATATGTGATTTTTACTAATAAAAAACTTGCAACTTTATAGGTACTTTTTATTGCTTTTTAAAGAAAAAAATCTGAAAATAAGTTGAATGCTACATAATAAATTCTAACTATTATTATCCCGTTTCAGTCTGTGTATTAAATTGTTATCTTCACTTGTATTGTTTTGTAGTCATTCTACTTTTTCAATTCTGGAAGCAAATATGTAGGATGTGTTTTATGCATTAAGCAAGAGCGACTTTCACTTTTTAAAAAAAATGTAAAATCCTATCTTAAATCTTTGGGCCCTAACTCTGTCTCCATACATTCTTGGAAAATGAGTCAAGGTGAAAAATCTAAGGTTTCATCTGTGCCTAGTGTCTTGATTTGAAATACTCAGAATATAGACTCACTCAGAGATTGGAAGCTGGTTTAATATGTCATGCCAGCCATCCTGAAAGCCATTTCAATTGATTCTGTACCCTGGCATTTGTTTTAGAAATAATTGCATGCAAATGTAGTTTAACATCTGTACTATGTCTCTTAATCCTAACCAGGCATTTTCCATTAGATGTAGTCTGAAAATCACATTAAGAAAAATATATCATCTGTGAAATTATATTCCGAATGCCCCCAAATAGCAAAGAACGGGCCAATACCAGTTAAATGTAGTACAAAGTATCCCTTTTCTTCTGAATCCCAAATTCTAAATTGTTCATTTCATTTCCTTTAGCGCCGCATGATAACATTGAGCTAAGATCATCTGTTTTCCAAATTTTCTTTAGTTTACCACAAAACTTTCTCAAAAATAAAAATGTACTACTAGGTCAAATTAAGGTTTTTTTCTTCCTTTTTTGCTTGGTAATACAAAATTTAAGGTTATTTTTGTACCTATAATGGTAATACATTCAGATACTGTAAATTTCTGTACTTTTCTGTTCGTGACAGCAGAATTTTCCATGAATAATTTTGATACTGAACGGACTTTAAGTATACTGTAATTTATGAGTGTCCTTAAGGAATTTGGGAAAAAATATTAAGGAATTAAAATACCTGCAGTCATTGGAAAGCAACTGTCTGGAAAAGAAGGGAGAGGTGTCAGTCTGTCCTGGCCACAGTTACTACTTTATGGTCACACGAATAGGACTCTTAACTACCTCAGAAATGTGCTCTACGTACTTGACCCTTCATTTAGCTCCCAAAAGAAAAGGCAGGTATCGCACACATTTATTAATGATAAATCCGAAGTACATAAGGCCACTTTGCTTCACATAAAGCTCTTGCCGATCAACCTTTTGCTTTCCTTTCTGCCACTTTCTCTCCCCAGAATTCTTTCCTTTGATTTGCTGACCTGTCTGAGCTTCTCTGAATGGCTCAAGGGGTCCTACACCTTCAGCATTCACTCAGTCCTCTCTTATGGCCTTAAATATCCCCAATTCCATCCCCACGCACCTCCAATGGTATACTAATGTTCACTTTATTATTGCCCAGGCTAAGGCGCATTTGTTAACCTGTCAGTCACCTAAGTACCTCTGCTCTGGGCTTCATAGAACCCTGTGCAGACATCTGTCATAGTGCTTGTTTTACCATCACTATCATTTTATTTTCCCCAGTCTTACAGTCTTGGGGTTAGTGACTCCTATTTGACCTTGTATCCTGATTCTTCTTCTAGTGAGTGGCATTTCTTAGTGAAATGGCAAGCATACATCAAATCTGTCCATTTCATTTATTAAATAATTATTCTGTACTTAAATTTCTTATCTTACTTTGTCCAGCAGTTCATGAGAAATTTAGCTCCCTACTTTTTTTCAAAAGTGCCTAGGGACCAGCAGTTGGCATAATGGCTGGACTCCCATGTTCTTGACCGCGATTCGAGTCCCAGACCCCAGTGGCTTAAACTCATGTCGGGCATGTGTGCGTGCGTGTCCAAGATCCTGAGAGGAAAATGGAGGAGAAAGGATTGTGGCATGGAAATCCCCCCGCTTTCTCTCTCTCTGTCTTTCTGGCAAGCACACATACCCTATGGAAAAAAAAAAAAACCCTCTCCAAAAAATGAAAAAAGTCCTTATAATAGCTTCTTGAACAAAACAAGCAGGTCTATAACAATTAAGCAAAAATGCCACAGTCCACTGGCACTTTGCTGGAATATCTCCTGCTGAGAGTGTGTGTTGACTGCTGCCTCCCCCCACTCAAATGTAATAATTATTTCACTCTTAGAAGCACTATGTGCATCTTTTGTTTTTCAGTAACTTTGTGCCCATGAAAGATATTTGATTAAAATCTCTGCAGATTCAAATTGTTTTTGGATTCAATGAACCCTAGAGGTCTTAGCCTCCTCACAGACAGCAGCCGGGTCATCAGCCCTATCCTGGATTTCAGCCCTACTATGGAGGCAGCTTGTCTGTCTGGGTGAGAGGTGTCCATGTCTTTTCTATTCTTGGCTCCTCTGCTGAGATTTCTAACAAGGGTGCCAATTAGTGCCAGTTATAATGGCAGCTTTTTGAAGTGAATAAGAAAGGGATTGACTAAAAACAGGGTGAAAAACCTGACTTTGACACTGTTACATTTTGCAATCTTTGTTAATTCCTCAGTACTTTTTAAATCTTAAAAATATCTTATATTAAAATTAATTTAAAATCTTATTTTAGGAATGTCAGTAGAGTTAATTGATATGAAGTAGTTTAAAATTTATTACTCTCCAAATACCTATGGTATCTGCATTGGGATAATGGCCACCACTAAACTTCCCTTATTAAAGTTTACATTTCGTTTCATAAAGTTTATTTAGGTACTGTCAAGTGGCGTGGTGGTTAAGGGCACTGGACTCCCCCATGGCCAACTGCAGCTCAAGTCCCAGACCTGGTGGCTTGCCTTCTTGCTTTCCCTCTCTCTCTCTCTCTCTCACATACAAACACACACACACACACACACACACACACACACACACACACACACTGCCTGGCTCTCTCGCTCTCACTCTGTCCCTCTCTGGTCAAATTTTTTTTAAAAAGTAAACAAATAAATAAAGTTAAATAGTTCTTTAAAAATAACAAATCAAGTTTATTTATTTACTTCTTCCATGAATGAGAGACAGAGAGATTGACAGGGAAACATGCAGATGCAACAGGGTAATGTCCAGTGAACCACTGCCAGACTTAACCATCCAAGTACCGTGAGCACATGTGTTGGTATTTAGCTTTTCTTTTTAGAAAAAGGAGTTGGATGGTAGTGATAAAACACAATGCTCTGTGAGACTAACTTGCATGGGAAGGATTCTGGTATGTGTCCAGAGACTTACCTGAAAACAGTGGGCATATGCATGCCCATGATATGGGGCTGACCAAGGCTGGGAGTAGCTAAGATTCAAGACCCTGTTGGGGAGACTATCTTTCTGTATCACTCAATGAAGAAATAAATAAACTTTTTTTAAAAGAGAGACAAAACATTAATTTTTTAAAAACCTAGAACCTGTAGAAGTGGACAAATATGAAAGATTTCC
>NW_006160053.1:291662-342611 GCF_000334495.1 Tupaia belangeri chinensis | reverse complement strand
AGCCAGGCTATGAAGGAGAGGCATTGTATGTCCCCACTTAATATATACTGAGTGTCCGCACTCTGTGACTGAAACTAATTGACTAAATGATATAGAAACACAGTATATAGTTGTAAATACCAGATATAGTGTATGTGAAAGAGGAGGGTCTAAGAAAGGACATTTAGAAGAAAAATAGGGAGGCAAAGCATTAATGGCACAAAGAATTGTGATATTATTTGTTGAAGATATTTTGTAGTTTTATCAACTGTACTAGGGAGAGATGTTCACCTGTTGAAATATCCATTTTGTAAGCTAAATAATGTGATTGAATGTATAAAAGAAAATGAAATAAAAAATTAAAAATTAAATTTTTTTTAAAAACCGAAAGAATTTAAATTATGATAAAAATTCAAAATATTAATGTCCATTAATCTATACATCCATAAAACTATGCCCATGCTGATATTTTTCATTTAACCTAATATTTTAGTTTTACATATCCAGTTGTACTTTGTACAGTGTAAAGTCTGACTATACAGGGGAAAAGTTACATTTATAAAGCTGAAATGTTAATAATTTATGGTACTTAATTTAAGTTTGCAACCAGTGAAAAATGAGGGCAAGATCATGACTTTTGGCCTCATTTTTTATCTGTTCCATATAAATGGAGTTTGGTAAACTAATGTGTTCCAAACTTATTTTTAAAGCCACCAGAGTTTAATATTAATCATTTTGGCAGTGTGACTGTCGACTGAAATATGTTTAGATAGTCTTGTTAGTTTGTATCTTTGGATTCAAGACATAGAAATAAGCATTAGACAAGCAAGAAAGGTGGATTCTATTAAAACAAAATAGAGTTTTCACAAAGTCTGAGGAAAAGCTAAACAAAAGTCTACTCTCAGGAAGGACAAGAAGCAACACAGAATCTGATGAACAGATACCTTGAGTCTCAGCTCTTGGACTGGATGATGGCCCACTCTTTTTTTTTTTTTTTTTCTTGTTCACTTTGTTTTAAAAAAAATTTTTTTTAAGTTACTTCATACATTCATTCACTGTACATCACCACATAGAAGCTACATCTCTCGAGAATCAAGGTCCTGGAAGAGGGCATTTGGCCTCCTTGTTTCACCAATGGCCCTTATATCAGCCTCTAAAATTTCCATTTAAAGATATACAGAGAAAGGGTGGTCCCCCAAAGTAAAACCCTGACACTAAAACCAAAAGAACAGTTACTGGGTAGAGAAAAATCAACAGATTTCTCTATTAGAATTTCAAGTTGATTTGCTACTATTAATAGATTGAACCAGGTTTTGACAATTTCGAACTACAGAAAAACAGCAGCAAGTAACAAATTTGTGTAGGAAGATTCACTAATTTGTTGTTATACCTCATTCTGTACAATGCGTTTATTCCCAAAGATGATATAAAAGCCAAATTTATCTTAAATACGTTTGTTTTCCATTTAAACAAAGCCTCAGCTACATTAATTTGAACAATTCCTTTTATGAGGAAATAGTCATCTCTAATTTAATGTTGTAATTTTGGATTTTTATGTTGTATTTATTGCCAACGAATGGTATCAATTTGGCACATGCTTACGAGGTTAAGATAAAATGTACTGTTTTAAAAAATTTACACTGATCTATGAAAAAAACAAGCAAAAAAATTATACATTTTTATGAATTAATTCTTTCAACAACATTCTACATGAATTTGGGCCTGTTCTTTAAAATCATGTTGAGGCACCAGCAGGTGGCAAGGTGATTAAGGTGCTAGACTACTCCTACATGGCCAACCCCAGTTCAAGTCCTGGACCTGGTGGCTTTCTCTCTCTCTGTCTGTCTGTCTCTCTCTCTCTCTCTCATCAAATTAAAACAAATCAAGGAATAAATAAAATAAAATAAATAATTCTAAAAAACAAATCATGTTGAATTGGTAGACCTACAAGATTCCCAATCTGAGCATATTATTCTGTCTTATTATTCCCAGACACCCTTCACCCTTACCTTCATCTACCTAGATGTCTCTCTGGTCCAGCAATACCTTAAGATTAACGATGACATGAAAGACAATCTCACTATGCTCTATTGTCCTTTCAGACTCTGCTATAGAACTTGCTCTTTCACTTTCCAATTGTGGCTCTAAATATTCCTATAGAAAATCACATCAAGCAGTACTAAGTTTCTGACCTTGCTTTGGTGTTCATTACTGTTTAGCAATTGTCTCATTGGTCTCTAATCCCCTTACTCTATTTGTCTCTATATACCAGCCTTCACTGTACCCTAAAGCTCTACTTCATGCCTGAACCCTTTAGTCTCAGTGACTTTGCCTCTTGCTTCAGAGAGAGCACTTACAGGTCACCAGGCAAAAACTCCATCTTTCTCTCATCTGTACTCTGAAAACAAATTTATATTGGCATCAAGTAAGATCTTCTATCCAAGGCCAATTTCTCTTCCTGTGCATGATATCTATTCCTGCCCAGCTTTTACAGGACCTTGTCCTGTCACTCACACATTTATACTCCTTTATCTTCAGTGTCCTCCATTTTTCTGAGCCTTCCCTTCCCATCTTTAAAAGCAAAAAGATCAATGAAACAAAAATCCTATGTTCAAATTACGTTTATATAGGCAGTCTTTTTAACAATTTCTTTTCCTTCATCAATAAACTTTTGGAAATAAATGTTTACACTTGAATTTCCAATTCTTCTTCAACATATTGTAGTTTGGTTTCTGTCCTTGCTACCCATCTGGAATAGCTTCATTGAATATCACTGATAACCTTAAAATGAAGTGCCCCAGAAAATGACAATGTGCAGCTAGAGTTTGGTATCACTGATAGAAAAGTTGAAGAGAAAAAGTTACGGACAGAAGATGAGGAAAAGCCAACAAAACATGGAGAAGAGGAATGGTCAGAGAAGTGGTACCAAAAGTTTCAAATGTTTTTACAGAATCTGGTAGGATGAGAATTGTACACAAGTTTACAAAGCTGTTTTCTCACTTTCCTCCAGAGGCAGGGACAGTTTTCATTCACTTCTATATCCACATGGTTAATATAGTCCATGGCACAAGAAGATACTGAGAAAGTGTAGATTGACTAAATAATAGACTGAAAGAATGAAAAATTGCCTGTCACACAATTATCCTGAAAAGAGAGCAACAGTTCTCAAAGTGTGATAATAGACCCTCTTGATCACGATCACCAAAGTACTTGTTAAAACATGTATGCTGGGACCAGCAGTTGGCATAATGGCTATGTCTCTGGACTCCCATGTAGTCGACCACAGTTCAAGTCCTGGACCCAGTGGCTTAAACTCACACTGGGCATGTGTGTGTGCATGCCCAAGATCCCGAGAGGCGATGGAGGAAAAGGAATTGCAGCATGGCCATCCCCCCTGAGGGGTGATTTCTCGCTTTCTGTCTCTGTCTTTCTGGTGAGCACATGCACCCTATAGCAAAAACCTCTCAAAAAAAAAAAAAAAAAGAGAGAAAAAAGAAAAAGGAAAAAGTGTATGCTAGACCCTATCTCCAACTTTTGAATCTAAATCTTTAGAAATATAACCTTGAATCTGCAATTGTAACAAGCTTCTACAGAAATTCTTTACGACAGTAACGTTTGAGAACCTGTATGGTCAGATATATGATGCACAGTGGCCTTAAAAAATCAATTTTAAAATGCATGACTTTTCACAAGTAATTTCAATTCCCTGGTCTTCATTTCCCTCCTCTGCAGAAATGATTCTTTAATGACCACACCATGTTCCTCTCAATATTGTATGGGTTTTGGAGCAAGTTTATACTACAGAAGGAAGGTGAAGCTAACTACTTCTTCAGAAAGAATGAAAATTCTTTGGGTACATGCTCATATTGATTTGGCCCTCTAGGGTACATGATTCCTGCTTCTTGTTGACTGGATCCAAACAGTATAGCAACTACTCCCATCCACTTGTGAAATACTTAAAACGTTTTCCAGTTATCAGTTATCTTTATCTTTACCTCCTCTGTGAGAGTGAGGTAGTTTTTAATCTGTTTTTCAGAGATGGGCTTGAAAGGCTGAAGTAGTATGAATTTGCAGAGCCAACATATGTCATCCAAGTACACCCAATGGCCAGGCTATCCCTAGAACAATTTTTGTCAGATGCAATCAGTGGCCGAAAAACAGGTAACCAAATCAACAAACAAAACAGTTGATATGGCAGAAAGGCCAACCAACTTCTTATTTTTGTTATTGCTTTAAAATTTGATTTTTTTTTATACCAGGCGAAGAGTGTCTTTACTCCTTGAAAAGCTGAGCATGTTTTCTTGAATTGTTTCATCTTTTAAATGTAGACTGCTATTCTATTTATTTCACGCCAAATATTTTAAGATGCTGAAGTTTTTCTTATGTTAGTGAAAAATTTGAAGACCCTTTCAGTCGGACGCAAGAAACAAATCATAATTTCAGCATTCTCATTTGCTAGGAAAGACCAGTGTATAATACTTACCTTTTTTAAAAAAACACATGCCTTCATCAACTTTGCAAAAGAAATATTTTCTTTTTTACAAGTCATTTACCTTTGTCACTCAATGCAAACATACTCATGTTAACTTCTTGCTTTGCTGCACTAGGTTTCCAAAGGAAAAAGAAATTATTTATGTGAAAGACGGCTTCATTTGTGTCATGAAGTCTACTGATGGATTGAAAACTATTTGAATACAGATACAACGTCTTGGGGGTTTTGCATTCTTTACAATGTGTAACAGTATTTTATATATAGTAGAATTTTAAGTTTTTAATTAAAAAAATCTAATACTATTCTAAAACAGTAATGATAGCTAATAAATATTAAGTACACAGCTAATACATACTACATATATGGGTGCCAGCACTGTTATAAACACCTTACAATTCAATGTATTCAGTAACCTTATGATGGTGCTACTTTTTACCCCTTTTTTGGACAGAGAAGCCAAGAAAAGCTAAGTACCTTGTTCAAGGTCACTTGTACCAAGTGTTGTGTTGAGTCAGAATCTGAACCCTGGCAGACTGTCTCCAAGCTACTATTATTTTCAATACTAAATGACTTATCCTTTATTGTGTTAACAGAAAATTAAAATGATCCATATTTAGCTGAAGAATAGATTCCTTCTGAAGTTAATGTTGAAAGCCCATTCCAGAACATTGTCCTGGCCTTTTCACCGTTAAAAGGCTCTTTGGTGCTTATTTGAAACAGATGCTAACACTTAAAACATCCATTCACATTGTGTTTTCCTGTGATTTGCTGGAATATGTCAGGTTGCCTCCAGGAGACCCATTTCTAAGTGACTGTCGGATTTCATCCATCTTGCTACTTCTCTACAAACCTACAACTTCATGGGTCTGTTAAAGCATGATTGGTCAGAGGCTTATTAGTATCTCTTGCCAACATTCTGTCTCTGATGTATAAAGCTTTAGGGCAGCTATGAGAAGAAACTGGGTGGATTTTTCAAAGAACAGTTTCCTTAACCAAGCTGTTGGCAAGATACAATGACAGACTAATGGTAGTGCAAAGCTTATTCTCACTACTTTTAACTCTAGGAATTATTAATTGGGGGTTACTTAAAAGCCAATCACAGCAGCTACACCTCAGTCAGTTATAGACATCCTACTTTGTAAACTATGTTACCAAAGACAAACTTTAAGATGTAGTCAATCCCGTTATTTCTTCACCTCATTCCCTCACTTCTGTTTTTGTATGTCACTTTTCTGTTCCTGCGTACGTCACTCTCCCTTTCTGGAACTTACATTTCACTTGAACGTGCAGCTACCCAGAGTCCCTTGGAAGGCATTCTGAAATCCCTGATTCAAAAATTTTAAAAACAAGAAGAAGAAGAAGAAGAAGAAAGAAAAAAAGCCTTTGCCTCTCAGATGTGTTGCTTCTTTTACATTGTTTTTCTTCAGTATACTTAAGATTAGGTTGAGCTCTTTTCACAAATTTTGTGTTTTTACTCTATTTTTATCACTTCTTCAATTTGTTTAATCATTTAGCAGTTATATTTTATAATTTTGCATGCAAAGTGACAGAATCATGTCACTGTGAGCCCTAGTATGGGTTAGTTCTGTATTTATTTTGTCCCTTAGGATAGATTAATGACAATTTTTTTAAAGAATTATTATTATTTTATTTGCTATAGGGCACATGTACTAACCAGAGAAGAACTGGAGAGGTGATAAGAAAGCAAGCCTCCGGGTCCAGGACTCAGACCCCAGTCAGCTATGTGGGAGTCTGGTACCTTAACCACCATGCCACCTGCTGGCTTCAACAGTATCTTTTTTATATGTTTTATTTCTCTTTATTATAACAAGAATGATTTAGTATCAGTGTTTTGGCTAATCAAAGATCCTGGTTTGGACTAACTATAGCGGTGCACACTGGTAGATCCTGCTGGTGAGCCACACGGGAGATCCAAGTTTGATTCTCAACACACCCTAAAAGGTGAATGCAGTGGTATGCACCCGTAATCTTACTTGGGAAGCTGAGGCAGGAGAACCACAATGTGGCAAAGCCCTATCAAAAACATTAAAATGTTCTTTTAGGTAATAAAAATGTGACATGTCATGGATTCTAAAGAATGAAAAAATAATTCAGTATACTTTGTACCAATCTTCTTTGATGATTCAGAAGGTCCTTCGGAATCTCATTTTATGTCAAGGTTGTCTCCACGTGATAACCATCAGTTAAAAACATACTTGGGAAATGTTTAAGGAAACAAAAAGAGTATGCTTGGATTATATTTAGGTTTACTGAAATTGTATTTTTGAGTCATTTGAGCAAAGCATAGGGAGCATTAACTCACAGAGTAGCTGAGGCTACTTTCATCCTCAAGTTCCAAAACTATAGAAGAAACCTAGTGTAAACCTTCTTCTTATAATGAAATCATTCTAGTATTTTGGCATCTTTATGCTTTCAGTGGTAATTATATACATTTATTTCATAATATCTTTAGTAAATTTTTATCACTGTACTTGTAGATTCTCCCAAAACTTCTTGTTCATGTATTCCTTGAGGATAGAGACTTGTTCTTCTCTCAGTCTTTGCTTTGACCTGACAGGAATGGCAAATCTTCAACATCCAACATGTTTTGCTAATGTTGGAGACATAAATCACAATATTTCAATTAATTTGAGTGCTTTTGAAACAGTTAAGATAATGTTGCTTATTTATAGAGTTTAATTTTTAGTATTAAATCTAAATGAGGACATGGCAGATATGTAGTTATGACACTTGTTTATTTTCAGTTTTATGTAGATGAGTGTCTATCTGAGATTTCATTGTGTTTTTTTTATTTTTTCTTGTTAATCTGGTTCATTATAATAGCATGGAATAGCATTTCATTTTTAAGGATGCTTATGACCTTGTTAAATAGCAGTCCAAAAATCATGTGGCTTGTTTTGATTTTAACCAAAGTTACAGCTGCCTAGCTGTAAAGCAGTCAGTTTCTCTTATTATGACTAGTTCTTCAACTTGTACTGTTTTAAATTGCCTGCAATTAGCATATTTCAACCTTATTTTTAGGTTTAAATTGCAGTGTGAGAGTGTACTCTCCTCTTAGCTAATTAGTGCTATCAAGGAACAGTAGGTTACCTCATTAGTACCATGTGCATTTAATTAAAGAAGAGAAAATTGGAGTTAACCTCATAGTTAATATTTTCACAGAGTGCTACAATGCCAACACCTTCAATTGGAGTCACACCCCTGTGTATCTAATTATGCACTAGTGCCAAATAAGGTTAGCAAGGGTACTATAAGGCTGTTGACAAAATAATTTAGATGAAAACGTGTTTGTTGGATTCTGACAGTAAAATATAACTTGAACATTTTTCCCCAGTCCTCATCTGCCAGCTTCAGGTGACATACTTCCTCTTAAGAAACAGGAGGAAACGGGTATTTTGGAAGCCATTTTTCCCGTTTGAATTAATGTTGCTCTTTTCTTGAAGAAAATGGCATACAGTCATGTAACGCATATACAATCCATTTCTTAAACAGAGTCCCTGAACTTCAGAGGTGTATTTGAAAAGAATTATTTATAAGATGTAATATTTACATGCATCAAACCACTACAAATACTCCCTGACACCCTTACCACATCCCTCCTTGCTTTTCTTCTTTCCTGGTGTAGTTATAATTTCCCTTGTGTATTTTATGAATGGGGATCATCCTTTCATATCATACATGAAGTCTAAGGATGTGTTGTCACATGGTCTATTCAAATGCAGTGTAATCCTTTTGCCCTTCAGACAAAATCTTTGAAATGTCTAATGCTACTTAGGTAAAAAATGACATTCCATGTCATTTATCAATAAATAATCACTTTGCTTTTAGATAAAAATGCAAACTATACATTTGAGTACATAGAGTAGTTTTCAATGCAAATGCAAATTCAACAGGTTTTAACAGGTATTATGGAGCTGGGCTCCATAGTCAGATATATTTTAATGGCAATAAACATGGTTTAGTAATGCATAGACAAACACTTTATTTAAAGAGATCATTGTGATTTTTCTCAAGATGAGACTTATGATCATTTTTATTGGTTATAATTGACTATAAGTCAGAGGTTGTCTTTTCAAACTTAAAGATAATTAAGTTTTAAAGACAAATAATATTCCATACTGTAAAAACACAGAGCCTTTAAGTCTATAGGAATACTTAGGAGCATTTCCCATAATTTTAGCTTCGAAGGGGGGAGTGGTTCCTTAGGTAGGATATTGGTAAATAATCAGTGAATTTTTTTTAATTTGTTAATTCATTTCTGATTCACATACTTAAATTCATATCTGCCATATTATTTCTAGTTTTAAGATGTATACTCACATTAACTGTGAGACAAAGATGAAATAAACTTGTCTACCTTGTCCTACCAGAATAACAATCCCCCAAAATATTTTTTTTAATGTACATTGTTGGCATAAGCCTTAACATTGGGGAAAAAAAAAAAAAAGACAACTCCTGATTCTCTTTGTTTAATCTAGGAATTGCTTCCAGAAACAAAATTATGTGTCTGTGGCCACTCTTCTGGTGATGGGCAGCCTCACAACACATTTGCAGTAAGTTATACTGGGCAATGAGAAACTCAGCTACTAAGCACAAGGCTATAGACCCAATCCCAGTAAAAAGATACCAGCGATTTTCTAGAATCTGTGCCTTCCATTTGTGTAGATAATCAAGACATGACTAATGTTAAGATATAGATGTGATTAGTTTCCTGTTACTTCTTATGTTCTCACTTCAGTTATGTTTCATCAAATACACAGTTCCGTTTCCAAGTTGAATGCATTAAGCCTACATTAATTATTGGGTCATTGGGAAAGTCATGACATTTTTTTTCTACATTCTTCTATTTAAAAAACTGCCTCATAACTTTATGGACAACCCAATATACAGAGGCCATAGCACCACTGCACTTGTCCTGAACTTTTAGTAATAATTTGATGTGAGAATACCAATATACAGAAAATATGAATAGAGATTATGGATTGATCCAACACATATTGTAGGGTTTTTGAAAAGTTTTTTCATGTTCTGTAAGTTGCCATGTAAACATGCCAAGGTCATTTTTTCCCCATATTCTGCTACTAGAGTAAAACTTGTCTCTTTATACTATAACAGTCAATGAAAATTGCTTTTGTGACCCAATTTACAAACCAGCTAGCCTTGGAAATGAATAGTAATCTTGAAGTATCCATTCAAGAATTTTTAAATCGAGCAACTGAACATTTCTATTTACCATGGATCCTACCTATATTCTTAGGAAACTTCTAAATATGTAAAGTCACATATTATCATATACATAATTTTTGCTTGTTTCTTCAGAATTGATATACTTATTTAGTCTGGGAGGTCTAAAGTATTCCTAAATTGACTCATCAAAATTTTTTTGTTTTGTTAACCTATATTTAATATTTTCTAATTATAATTGGTAGACCATAACAAAATTAAGACTGTTGTGAAAAATATTCACTGTCTTTGTGAATTAGAAAGGAATACCTAATTTCATATTTTGGTTTGAAAAGAAAAATAATATTTTTCAATTATATAGTGTCAAGTTACTTTTGGAATAGTTTTGGTTACTATTATTAGGAGAAAATATTTAATATTATTAAAGGTTAGAGGCAATGCCAAACTAAGTTTAGCTGTGCTGGTTAAGGAGCTGGATTCCCACATGGTCAACTATAGTCCTAATCCTGGACCTGCTGGCCAGGCATGTGTGCATGCATGCCCAAAATCCCAGGAGGAGAAAGGAAGAGAAGGGATTATGGGGTGACTATACACCCTGGGCGGGAGGAGTGATTTCCCACTTTCTCTCACTGTCTCTCTGTTTCTGATAAACACACATACCCTTTTGCAAAAATCTTTTTAGAAAGGATAAAATAAGCTTAGAATTAGAAACAATAATACTGTGTGGAATTTTCTGGAAATAGTCAATGGAGAGGATTTGTAATAAATTTTGTACATACAGATTTCATGATGATAGCAAATTATTTGATTTGGGATCTCATTTTCATTTTAATCCAAGAGTGTCTAGCCCTCTTAAGATTACTTTATAATAAAATTTGAAAAAAAAAAAAAAAAGCAAAAATAAAAAGTAGTAGTAAATTTTGCTGAAGTAATGTAATTAAATTTATATGGGGACCAGCTGGACTCCATGTAGTCGACTGTGGTTCGAGTCCCAGACACGGAGGCTTAAACTCACGCCGGGTGCGTGGCATGCATGCGTGCCCCCAAGATCCCGAGAGGAGAAGGGATTGCAGCACGGCCATCCCCCCAGGGGGTAATTTCTCACTTTCTGTCTCTCTAAGCCTTTCTAGTGAGCACCGATGCCCTATAGCAAAAACCTCTCAAAAAAAACAAATTATATGAAAGATGGGCCAGCAAGTGGTGTGGTGGTTAAGGGCGCTGGACTCTCACATGGCTCACCGTGGTTTGAGTCACGGACCGGGCAACTTGTTTCTCTCTCTCT
Organism: Tupaia belangeri chinensis; assembly: GCF_000334495.1. NCBI lineage: Eukaryota > Metazoa > Chordata > Mammalia > Scandentia > Tupaiidae > Tupaia > Tupaia belangeri. The sequence goes on along the minus strand of NW_006160053.1, from coordinate 331,653 downwards.
CTCTCTCTGACTCTGATCCTCTCTGGTCAAATTAAATAAATAAATAAAGTTAAATAAAAATTATTATTTAAAAAATTTATATGAAAGCTAGAATCTTAATTTCAAAGTATTCTCTGTATAGCTAAAAGAATGATAAATTTCAGGTGAATTTCAAACAGTTGTATGGTTTAACTTAATAAGAAGACTTATTCAAAAATATACTTTAAAAAAGTGCATTAAAAATGGAACTTTGTTCCTAATTGCTCACACTTTTCAGTAAAGAATCCTATGGAAGAACTGTTTCCATTAGACTGAAGAGTCAGCTGGCTTAATTACTAATAGTACTTGTTCTTAATCAAAAACTACCTCAAGGGAGACCAGCAGTTAGTGTAATGGCTATGTTGCTGGACTCCCACGTAGTTGATCGCGGTTCAAGTCCTGGACCCAGTGGCTTAAACTCACACCGGGCGGCGTGCGTGCCAAGAGGAGAATGGAGGAGAAGGGATTGCGGTGTGGCCATCCCTCCTGGGGGGGGTGATTTCTCGCTTTCTGTCTCTCTGTCTCTCTCTGTCTGTCTGGCAAGCGCACGCGCCCTATAGCAAAAACCTCTCTCAAAAAAAAAAGGAAAAAATTAAAACTACCTCAAGGGACCAGCAGTTAGTGTAATGGCTATGTCACTGAACTCCCATGTAGTTGACTGCGGTTCAAGTCTCAGACCTAGTGGCTTAAACTCACCGCTGGGCATGTGTGTGTGTGTGCCCAAGATCCTGAGAGGAGAAAGAAAGAGAAGGGATTGTTGTGTGGTCATCCCCCCTGGGGGGTGATTTCTCGCTTTCTGTCTCTGTCTCTCTGGCGAGCACACGCACCCTATAGCAAAAACCTCTATAAAACAAAACAAAACAAAACAAACCCTCAAAAGGTGATTTATTCTATTATCAGGAAAAATATCTAAGGCATCGGATCATTATATTTTCTTTTTTTAAAAAAAGTAATTCATTCTTTTTAATGTCATCAGAGATGGACAGAGAGGGAGCGAGAGAGAGAGAAAGCAAGCCCCAGGTCTGGGACTCTAACTGCAGTCGGCCATGTGGTAGCCCAGTGCCCTTCACCATGCCACCTGCCAGCCCCCAAATCATTGTATTTTCACTAGCATATTTTTAGAATGAAAATGAAACAGAAATTAAGTGATTCTACAGAGACCATGTAATTCCTCAATGGCAAGGCTGAATTTATAGCCCAAGTCTGTGATCACCAAGATATTGGTCTTTCCAAAGGTACACCAGATTTTACATGGCTGCCTTAGTGATGTGTTTAAGAGGAGTCTGAAATTGTACCTTGTGTCTAAGACTGCATCTAATCTTTCAGATAGAAAATGTACTAGGATGTGTTAGTGATGTCTGCTATGATTGATGGGGAAAGAAGAGCTTGACAGTGCCAGTACCAAGTGTTTGCCATCCCTGCAGTGTGCCAAACTTATATATCGCATTAGCTACTGATTAACTTTACAGGCCATGCTACTTGGCTTAATAATACAAAGAAAACAATATGCAAATAATACTAAGTAGGTGATTATTTCCTTTACTGATTACATTAGATATAAACTTTGCAAACTGAAATGGCTACATAATGTGATAAAAAAAATCAAAACACAAACTAAAACAAATACTATCTATTATTTGTAGTTGACAATTTTTATATTATGAGTAAGGCTTTCTTAGCATGCATTAAATTTTAAAAGTACCAGTATGGTACTTAGCAGAGTACTAAGTCTGCAGCATCATAAAATTACTAGAAGAAAGGCATAAAAAGGATGGATAGGGGAAGCTAAAGCCAATCACATTCTTTTATCATCTGTATAACTGATATTTGTAATAAACCATGAATCATTGTGATTGTTTTCATATTTCCAAGATACCCTGCATCATTACTTATTGAATAATGTAATATCACACATAGTAGTTCCATGGTTGGGCAATTTTTATAAATAAAATAATAATAATAATTTCAGTCGTGTATTCCAAATCAGCAGATTAAATTAATATATCTCTCCCCACCCCCACTTCCCTTAAAAACTAAAAATTCAGGGGCCAGCAGATGTCATGGTGATTGAGGTGCTGGACCCTCACATGACCAACTGAGGTTTGCATTATAGACTTGAGGGCTTGCTTTCTCACTTTTCCTGTCTTAATCTCTGTGATGAGCACATGTGCCCTGTAGCAAAATTTTTAAAATAATAATAATGATAAAATTAAATAAATAATTCTTTTTAAAGAAACCTAAAGATTCTTCAAATATATTAACAAGCCTCAAGTTAAGTAACATAATTAAGATGTAAATTGAAGTCATGTACAATAACAAATATAGGTTAACGCCCAAATTATCTTTAAAAAATAAATAATTTGGGCCAGACTGTTGGACAATGGTAAAACACCTCTGTGAGGCCGACCCACAGGGATGATTCTGAGCACATGTCTGAGACCTCCCTAACTATGCTGTACATATGTGTGCCTGTGATCTCAGGGTAGCTGAAGCTGGGGGCGGATCACGGTGTTGAGACCCTGTCAGGGGTACTGTTTTTTTTCTCTCTCTGTCTCTCTCACTCATAGAGTAAATAAAAATGAATGTTAAAAATGTCAAACGTAAGTAATATTTCATATTTAATATTAAACAGATGCCAAAAGCTCTTTGCATACTATCCACTTTCAGGTATTAATTGTATCAAGTTACTGAAAAAAAATACAGTTAATGTATTTCAGAGAGGTATTTTCTGATGTTTGGTTTTGGTTTATTGATAACCATTAACATTAGTCATTCTGTGCATTGTACCTCTCTATTACCATATTGGTGAGTGGGAGTGATTTTTTTAAATTTTGTTTATTACTAGTATGTTTTAATTTGATGAGAGGGAGAGAAAGTGAGAAGCAAGCCACCAGGTCTGGGACTCAAACCACAGTGGGCCATATGGAAGTCCAGCATTTTAACTAGCACATCTGCCACCCTGGTAGTGATATTTTATGTACCCATTTATAAATTGCATTTATTGTATCTCTATCAAGTCATTGCAAACCGGGAAGTAATTGTAACCATTTATATCATCTATTCAAAATTCTAATCTTAAATTCTACTCCCTCTTTTATTTTTTAAAACAATATTCAAGTTCCATAGGTTGTTTGTTTAATATTATAATAGTAACAATATCATGTCCTTATTATAATTTTGAATTTCATAAGAAAAATAATGGATTTCTAATTTTAAAATAAGTATATGAGAGTAACAAAGAATCGTTGTGAAGGGTTACTTTCCAATGCTTGTTTTTCACATTCAGTTTTTTAAAGCAATGTTTATTTTCACTCTGAAAAAAAAAAAAAAGATGCTCCGTTTATTTTACTTTTCTTTCAGACTTTAATAATAGAACAGATGCCTTTATTTTTTTCCTGATATATCAAACAGCTTTACTACAGTGACTAACTCTGTCAAGATCCCAATTTTTACAATTTTTGGCTTCTCTACCATATGATAGTAACTCAAGTTCACTACTCTCTAATAAGACCCTGTTGACACCTCATCTGCCTGAATGACCTCATTAACACCTACCTGCAGACAAGCTTATTGTTAGTCTTGCCTACAGGTTTTACACCTAAGTGAATACAATTTTTACATAGGATTCTGCTGTTAGCTTTAGCTAACTGCTAAGATAATTATGCTGAATGCTTAGGGTCTTTGTCTTCTGAGTTTTACTTTTAAAACCTTTATCATTGGACCAAATTAATCTTCTGGTGAACAAAAATAATGCTGGACCTATAAACTAAAAATGAGACTTGACTGGCCTTGGTCCAGCTGGTTTATATCTCATTCAAATTAAATTACATTGACCACAATTGATCTTTCCTCCTACAGGTCTTCATTCTGTTGTGATTACCTCTTGAATGTTTCATTTTATTGGGGATTGTGGATTGGAGGAAATAAGAAAAAAAGGGAACGGTGTTGATTTTTAAGAATCTCTTTTTTGTGTGCTCCGAATTCATCTCTCTCTGTAAGCTTTACTTAAATCCTACTTAGCACCAAATAATCCATCCCGTGAATTCTAGAACCAGTTCTCTGGATTGAATATTGGACAAATCACTTGACCTTTCTTAGCTTTATGCTGTCAATCTGTAAAATTAAAACAATAATAGTACCTATCTCATAGAGTGCTACGGGGATTAAACTTAATAAAAGTACTTAGCATTATGACTAACAGTCTGTGAGAGGTGTTGAGTCAGTTTCTGTAGTAGCATCAATATGCTCTTGCTTGGACTAAAGAGGCAATTCCGTTTGAAGTAAAAAAGCATATTTAGTATTAACACTTGAAGAGGCATTGGGCATTGTAATTTGGGTCATGACTAAAACAGATCACACTATTTCCCCCCTGAGAGGAAAGTCTTTAAATTCATTAAGTTGAAAACTGACTTAATCACTTACAAAATCAGTGTTGTTCTAATGCTTTCTGATTTAAGTGGAAGATAACTAAGTCAAAGAGACAGAACCTTGCCTTACCAGACCTAAATTATGTCCTTCTGGTAACCAAGAAGAATCACGGTTAAAACATATTAAGAAAAGTAATTGTCCCCTAAATTGTTTGTATCTAGTCAGAGTAAAAAGATACATAGATACAAAATTAGGAAGTAGATATGTCAAATTATCTCCAATATTTTCTTCCTTCCTTTATTATAAATGTATTGGTAGACAATGATGAGAAGTTAAAGACAGATGACTACTTAGTAGTAGTATTGATAGTTTTAACTAAAATGCTGGCGATACTCAACCAGTGATAATGATGCAGTAAGTTTTTGGCAGTATCTTTCCTATAAAACCTGTATGGTAAGATGAACTCTTTGCATTAATGTAAATGTAGTATAAACTTGAATTATTATAAAATAGTGCAAACTAGATTTGTTACTTCACTATGTTTATGTTTGAGTTGTTTATGTGGACTATTAGGTCCTTCGGTGAGAGTAAAGTTCAAGATATTAAAATAGTTCAAACATATATATACATTACAGCTAACTTCGTTAGTGCCATGAAGAAATGATACAGTGACCATGTTTGGAAGTACTACTAAAAACCTTTCAGGTGCTTCATCTGAACCAGAATAAAGGTTTCTGTTTTTAAAGCCTTGGCTGACATTTGTATACAACTTCTTCATTAGTCTTTTCTTTTTTTCTACTGCTATTTAAGATAGATATTAGTTCTTATCTCTACCACAGTCCTCAGCCAGGGGTGTAGCTCCCTGAGCTTGGTACATTCTAGAGACCTCTCCTGAGTGATTGCCTCTCACCTTCTATTTGATTGCAATATTTGAGATTGCCATGAATTCTCTTGATGTAGGTTCCAAGGACCAGTAGCAGAGCTTTTTCAATGGCTGCTCCTCTTTGAAATTTATAATGAATAATTTACTCCCCTTGATGATTCACCAAAGCATTAGTATGGCAGAAATCAAGGGCTGATGAAAGGATTAGTTATTTAGTTATCTGGTTTTGTTGTTGTTAATATATTTTTCATCAAATAAATTGATACACACACTAGAATATGTATGTGGCAATAATGTGAATTTGTGGTGACAGATTGTATTTTTTTCCTTTCATATTTTAAAGTTATTTGTAATGAGCCATTAGTGATAGTCTTTACACATAAAAATATAATTTGTATTAACTTCTAACAGTTCACTCTATAGTTAATGAATATTTCTAAATGCCACCAAAGATATATTCTATATTTATAATTTGTATTTCTGCCCTTTGAATGTCATCTTAAATTATCATAGTAACTGAAAGGTACAGAACACAAGTTGTCTTAGTGTATAAATCTTCATGGTTTATAATACACACATATATACGACATACTTATAGATACCTAAATGATCAGTTATGTAAAAAAAATTGTGTGTGTGTTTTATTGAGTCTATTTGCAGTTCATTTTTCTTTCTCTTCTTATTGAAGTTAATTTTTTTGACTGTGTAATTTTATCATTAAGCAAATGATGTAATCATTATACACAGAATTAACAATTTTTGGAATCAATATTTTATTATGGGGAAAGTTCATACAGTACATAGTAACGTCAAAATATTTCTAAATATCTGGATTTTTCACAGTATTTTAATACATGGGATACCAGATTAAACAGCTCATGACTTCCACTGACATTACAACTTTAACTTGGGGGAGGGAGGGAAGGCAGCAAGTGATGTGGTGGTTAAGATACTGGATTACCACATGGCCCAACACAGTTCAAGTCCTGGACCCAGTGGCTTGAAAATCTGTGGTGGACCTGTGTGCATGCATGCCCAGAATCTCAAGAGGAAAAGGGATGGCAGCATATCCATGGCCCCCTAGGAGAGCGATTTCTCACTTTCCCTTTCTCTCTTTTTCTCTGTCTCTCTCTTAGGTGAGCACACATACCTTATTACAAACTAAAAAAGAATTTTCACTTCAAAGAATTTTAATTTAAAATTGCATACTATACTTTAAGTCTTTATCAAATGGAGTTCAGAGAGCTCATCACCAGCTCATCACCAGAGTTCTGTTACGCTATAATCACATAAGGCATCATACACCTCAGATAAAATTGCACACCTTTAATTTCAAATAATCATGTTACTTATTATAATGTTAATAAATTTTGTGCAAATATATAGACACTATTGAACAGATAAAGAATAATATATGGGACCAATTTAAAGAAGTCAAGATGGAACTTTTTTCAGGCCAAGCACCAAGGAACAGATTGAAATAACCATGCACTCATAACCATGTTCCTGAGTTCCTTTCCCTATATTCACGATTTCTATCCCACTAGACCTGTTCTCTCTTAAGAGAAATAGTGTGAGATATTTTGCATTGCTGGCATAACCTACCCTTCACATCCAGAGCACTAATTATATCATTTTTGTCCCAACTTACATTGGTTGTATATTTAGTATTTAGAACTAACACTATCATCATCTTAATTGTATGTATTTATATGTTTGCGTTTGGTGTTTTCTCCAGACAGGATCTTGACGTGTCATAATCCTCCTGTCTCAGCCTCCCCAGTAGCTGGCCCTACAGGTTCATGCCACTACCCCTAGCTTTTTTGAATGAGCTAGGAATTGAATACAGACCTCCACCTCAATGGACCTCTGTCTGTTGGGCAGTAGCTTTCAGTGTGTGCTACCACAACTGGGCCTTAATTTTAATTTTTATATGTAAAATATTTAGTCTGGCTTAAAAAAGACAATATAGGAAAAGAGAGTAAGAGTTTATCATAAGAGGTTATAGTGAAGGGGAGGCATCAAGCAAATATCTCAGAGAGAAATTCTCATTATAAATTAGGTCATCCTGAAAGTCTTGATATATTTTTCTATGCAAAAATGTGTCATGACTTTCCCAACAACCCAGTAGTAAGCATTCATAAATACGCACGTGGTTGTATAACCATAGAGCAGGGCCACCGGGTCTGGGACTCCAACCACAGTCAGCCATGTGAGAGTCCAGCACTTTAACCATTAAACCACCTCCTTGCTAATTAACACATACTAAATATAGTATGTATTATTAATGTGTTATAATGGTTATTAATACCATCATGGTATAAATGATTGCTCTCAGTTCTCGTTCTCTAACTTGTACAGTCTTTAATGGCTACCCATTGTCTGCTGGATGAACTGTAACAAACTAAGCCTAGCAGTCACCGGTCTATCTGAGCACTTTGAGCACTCTGGACATGCCTGCAAGTATCTTTGATGGCTCAAGAACTGAGGGTATGGGGGTGAAATCCTGGTGTGCTAAGACTCTGTGAAGGGTACCACTCTCTCCCAGGTCTCTCTCAGTGTCTTTCTAATATGAAATAAATAAATGAAAAAATATTAAATGGTATGTTAGCAATTAAAAAATTAAACAAAATTGAGATTTCTGAAATTTTGTCTCTGGTGACTTATATTTGCCTGTGGTGAACCTGGTGATATCAGAACACAGGGTGAATATCAGGTTTAATGGTGGGCAGTGGGAAGTTGGAGGTGATAGTGAGTTTTACTTCAGAAGTGGATTATCTGTGTTCACAGTGCAATTAGTGCTGATTTGGAGATGATGCATGTTTGGAAGTCATATTATATATAAGAACTTAGAGCCCCCTAATCTTGAAGGAGATTATGAAGAGGAAGACAACATAGAAAATTTATAAGACAAGGTATTAGGTAAGGGAAGAAAGAACTAATAAAGAATGCAAATCTTTTAAGACAGTGGAGAACTATGAGTCAGGAGTCAAATGACAATAGAAAAGATATATTACATTGTAGATGGACATGTTGGATTTGGTTGCCAAAGTTTTTTTAAGACTATTTTTACTCTCTGAGCTTTTATAGGTTTAAAGTAAAATTGAAAGGAAAGCACAGAGATTTTCCATAAACTTCTTGTGCTCATGGTCTCTCCTATTATCAACATTTCCCACCAAAATGGTACATTTGTTGCCATTCAGGAAACAAGATTAACATCTCATTATCACTCAGAGTTGATAGTTTACATATGAATTCACTCTAGGTATTGTATAGTCTGTGGGTTTGGACAAATGTATATTACATGGATTCACGCTTATATATCATGCAGAGTATTTTTGCTACCCTACAGATCCTCTGTACTCTGCCTGTTCACCCCTCCTTCCAACCTCTGGTAACCACCAGAAGACATTTTTTAAAAAGCTGAGTGTGGTTAACGTGATCATAGATCGAACTATGTTTTTGTTGTTGTTGTTTTGCTTTGTATGTGTGTTTTAGAGAAATTTTTGTGATAGGGCACATGCACTCACCAGAGAGATGGAGAGAGAGAAGGTGAGAAATAACCCTCTCAGGGGGTTATTTCCTCCATTCTCTTGGGATTTTGGACACATACACATGAACACCTAATGTGAGTTTCAAGCTGTTGGTTCTGGGGCTTAAACTGCAGTTGGCTATGTGGCAGTCCAGTGTCTTAACCACTACACCGCCTGCTGGCCTCAAAGTGTAGCTTTAAGACTAATATGAGACATGAAGAAAGTTCTTAGATTTAGCAAGTGTCTTAAACAGAATACTCTCTATGGCAGTGACTGCAATGGCAGCTGAGAAGGGAGTATGTAGAAATGATAATTACAAGAGTATTCACTAGTCCTTGGAGAAAATGTTGATGAAGGAGAAGGAGGCACGATGCTGATATGAGGGTGGGTGGAGGAAACAGTGGATATGAAAAGTTGTATAATATAAGAGGAGAGACCGGCAGATGGCTTAATGGTTATGTCGCTGGATTCCCACATAGTCGACTGCTGTTTGCATCCTGGACCCAATGGCTTAAAACTCATGCTGTGCACTAATGCATGCATGTCCAAAATCCCAAGAGGAGAATGTAGGAAGAGGGATTGTGGCATGACATCCACAAAGTTTCTTACTTTCTGTCTCTCTGTCTTTCTCTCTCTCTGGCAAGCACACACGCCCTATGGTAAAAATCTCTCTTGAAAAAAGTAATGCAAGAGGAAAAGGAATAAAGAGTTTAAACAAGGTCTGAAAGATGATGGAGGGCCAAGGTGATGGCATTAAGGGCACAGAACGAGGACATTCATCTTTAAGAGGATAGAAACTACCTCCCTCTGAACCGGGTAAAAATATGAAGATGAGCAAACTTACAGTTAGATTATTACCTCTTCTACGTTTTTTGCTAAATCTGCTTATATCTTCTGCCTGCCATTGTCCTGTTTCCCAAGTGTTATAACATCTGAATTCAAATTTTATTCAGTTTTTTAGGAATTCCTGCTTCTGGGACAAAACTTGAGAAAGAATGGAAGAACATTGTCTTATATCTGAGACTGCTTTACTTAGCTCATCATTTGAGGGTCCCAGGTCCAGGGATCATATCTGGTGGGCATCTTGAAAAGTCCCAGCACATTAGGAGGGCCTGAGCAGAGCAGAGTGACTGTGTCCGTAAGTCTCTCTGTTTTGGTCTCATTCCCTCACCTTAAAAAAACCACCAGAATTTAGTCGTGGAGGTCCCACCCTAGTCGCCTTAATCTTAACTCTTTTTTTTTCCCTCCTTTAAATATCATTACTGGATCAAATTTTCACCTTTTAATCCTGTTACAGTGGCTCATATATGAGTTTGGGGGAGACACAAACCACTGTAGGAAAATTTATGGTGATAAATTTTTTCTAGATGTGCAGCTCTACTGTCCCCATATTTGCCATATTTGACAATATTAGCTAAAAGAATAACTATTCATTGGCACTAAAATGAAGCAACCATTTTCTTAGCAAAGGCTGGGAGATAACACAGTCACAATGTGAGTTTTGCTTCCTTTCCCTCAGATAGTTAAAAAGATTAGTTTAAATCTGAGAAACATTATTTTAGGAAACATTTAGATACATTAAGGTTTTAAACTTTTAAAGTAATTTGTTAATTTCTAGTAATTAATAAAGGTTTTTGCTTTTTAGAAAAACGCTTTTAGTGAAATAGAACATTTAACAGGAGTGAAATTACATGCAGAAATATTGTGATATTCTCCTTTTCACTGTATTGTCATTTTTAAATTGTCAGAGCAAACCAATAAAACAGCCACGGAAACTGTCCTTAGACATAACATTTACCTGCTTAAATCTGTGTTTTACTTCTTAATAATGCAGGTGCCAATTTGACAAAGAACATCCTAAACAAAATACCTTCTCTTTGTTGTGTTCACGAAATCAGAACTAAGTCATGACACATTTTTGCATAGAGAAACATAGAAAAATATGTCACGACTTCACTGGCAGTCTAGTATAAAACATGAATGAACGAATAAACACTTATCAAAAGACATGAATAGAGACACTGTTTTCAGATTTCATGACTAACAGACTTTCCTTTATCACTCTACCTTCACTTCCCCAAACCTTACAAACCTGTTTTAAATCAGCCCCACCTAAGTTTTCTTTGTACTGCGTCCAGGTAATTGTTCATGAGCCACCCCTTGGGTCTCACTCTCAACCTTCCTCTCTATAAACTGCACTTATCTAGCTTCCTGGGGAATGTCCTAAAAAATACATTTACTCTAAGTTGATGACTGATAACAAGTTATCCCTTTCAGAAAAATAGTTGCCTGTTCACAGCAGATAATATTTCTGCTTTACAAAGTCAACTTTAAAGCGTAGAATTTCCAGAATTGATGATTTACGATTGGGAGTACATTCTCTCCAGATATTTCTGTGACTTCTGAGCAAGTACTTCCTATATCACTCTGACAAAGGTAATTCAATTTCACATTTTAACCAGGATCTTACTCCTTTTTTACTTTTTTTTTCTTATTTCGTTACCTTCTAAATGAATTTGTTGAAACTCTCCAAACTGGATGAAGTTGTTCTTCTGTTTTTCTCTGTATCAAATTTTGGTTACAGTATCAATTATTGCAGGTTTTATGAGGCAAAAATCAGTGTGGTCACTTTAGTAGAGGCCTACTCCTAGTGGTTATCACAACCCTTTGTGGTTATTTTTATTATACCTATTTGCACCTAATTTTTTCTCTTGAGGAAACTGAGCATAACCAAAAAGGAAAATAACTTGTCTAAGGTCATATCTCAGTAAATGTTTGAGCTAAGATCCAAATTCAGGTCTGTTAGACTCCAAGCTCTGGCCTTTACATCATACTACCTGTGGCATTTTTCTGATTTGTTTTGATAACTCCACTACAAACATCATTTAAAAGAAAGCTCTCCACTACCACCACATTAGAATAATGGCTTCATATTTGAAAGACTCATTGGTTTGAACACCTTGACTTTTCTTTCATTCACCTCTATAAACCAGGATTTTCTGTTCCATCTGCTTCAAACAAGAATACCAAAAGGGTTTGACAATCACTAGGCAGTGCTTCTAATACACTCAGAAATTTGATGAATATTTTTTTCTTCTGACTCAACTATATTTCTCCTATTAGTTTACATTTCCTTACCTTTCTTGATTTTTTTTCCATGTTTGCCAGAGAGCCTGTGTGCTCGCAGAAAAGAAAGAAACAGAGAGAGGACAGTGATAAAGCAGCACCCCTAGGAAATAATCGTGGTGCTGTCCCTTCTCCCTTTCTTCCTCCTTTCAGAATTTGGGGCACACATGCACAGGTACCCAGGTTGTTCCTCAAGCCACCAGGTCTGAGACTGGAACCATGCAGTCAACCCTGTGGTACCCAGCCATCTTAACCATTGCACCACAGGTGGGACCCATTTGCTTACCTTTCTTGACCCAGCACTGTACTCTTAAATCTTCTCTTCTTTGTGCCAGTCTTAACACTCATTTGGCTTTCTCGAGTCTGTTCTATTTTTATAAAATCTCCCTCCTGCATGTATCTTGCTACTGCCTATTTTTAACCAATTCTCAAATATAATCAAATATTCGTCCTGCCTTAAATATGCCCACCTCCATGCCTTTGCCCCACTAAAGTCTTCCTGTCCCGATTAACCTGAGCTGGTAGATTTAATAGAGTGTTTCTTACATATCCTGGCTAAGGTATTCTCATCTTGCTACCATAAAAACTGTATGGAATGAAAAACTGCTCCACCTTATTTGGTTTTCTTTGCTGGATTATGATTAGGGGAAAGGTATTTCATTTTCTTCATGCTGCATAATGAGAAATGCACACATGTGTTTCTAGTGCAGTGAGTGGCACTTAGTGGGTACTTTAAAAGGTTAAATTGGGCCAGCAGATGGCATGGTAGTTAAGGCGCTAGATACCACACGACTTACTCTGTGATTTGAGTATTGGGCCTGGCAACTTGAAAAAGAAGTTGTCTTTAAATCAGTGTTACCCAAACCTGTTAGCCATCTGGTCCACTTTTTTCCAACACTCACCACAAACTATTCTCTGTGAAAGGGTCAGAAAATCTGCATGACTACCACATGGGCCAGGAGATGCTGACAATTAGTCAAGATCAGGAAACAGTTACTCCAGAGTCCACACAAAATCTGCTGTCATATGGATCATCTCAAATCTCTTTGGAATTTGTCAGAAATGTAAAATCTAAGGCCCCATGGGTCAACAGATGGCATAGTTGTTACATTGTTGGACTCCCACATGGCCGACCACGGTTCAATTCCTGGACCTGGTGCCTTGAAACTGATGCCAGGCATGGTACCCAAGATCCTGGGAGGAGAATGGAGGAGAAAGGATTGTGATGTGGCCATCCCCTATGGTGGGTGATTTCTCACTTTCCCTCTCACTGTCTCTCTCTCTCTCTCCAGTGAGCACACATGCCCTAAGGCAAAAACCTTAAAACAAACTAACAAACAAAAAAAGAATCTAAGACCCCACTATAGACCTACTGAATTACAATCTCTATGTCTGTTTTAAATAACCAGAGGGCACAACTGCTTTCATGGAAAAGACAAACAGAAAGAGAGAGCGAGCTAGAGAGAGAGAGAGAGAAAGCATCTCCCAATAAGCTTGATCATGTTGCAGTCTCCTCCATTTCTATACCCTGTCAGAATTTTGCACATGCATATAGATATGCCTGCCATGTTTTCCAAGCCACCAGGACTGAAATTCTATCCATGGTCAGCCATGTGTGATCCAATTCATTTAACGACTAGGTTACAGAGGCTATTCTACAATCCATGTTTTAACAAGATGCTCAGTTATCTTACGTTCGCATTGAAGTTTAAGAAGAGTTATAGTAAAGCACAACTATTGAAAAATATACTTCTTATCCTCTTGTTTTAAAATACATTTTTAATTATTTATATATATAAATGGTATTTAAATTTATTTTTATATATTTAATATAATACATATATTTAAATTATTTATATACAATAATTATAATGGGCCAGACTGTGACCTAGTAGCAAAACACAACGTTCTGCAAGGCTGCACCTCATGGCAAGGCTCTGGATTCACATCTGGAGTCCTCTCTGAGTACATCAGGCACACACATACCCATGATGCAGGGCTACTTGAGGCTTCAGGTCGATCATGGCACCGAGACCCTGCTGGAGTTGCTGACTGTCACTTTTGGTCATGGAAGAAATAAATAAGCTTTAAAAATTTGTATATATGTGTGTGCATGCATGTCTGTATGTGTGTGTGTGTGTATTTATTTTGGCCAACTACAATGATACAACGATGACATGAAACTTTGTACTGCAGAGGTCTTTTGGGAAGGGCCTGGGTTCATGTCCTGAGGTCTCCCTGTGCACACATGTATGTGGCCATAATCCTGGCTGGCTGAGGATGGGGGTGGGATTACGTTTTGAAGACTCTGTAAGGGTTGTCTATTTCTGTCTCCTCTCATGACAGAAACTAATAAACTAAAATGTATATGTGTTTGTATTTTAATATGCTATAAGATAGTGTGCAAATGCATTTGTAATTGAAAAAATAATATTTAGGATTCTAATAGTTGTCTGTAATATTGAATAAAATAACTAAAAGTATGAAGAAAACACAATTGTATGCTCCATGACTGTATTTCGCATAGATTTTAGGTATTTGACTGTTGTGTCTCTCGGTGTGTGTGTATATATATATATATATATATATGACAAAACTATGTAAAAAATAGTTTGAGTACATTTAATTTAAAAGTAAGATAATTTCAGAATTATAATATTTTTGGAAGTAACTTACTTGACTGAATTGTCTACCTGATAAGTCATGAATATCAGACAGACATAGTGATTGAACTGAAGAAGGCATACTTAATATGAAGTTTAAAGCTTAGTCTCTGATATATTCTATAAGTATTTCAGGAGTAAAACATTCCTGGTAGGATTTAAGAAGGTAAAAATATTTACTATAATGTGAGTTATTGGAAGTATTTTTAGTGATGTTTACTCTTATATTAAGATTCTAGGGACCAGCAGTTGGCATAATGGCTATGTCGCTGGATTCCCCTATAGTCAACCACGGTTTGAGTCCTGGACCTGGTGGTTTAAACTCATGCCAGGCACGTGTGCATGTGTGCCCAAGATCCCAAGAGGAGAATGGAGGAGAAAGGATTGTGGGGTGGCCATCCCCCCTCCGGGGTGATTTCTCACTTTCTGTTTCTCTGTCTCTCTCTGTCTTTCTGGTGAGCACACGTGCTCTATAGCAAACACCTCTCCAAAAAAAAGGGAAAAAAAAGATTCTATTCATAAATACCTTATTAACATTTGTTAAATTAAATGACACTTTATGGAATACTCGATAACTTTAATCCATGCATTAAAGATGCACATATATTTCAACAATATTTGCATCATATAGTATACTTAATAATGACTTGTCATAGTATAACTGCCTAACCTAATTGAATCTTTGGACTCAATTTAATATTAAAAAATTAAAATTTATTTTTAAAATGAAGAGTTTCCTGATAGTGTATTAACTTAAATGATTTCTGTTCATTAATTCTTTTTATTTGTTTATTTTTTTTGGAGAGGTTTTTGCTATAGGGCGCATGCGCTCGCCAGACAGACAGAGACAGACAGAGAGACAGAAAGCGAGAAATCACTCCCCGGGGGGATGGCCACACTGCAATCACTCCCTTCTCCTCCATTCTCCTTTCAGGATTTTGGGCACACATGCACACGCGCCCAGCGTGAGTTTTAAGCCACCAGGTCTGGGACGCGAACCGCAGTCGACTATGTGGGAGTCCAGCAACATAGCCATTACGCCAACTGCTGGTCCCATGTTCATTAATTCTTAAATGATGACATATATCAGCATATGATTAGGTGCATTTCCATCTTTTCTTTTTTGGATAGGATCCCATTGCACAGTTCTCCTGCCTCAGCTTCCCAGTTGGGACTACAGGTGACCACCACACCTGCCTCTTTTTTTTGCAGGGTCTCACTGTGTTGCCAGGTCAGCCTCCAGTTTCTTATCCTCCTACCCCAGTCTCCCTGAGTCACTGGGAATATAAATACACGCTGCCACGCCCAGCCTTGAGGTTGCTGTAGGAATCAAGAATGGGCCTCCCAAGTCGTCCCAAGCTGCAGAGCACAGCATCTGAGCAACCTGTGTCAACACAGTGGACCACACTTTCACCTTAACTAAAGACTTTTGTAGGGCTTTCCCCCCCAAAATAGACATTTGAAATATATCTAGATGTCAATATCACAAACAATAGTTTATATTACGCTTTCTCTACTAATAATTAAATACATATTTTAACAGTATTTTGCTTCCTGCAAACAATTTCTCTCTTGAACTAGCCCAAATTTCTTGCTATTGTAATTTACTTACGAAATATACTTTATATTAGTGAAGGCAGTTTTACTAGCAAAGTGCTACTAGTACTGGGATTAATAAAGCTTAATTAAGCAATACCATTTAAAGCTGAGTTTAGTAGGTATCTTTATTTAAATCATCTAAAAATTTTAGATGTTTAATTGTTTTTACTAAACTCTTAATTAATTTTAATTATTCGAATGAACAAATCTTAAATACATGCAAATGTAATCATTCGTATTATTGGAAATTTGAGACTAATTTAGCTTAGGTTCCATTAGTTCCTGTCACAAAAATATGTGAGTAAAATCCTTCAGGGAAAGAAACAGATGGGTAAAAATAAAAATACAGAGTATTTACTAAACCTGTTTCCAAAGAGGTGATCATTCTCTCACTAGTTATGCAATAGTTTCTGAAAGTTCTAATTAGCTATTAATTTGGCAAATGTGAGATAATTAAATCTGTCTTTCTTAGTGTCTTACTGATGATTCTGATGCTCTTCATTTCATTTTAAAGCACTTTTAATATTTATTTTAAGCTCATTTTATTTTTTTAAGAATTAATTTTTTTTTTATTATTTTTTAATTTGATGAGAGAGAAAGTGAGAAAGCAAGCCACCACATCCAGGACTCGAACCATAGTCAGCCATGTGGGAGTTCCGTGCCTTAACCACTATGCCACCTGCCAGCACCGTTCATTCTGTTTTTATCACCTAAGTCTTCTCAACTTCATTGTTGAACTAGATTTTTTTTAATGTTTTAAAAAATGTAGATAATACATGCACAGTGATGACAAAGTATATATAAAATGGTTCAAAGTCATAAGATGTAGCTCTTCTCCCTGAGCTCCAAAAGAAAACATTCGTTATAATATCTGTCTTTTTTTAGATTTCTTGACAATGGAAGAAGAAATATTTTCTTCCTTCAAGAAATTTACAGGGGACCAGCAGGTGGTGAGGTGGTTGAGGAACTAGATTTCCATATAACCAAATCGCAGTTCGAGTCCAGACCTGGCGGCTGTCTCTCTCTCTCTCTTTCTCTCTTTCTCTCTGTCTTTCTCTGGTGAGCACATGTGTCTTAGGTAAATTAAAATGATAATAATAAGAAGAAACGAAATTAGATAAATAATTCTATTAAAAGAGGAAATTTACAGTTCATTATTCTTCATGTCTGTTCGTTTTTGGGCTCTGAAGGAAACTGGTTTTCTGGGTACATTTAACAATGAAGTGGTGACTGGTTACTGCTTCAAAGATGCTTTTAGAAAGATGTCCAAGCATATGGAATATATGCTGGTTGATGTGTCAGCTCATGAAACGAAAGGAATTCTGAATATGTTTCTTAATCGGAACGTTTTGGTTGTCTCCACATACACACTCTTAAAAATAAACTGTATTAAAGCAATGTCCTTTTCCTTCCAACTAACTGTTGCCATTGAATTCCTACAGCATTTATTGTTTGAAGCACATTACTTTTATTTCCTGATTTGCCAACTGCAACTGTAATATGCTGACTCCCTGCTGTAAAAATATTAGGAATTCAATAATTTTTCATCACCACCAAATTTTGCTAGTTCTATTATCGTAAGTTCTTCTAGTAATTATCTGTTTTGCTTACCTAATAAACTTAAGTAGTTTCTAATCTATTGATTCTCTGTAAATGATAGCTCTTTAACAACTAACGGCCTATTTTTATTTTATGAAGCCACTAAAATCTTTTTGAAGATACAAGTTAGAAGATCCTTGAATTACCTGCTTCAGTTCATATGACTTGTTAATGTCTTTCCTTTTAAATGCTGCTGGTTTTCTTCAAATACTGGGTTTTGGTTGTTGGTTCAGTGTATGAATGAGGGAGCAGGCTGATTAATAGGATTAGTAGCTGTGGTAAATACTCTGCATAGTTGTGTAGGTTTCTTTCAACAGTAAGCTTCTGCCTTAAATGAGGATATGTTGACAGACAGGTTTCCCTTTAGGGTCTTCCCTTTAGGACTGAGTACACCAAATGGCCACCACTGCCCAGACTCTGGCATGCCCGGCTTAATTTGTAAATTTGTAAACTGAGATTGGGAGTTAACTTTAAACTCTACTCTGCTTATCTTTCTCATTCCTTCATTCATATTGAGTGCTTTCTCCAGACAGATGGTTTATTTTCTTAAACTAGTAATGCCTGTCTCAGATTTTATCCTGGGGCAAAAGCCATTGCTGTGAGAAAGCATGCTCTATTACAGTGGAGAAAGCTAGGGAGGAATAGGTGTTTACCAGTCTGCCCATTCTCAGAGGTGGGTTTTAATTAATTCCCCTGATGATTGTACCATGGCCTCCCCTCGCCCTTTGTGTTCTGTGGGAAGTGAGAGCTTACCAGTGGTATGTTTAAGCTGCATTTTTCCATACTCTTTTGTTTGTCAATCAAGGCCCTTTCATCTGCTCACATTCTACCTGGTTTCTCGAACTTTCTGGGCCTCTCCGGATACCTTTTATTTTCTTTTCCAGCACTGCAATAGTTTTATTATTTTTTAAACAGAGAGAGAGGGGAGATAGTCTTGGGTACTTATTGCATTATACTAAAGCAGAAGTCAACAGTTCTTTTTAAATAAAATATTACACTAACATAGCAGTAAATATTCATGATTGCCTAATGCGTACATGTCCGTATTACAAAACATCACAAAATGGGCTGGGATGCCCCATTCCTCTACCTGAAAAGTAGAATGTTCTATGGCTCACAGTTTTGCAAAACCCCTTTTAGAGCACAAAATTTCTTGTTATGAATTTAATTCACTTAGTTCAGTGAGTTTTGATTCCTATCTAAAACAATTTCAGTTACTTTTCTCCTTCCCTAGTATTAAAAATATAACCCAAAGAAATTCTGCCTACAAGTGAGGCTGTCATGAAAATTTAAAGCCATGATCTTGGCCAAATATTAGAGGGAAGAGCTTTGCCAATTTAATGTGCACTGCAGCAAACCTTATAGCCTGCTGTTTCTTGAGCCTGACTCTCCAAACTATGGATCAAGGACCGGAAAACACCTCACGGGGTTATACTGATACAGGCTTTTTCTCTTGCTGCCTGCAGGCTGCCTAGGGGGTCCTGTATTAACTTTGCAAGCTGGTTCCTGGGGGAAAGGAGATGTAACTGAGACTCTACTGTGGCTCTTTGTATGTGCAGCTATATGCAGAGAAGTGTGAGAGCCATTTATTACTTTTGAGGGCCCTTCTTACTCTGAAATTGTTTGACAAGAGACAATACCATATTCCATAATAGAATTCTGTTTGACAATAGAATAGTAACACATGCTATTAGACTATTGTTTGTGTTTAGCAGAGGAGGAAGAGGATGAATGGATGTCTAGAGAGAAGTGGATAAAGGGCAGGTATATGTGTTTCCTTCTTCTTGGCTATTCAGAATATGTCTGCTTGGACACAGAGGGGGAGAATTCATATATGCTACTTTAAATAGCTACAATTATTTTATTTTTAATAAAGGGTAGTATTGTACTATGTGCTTTTCCTGAAGAAATCAGGATCAGACATTTCAGTGATGAAGAAACTTTAAAAGTTAATCCAGGACGTGTGATCTTCCAAAAAAATTATTTTGGTATTAATGCAGTGCCTTTTCTTAAAATACTTTTTATGTTTAAATCAGTCCAATCATCGCTTTCCTTCCACATATCTCAAAGATCTAAAACACTCCCTTGTATTTAATTTTTTCCTGACTAAAATAAAATGTTAAATTCTATCAACTTCTAAATGAATTCTTATCTTATACGAGCCAGGTGTTAGACACTGATTACCTTGACCGATAGCACGTTTGTCCAAATTAACCTAACCCATTTAGCAGATTTTTAAATTACTCTTTTACTATTATTCTTTATTGATCAATCCAGTTAGCTCTTGAACACTTGTCTAGAATAAATAGAAAGAATTTTTGGAGATTGTTTATATCCATCATTTTAAATAAGATTAAGTCAGAGGCAGTGCCATCATTTTTAGGTATATAGTTACAAAAAGTTTGAGAAAGATTACAACAGTGATTTTCATATTGAGCTACCTTACAGTGAACTATGCTCAGTATATTTTGAATAGAAGTTATAAAGGTATTTTTTTTTCCTTCCTCTTTCAAAGAACGGGATCTCTGAGTAAAAGGCCATGTGTATGATGTCACGGAAGGTGTTTTCTCTCTGAACATAGATCTTAGTCTGTACAGTGGAGGTAACCAGTCCTGATCTGACGTGTTATGCTGTGGACCATGATCCCAGAAGCTATGTACAGGGTTACACTTGGTTCTTGCTTCGGGCTTTTTTTCCATGGCTTGCAAGTAGCTAAGAAGGCCGTATTTCCTCTCAAGCATCATCTACATCCCTGTCCATACACTGTTCTATAATGATGGATTTATTCGGTACCTGAATTGTTCAAAACAAGAACTTCTGGCAATGAATGGCTATAGAGCACTTGAAGTATGGCTAGTGTGACTATGGTAATTAATGCTTACTTTTATTTCATTTTATTTTGAAAGAGAGTTTTGCTATGGGGCACATGCACTCATCAGAGAGACAGAGACAGACAGAGAGATAGAAAATGATAAATCACCCCCTGGGGGGACAGCCACGCTGCAATCCCTTCTCTATTCTTTTTCAGGATTTGGGCATGTGTGCACATGTGCCCGGAGTGGGTTTTGAGCCACTGGGTCTGGTACTCAAACCATGCACGATCAACCACATGGGAGTCCAGAGACATAACCATTATGCTATCTGCTAGTCCCCATGCTTGCTTTTATTTAATTTCAAGTAACCATTTATAGGGCCTGGTGGTGTGTAATGATACAACTGTACCAACTAGGCAAAGGTCCCGCAATAAGAGTGGGGATGGATTGCAGCTTGAGGAATTGTGGAATATGCTTATCTCGCTATCTCTTTTTTAGAAGATATAAATAATAAGCTTAAAGAAAAAAGACACATTTAATGGCTACCATATTGGGCCAGACTGAGAAAAGACAAAAATAACTGAGACATTATTATAGTATTTCTCAAATATAGGTATACGCATAGGTGGAGTGACTGGGATTTGAATCAGATAGTTATCTAGGTGAGAAAGCATTCTGCACATTTATAAAATACATTTCACATTTAAGTTATGGTTATGTGAAATACCACTTTTTTGGTGACATTCTTAAAGAAGACATTATTTAAAGACATTGTGTTTACTTATGTAATTCTAAAACTTATGTTCATGTATATTATTATCGGTCTTTTATTTTTACTGTACTATTTTGAGTTCATGTTCAGTGCTGATCTGGGTCACTAAAGTAGTCCATTGTGTTACTTAATTTGCTTTTTAAATGAAATACATAGCATAGAAAATTAGAGTTCGAGCAAACATAATGTCATTTTTTAGGTAGGCTTTTTAAAGATACAAATGGCTATTCTTAATTTATATCCTCTCTTTGCCTCTCTTGGGAAAGCATCACTGCCCATTTCTATTGAACCTAGCATGTCCTATTTTCTTTACAGATCTATTTTAATCCAAATCTGTAAATATTGCCCTCCTTCTTGATTAGCCTTTCTTTTCTAGATTTACTTTCAAGTAGTGGTAATAGCCTGTAACTACTTTTAACCTGTCCCTTTGGACTATTAAGGATTCTACATTTAAGGACATATTGTCTTAGAACAATAGATAATACAATAATAAAATTATAAGTAACAGATTTAACAAGATGAAAGTAATGCAGCATTCTATTATGTTAAAAATTGGCTTCTTTTGACATCGGCTTGATATTTCTGCAAATGTCCATTCACCTCAAGTGGTTTCTTCAAATAATGAGTTAGCTCTCATCTCCGTTGCAACAAATTGAGACACCAAGTTCAGTTCTGTGGACTGAATGATAAAACATTTGAAGACTGTATGAACTTTTATTTCATTGTCTTTTGTTCACATTATTGTAAATACCTGTCTTCATCCAGTTCATTGGATTCTATATCAATAAATGCTATGAGGTTCAAAGTATTGACTGCTTAAAATCGTAGAGTAGAATGGTTTCATCTTTTGTTTTATTACCAGTTGCTTAAAAATAAAGGCTTTAAATTATACTTTGCATTTTTAGAATGATTTCCAATGTTATTTCCGTAAATTTTTGTGTATCTTTTTAAAACTTCAGTTTTGTAAAAGTAGGAAGTACATTAAAGCAAAAAAAGAAATTAATCTATCCTACCACATAACTTGAATATAGCCCACAAAAAATTTTCAGTCTGTTCATGTGTGTGCACCTGCGTGTATATATTCACATATTTAAATTATTTTTGATATTGAATTCATCAAGGACTTGATGGATAAAAAGTAAACATATTTCTGATATGTATTGCCAGACAGAAAGTTGTTACCCATTTACAGAGCAAGCAACTAAGCTTGCGCATTCTGTACAGAGCATTTCCCCACTTCTTTGTCAATATTTTGTTCTATCATCCCTAATATGATCAATGACAAAAATTATTTCTTACTGTTGTTTTAATTTGCATTTTTTGATTACTAAAGACGTAGGTTTTATGTTTATATACTATTTGTATGTCTCTAGGTAAGTCAGTTGTAGCATGCATTTTGAGTCTTCACATATAGAGTACTTCCCAAATTTACAGTTCCAGATGCCTTTCTTGCAGAGTATCTTGTTTCCTATAGCGTGTTTTGGAGAAACACTATAAAACCTTATGTAGTATCACAGTTAATTGTCAGACTTATTATTATTATTATTATTGTTATTATTATTTGCTATAGAGTGCATGAGCTTTCCAGAGATAGACAGACAGAAAGAGAGAACATGGAAAAGCATCCTCTTATAGGAGGATGGTCACACCATATTCCCTTCTTCTCTTGAGAATTTGAGCATGTATACACATGTACTTGGTGTGTTTTCAATCCACCCAGTACAGGACTGGAACCACGAAGTCAGCCATGGTGAATCCAGTTGTCTTCAATACCACTCTACCTGCTGACCCGGGTGTCAGACTTTTTATAAAGGATTTAACTTGAGCAAAGGTGCTAGGCTTAGTGAAGTAGCGTACATTGCTATTAAGTTCCATTCTCCATTTTATACTTAACTTGGTTATGAAAGGGTAGATACTAAATATTTATCAGTTGATTAAGCCAATAAACATGGGCAGGGCAGGTCTTTAAATATTATGAAGGTCTTCACTTAATTTATCTAAGAAAGTTTCCATGTCCATTTGGGAAGCACTGGTATTAGGTGAAGTTACAAAGACTAATTTTATTGAATAGATACCTTTCAAAAAACTGAAGGTGCAAATATGCATACATTTAAAAAGTGGGTAACACTATAATTGGGCTATGGTTCTATCTCAAAATGTAGCCTGTTTTAATCATAAATGTAGCCTGTTTTAATATGTATTCTGCAATATGTTTTAATATGTATTCTGTAATAATCAATTTGATTATAATATTTAAATATCTACGCAAATCCTATAATGCAATATGCAGAACATAAACTCTTTTTAAGAAAAAAAAAAATCCTAAATCCACCTATTAAATTTTCTAAGTGTCCTGTAGGGTTAATGGGAGGTTTAGTTTAGGCAAATCATCTACATTGGGCTACCCACTCTACCCTCACCCCACCTCCACTTTAATTAGGCTGTCAATCACAATTAGTGGCATTATACATTTTCACAGCTGCCTGATCAGTGCTTTGTTTCAGCCAACCTTAGCAAATGGAAGGCAGATTGAGTATATTGTCAGGCCAGGAGACACACTGACTATGTGGGATTTTCTCCCTTTGGAGCTCTGGCATTGTTACATAACATAGGCGTACAGCAAACAAGCAAGGTAAGCTAAATACAAAGAAGTTTGCAAAAACAGAGAAAGCGAGTGCCATGCAATTCTTATCATCATCAGGCTATTTAAAACACAAGCTTTGGAAAGCTAAACTTTGTTTCCTGTATTTCTTTGGAGTCTTCTGATAGGTGGCAGGAATTTAAGCAAAGTCTGTTTTCATAAGAATGTGCTTACATTGAAATAAACGACATGGCTGTTCCTCCTGTTTCGCTGCAACTCCTGTGACACTTCAAAAACTGAACTGAGATTTCATTTAGTTTTTAAATGCTGAATTAAATCTTAGTGTATGTACCTGGATATATATTTTTGTATTCACTAGCTAAAGGTGTTTTCTCAAGGTTATAAAGTACTTGCAGAAAAAGAGAGTAAAAATCAAGAAGAGTTGAACACTGTAAGCTATGTAGCTTTTATTAAAAATAGTGATTTCAAACCCAACCTTTTGACCTTTAAGACTATGTTCTTCCTTGCAAGGAGGGAGGGCATATTATTTATAATATAAAGAATTTATGAGAAAACAGCTTTAATAAAAAAGGGAACCCATATGATTTATAAAATTGATTATATAATACTTGACCTAATTGGTCATTCCTGCCTAGTAACAAAAAGAAAGGCAAGAATCCTATGCTATTTCAATTTCTCTACCTTAATTCTAATACTCTTTCGTGACAGTTTACTATATTAATTTCCCATGTTGTAACTAAC
This sequence comes from Tupaia belangeri chinensis, assembly GCF_000334495.1. Lineage (NCBI taxonomy): Eukaryota > Metazoa > Chordata > Mammalia > Scandentia > Tupaiidae > Tupaia > Tupaia belangeri. The sequence goes on along the minus strand of NW_006160053.1, from coordinate 306,936 downwards.
CACTATGTGTCTGTATTAATTTTTCTGTTTTCTAAACTGACAAAATATTTTCATTATATTATTAGAAATAGAATAGTATTAAACACTCACCTGAACACAGACCTAAGGTGTCAGTGAAGTACTATTGATCTCAGAACTTTCTACCTGAAAATACTGAAGATTCTATTATATGGGATTTTAAAAATGTGTACTCTTGTTTTTACCATCTGATTAATTTTTCTTACTCAAAGGATGCGATAATGGCAAAAACAGGCTAATAGTACCCAGATATCAATTATAATAAAAAAATAGAGGTAATAATATTATAATATAGTAAAGGTAAAATGTTTTATGAGGACTTTACTCTTTTATTTACTATTGAGTGTCAAATAAGGCACAAGTGTTCTGGTTAGCTTCACAGGAAAAGAACCAGTACACATGCCAGTCCCCAAAGGACCACAATATGGGGAGCCAACAAAGGAGTAAGGGCGGATTGGTAGACTAATCTTCATGATGCAGCGTAGTCAGTGATACAGAAGAATACAGACTATATGAGAATGTGTAAGAGAACCGCATATCCAGACTGGGAGGTCAGGATGTGGGTCAGTCAGGGAAAACATTCCCCAAAATGTGACAATTGAAGTCAGTTTGAAGAAGTTAGCCATGAGAATTGGGAATATTGTTGAACAAGGTATTAAGTGAAAGATGAGACTTAAGTGTCCTGTAGAGTTAACTAAGGAGATTGATTTCAGAGTAAAGTTACGTAACAACAAGGAAATACTCCAACTTTCTATCCCTTAATATTTTCCCATCTGTATTGAACATCTGACTGTATCATGCTAAGTCTCATCATCAAAACACAATGATTAAATTTCTGGCCTGTAGGCCAGCAAGTGGCATGGTGAATAAGGCAACTGGACTCCCCCATGCTTGAGCCTGGTCCAAGTCAAAGACCCAGTGGCTTGAAAATCTTGCTGGGCATGTGTGCTTGCATGCCCAGAATCCCAAGAAGAGAATGGAGGAGAAGGGATTGCAGTGTAGTCACCCCTCTAGGGGGTAGTTTTCCACTTTCCCTCTCACTGTCTGTCTCTCTCTGGTCAGCACACACACCCTAAGGCAAATACTTAAAAAAAAAAATTAAAATGCTGGCCTAGACCCAGTCTAAGTGGCGCAGTCAGTACCAAACTGGACTGCAGGACTGGAAGCCACATAGCCTACCATGGGTTTGGATTCCCAAGTTGGCTTGAAAACTTGCCTGGCATGCCCAAGGATGCCCAAGATCCTGAGAGGCTATGGGGCTGTGGAAGAGGATGTGATGTGTGGTGTTCTCTTTCTCTTCCTATCTCTCTCTCTCTCTCTTACCCTTATACATAACTGCTCTATCATTAAAAAAAAAAAAAAGCTAGTATAGGTAGTCATTTATTTCCCTCATCAAAAATTTCCCTTTTTTGTAATGTTATTAAAGAAAGAAGTAATGACTTCCTCAAAGATGTTCTCTCTTTATAAACAGTTCCCTTCCCTCTCAGTGGTTTTTCATTAACTATTCTGCTGTCCTTGGAACTCTGGAATTTGTAGAGACAGACTGTCAAATTTCTCCAGACATCCCAGTCTAAGGAAGCAATGTCCAAAATACAAACTGGAAGGTGGGGTTAAGCTACCATGGATGCCCACATCAGGCACTGTTTCACTGTGTAAAGGCAAATAAAAAATATCTAGAAAGTCAGATCCCCCCAAGAGAGAGTTTTTTGAAGCAGGTCCCTCTTGGGCTGATTATAAGACTAATCAGCCATTTATCAAGCAAGCCATTATGTATCTGACCATATGAATAAACATAATTCATGCAAATATAATTTATGTTAAATACATTCTCAAGTTATTATGCACAATATTTTCTTCATCAAAAAGCAGTGACCAAAAGTGCACATAGATTTGCAGTAATTCTTTTCAGCATCTTGAATATTCCATTTTCCTCCTGCCATTGATGAAAGACTGGCAGTTCCTCTGATTAAGTTCTCCCCTCCACACATAGCCCAGGCATTTGGAAGAGGGTTACTATTACAGAGCTACACATTAGGGTGATATTCTTAGTCCAGTGTTTAAGGTCTTAACAGGACTTCAAATTTGGTTTTGTTAACAAAGCTTGACATCCTAGAAGCACAGCCCTGTCCTGGACTCATTAATAAACAAATTTGAATGCTACAGTCTCAATCCTGACCTCAGAGGTACCCATTAGTGACTTTTCTCCATTGTACTGTAATGTAATCACAGACACTGAAGGAGCAGGCCATTTTCTTTGTTAATCAGAAATAATTCAGAATCATTTAGTTTCAGCAAAAGAAAAAAAATATTCTGGTCTATTTTTGTTTTTGTATAAAGAAAAGTTGAAGGCTTCTGTTAGTGCCCATACTTTTAAGATAGACACTTTCTATTTTATATCATTTTTGCAGACTTCAGGTGGCATTTCTTTGTGCACCCTTTTAAAAAGAATCAGTTTATTACCTGTAACTCTTGGACATGAAAAAGTACTATATACATTATTAGTATGCCTCTCTGGCAGGACTATATAGCTATGCCTGAAGTCCTCCTCCTCTTCATGCATGCATAGTTCTTTGAAGGCAATCCTATTCAAATGCCCCAAATATAATTTCACTGGAAGTATTTAAACATCTCTTTACTAACAGAGTATTGCTCATCCATGGAGGAACAATCATATTTATTGCCAATATTATATACTTGCTCAAGTCTCTCTTCCTCTGCTAACTCATCAGGACACACCATTCCATACTGATAATCTCACACAAGAGGATCTGCTGTTTAGGCTTCTCTGTAAATGGCAGCAAAGACAATAGCTGCATTTCATTTTCAAGCTAATGTGTTTAGATATAGTTGTATAAATTGGGCCCTACACAGACACCAATTTAGAGTACCTGGGGCCAAGATTAGTCTTCATTCACTTCCTAAGCCTTGCAACTCAGGGGTTAAAGCTGCCTAAGGAGTACAAGAGTACCTTGTAGGTTAATGAAGATGCTTTACCAGGATTGAAAGCCTTCCACAAAGTAAAACAATACTTCTAGCATCGTTTCAACCAGCAAAATGCAGCCATCCTTGACTGAAGGACCAGAGTCAGTCTGCCTTTATGAAATTGTACACTTAGGCATCTCCTCAAGAATTATCTAGGCAAGCCTGTATGGATAGTGGAGGTTTCAATATCAGATAAAATGCCTAAAATGTTGTGCCTATAGACCTCAACATTTTTAGGAACTGACACTACTCTCCAAATCTTAATAGCCCTGATGCTTAGCCTACCGAAGACATGTTCATATTTATTTAATCAGTTTATGAACAAATCGGAGCTAGAATAAATTTTACCTTCTAGAATGCTTGTATTCTTTAAATTCTGCTATGAGTATTCTTGTGGTCAGGATCCCTTAAGAAAAAGGAATGGTTTGTACTACCTTGAGTCATTGTTTTGACAGTCCAAGGACAGGCGGACGAGTGCATCTTGCTTCATTCCACAGGCACCCACTTTTTCTCTATTAGAAGGCACACATAGTCATGTATTTAGGTATGTCTACAGGTAAGAATTAACGTGGCAGTTTTTCTTACCCAAAAGCTATGATTAAATCAGTGATACCTCTCAGGATGGCTACTCCTGTATAGCTAAGGAATTGGGACTTCTGAGAATGGCGTTCCACCTGTAATCACTGTGGCTAATGATTTTGCCCAGCTTAGAGTCGGGAGAAGTAGAGTTCTTCGAGTGGTAGGCTATAGGTTTCCTACTTTTTTTTTCTATATGCTATTCAGATTTACTGACCATTAATATTCTTTTTTTTTTTTAAGTTTATTTATGAGAAAGGGGAGAGAGAAAAGCACTTCAACCGTGTCTTCACATTAAAATCCATATCCAGATTCAACTAGTCCCAGATCATGGGCAAATGTTCACCTGGTGTGTTCAGAGAGGTCTCTGAATACGAACTCAGAACCTTCCCATGTGGGTCAGCCTCACATCCAGCCCTTGTAATAATCAAATATTAATGGCATTTGTCTTTTCTAAAGTAAGCACTACTTAGGGAAAAAAGTTAGTTGTGGCACAATGTGTATTAATAGAATTGTAAGTGGACTATTCAATACTGTTAAGTATATTTATATCACTGCAATCACCAGACGTTTTCATCTTACAAAATTGAGACTCTATACTCATTAAACTACACAAACTTTCTATTAAGTATAACATAAAGACAAAAAAAACATTAATCAGAAGTATATTACTATGAATTTTCACAAAGTAAACTCTCTCATGTAACCACCATCCATACTGAGAAGTGAAACATCACCAACATCGCTTTCTCTCTCAATTATTACTCTGTGCTTTGCTTTTTATATATTGACTTTAGATCCAACAGCATTGCTAAATCCACTTATTCACTCTTATAGATTATAGATTCCTTTGGATTTTCTGTGTACTCAGACATGCTTATTCATGAAAAATGATTGTTTTCTTTTCCAATACTTATAATTATTTATTCTTGACTTATTGTACTGTCCAAGACTTTTAGTAGGCAAATATGTGTGGATAGCAGACATATTTTTCTCATTTCCCATTTGAGGGAAGCTTTCTATATTTTTTCACTAGGTAAGATGTTTGCTTTAGGCTTCTGTAGCCACTCTATCAGATTAAATCAGTTCCCATCTATTCCTAAGTTGTCAAAGGTATTTATCTTGAACAAGTTTTTGTTGTTTTTATTTTTTCAAATTTTTTTCTGCAAATATAAAGATAATTCTATTATATTTCCCTTTATTTTATTATTGCAATAAATTATATGACTAATTTTGAGGGTTAAACTGTTTGTCTAGAATTTTTATAAAATTTGTATTATCGGGAACCAGCAGTTAGCATAATGGCTATGTTGCTGGACTCCCATGTAGTCGACCGTGGTTCGCGTCCCAGACCTGGTGGCTTAAAACTCACGCTGGGCGCATGTGCGTGCGTGCCCAAGATCCCAAGAGGAGAATGGAGGAGAAGGGATTGCGGCGTGACCATCCCCCCTGGGGGGTGATTTCTCACTTTCTGTCTCTATGTCTCTCTCTGTCTGGTGAGTGCACGCGTCCTATAGCGAAAACCTCTCAAAAAATTTTTTTGTATTATATACTTTCTTATTTAAAGAATTATTTTATTTAATTTTATATTTATTATTATTATTGCTAAATTTGCTATACATCTTAAATTTTAGAAAAATTCACCGGTAAAGTCAGCAGGGTCTGGAGAGTGCTTTGTGGGAGTATTTCTAATTCGATTTCTTTAACAGATGTGGGATTGGTTTGACTTTTTACTACGTTTGCTAAGATCGGGGGGGGGGGGAATTTGTTCAATTAACTCAAAATATTAAATTTACAAGCATAAGGAATTTCATAATATTCTTAATATTTAATATTCATACAACATGAAGTGGTACTCATTTTTTAGTTCTAACACTGGTTATTTCTTTTTTTTTTTTCTTAGTTTGTTTAAGGGCATGTGTGCTCATCAGAGAGAAAAGAAAGAGGGAAAGTGAGAAATCACTTTTTCCTCCTAAGGGAGATAGCCATGCTGTAATGCCCTCTCTTCTATTCTCCTCTTAGGATTTTGGGCACACATGCACACGTGCCTGGCGGACTTTTCAAGCCACCAGGTCCAGAACTCAAACTACAAAGTTGGTTCTGTGGATCCAACACCTTAACCACCATGCCACTGGCTTTTATTTATAAGAGATCAGTATCATTAAAATTATTCATTGATTTTTCACTGTTGCATTTTTAAAGACATGTCTATACTTTCTTTAAAAAATATAAGAGATTATATTTTCTTAGAGCAGTTTTATGTTTACAGAAAAATTAAGCAGAAAGTACTGAGATTTCCATGTTCTCCTCCAACAGCTCGACTCCTTCTCATTTCCTATAGTATTAGAATCTTGGATTGGTGTAATATATTTGTTACAATTGAACCAGTTTTGATACATTATTATCTAAACCCTACAGTTTATTTTAGGATTCAGGTTCAGTCTTAGCCTTGTACAGTTCTGAGTGTTAACAAATGTATAATGTCATGAATCCATCAATGCAGTGTTACACACATTAGTTTCATTGCTCAAAAACCCCTTGTACTCTACCTATTTATCTCTTCCTCGTTTCTGTCCAACCCCTGGAGCCCAGTGGTCTTTTTGACAGCGTTAATAATTTTGCCTCTCCAGGAATTCACTGTAATGATGGATTCATGACTATACAATATGTATCCCTTTCCAAACTGATTTATTTTACTTAGTAACAAGCATTTAAGGTTCCTCTCTGTCTTATCATAGCATTTCAGATAATTTCTTTTTTAAATTGAGTAATACCCATTGTAAGGATACTACTACTGTTTATCTATTTCCTATTGAAGGGCATCTTGATTGCTTTCAAGTATTGACAATTTTGAATAAATCTGCCATAAACATCTGGAGGCAGATTTTTGTGAAAACATGAATCTTCAACTCATCTGGGTAATATATAAAAGTGTGTTTACTAAGTCATATGGTAAGGCTATATTAGTTTTATAAGACACTGTCAGACTGTGTGCTGTAGTTGATTAATCATGTATTCCCACCAGCAGCAAATGAGTTCTGCATCCTTGCAAGCCAAAGTTTTCATCATTATGAAATGTCCTCCTTAATCTCTAGATCTCCAGTAACATTTTTAAAATTTAAGGTCTACTTTGCCTGATAGGAGGAGAGCAGCACCCGCTATCTTTTGCTTGGTGCTTCCAAGTCATACTTATTACTCTCTTTTTACTCTTACATTTTCTGTGTGCTTATATATATTTTTCAGTATTTATTTGTTTCCTTCATGTGAAAGGAGAGATAATGAGAGTCACCACCGACAGGGTCTTGATGCTGCCAACCTCCCTCCAAGTCACCATTTGATGTTGTCAGTGTTTTAGATTTTAGACATTGTAAGGGGTGTGTATGGTATCTTGCTGATTCAGTTTGAAATTCCTAATGATGTCTGATACCAAACAGCTTTTCATATGCTTATTTGTCATCTGTATATCTTCTTTGGTGAGGTGTCCAAATCTTTTGTCCTCTTTTTAATTGGATTGTTGTTTTCTTACTCTTGAATTTTAAGATCAAGTCTTTTTCAGCTAGGTGTTTCAGATATATTTTCTTCCAGCCTGTGGGTTATCATTTCATTAATTTAACAGTATGTTTTGCAGAGCAGAAGTTTTTCATTGTAATAAAGCCCAAGTTATCAGTCTTTTTCCATAGGTTATCCTTTCAGTGTAGTATTTGAAACCTCATTGCCAAACCCAAGGCCCGCTGTCAGATTTTCTCTTATGTTATTTTCTAGAAGTTTTACTGTTTTGTATTTTATGTCTATAATCTATACTGTGTGTTTTCTAATTTCATTAATTTCTATTATCTTAGTATTTCTTTTTTCTATTTTTGACTTCAACTTATTCTCCCTTTATAAACCTACTAAAGTGGACTCTTACTCATCAATTTTTCAGCATTTCTTTCTTTCTAACATATGCATTAAGACTATAAATTTCCCTTTAGCATAGCATTAGCTGCATTCTACAACTTAATATATTGCAGTTTCATGAAATCAGTTTAAAAAAATTTCCAATTTCCATTGTGATTTTTTACTAACTCATAAATTATTTAGTTCATTGCACAGTTTGAAAATATTTTGGGATTTCTAAAATAATTTATATTACTGATTACGTTACAATAGTCAGAAAGCATCAGTGATTTCAAACCTTTGAAATTTATTGAAGTTTGTTTTATGACCCAGGATAGGATTTATGATCAAATTTCTTATACAGTAGAAAAAATGATTTGTCATTTTATGGTGCAATGCTTATATATATATAATATATATACAAATATAGATTCATGTTTGTGTGTGTATAACAGTTAGATCATAAATTCATTGTGCTGTTCACATCTTCTGGAATCTTCCTAAATTTCTCTCTGTTTATCGGGAGTTACTGAGAGCATTCCTTTAAAGTCCTCTATTTTGAATATTTATTTATCTATTTCTTCTTGCAGTTCTGTCAGCTTTTTTATTTATGTGTTTTAAAGTCATGCTACTAACTGTATATGTATTTAAAATTATTATAGCTACCTTGCAAGCCAAAGTTTTCATCATTATGAAATGTCCTCCTTAATCTCTAGATCTCTAGTAACATTTTTAAAATTTAAGGTCTACTTTGCCTGATAGGAGGAGAGCAGCACCAGCTAACTTTTGCTGGGTGCTTCCAAGTCATACTTATTACTCTCTTTTTACTCTTACATTTTCTGTGTGCTTATATATATTTTTCAGTATTTATTTGTTTCCTTCATGTGAAAGGAGAGATAATGAGAGTCACCACCGACAGGGTCTTGATGCTGCCAACCTCCCTCCAAGTCCTGCAGCCAGCCAGGATGAGAAGCACATCCATAGACATCCTGGCATGTGCAGAAGGACCCAGGATGGGTATCTGGCACTTCGAGCAGTGTGCAGTAGAGTCTCTGCTATCTGCAGACCACAGCTGACCCACTTAGGTCCTGATATTTAATGTGTATTTCTTATAAGCATCATATTAGTGGTTTATATTAATGTAATTATTGATACGTAGCAATCAGCATCTCTTAAATAACATTATTATTCCTAACTTATATGAGCCCCTAAAAGATGTCCATGACTATTTTTAATTTAGTCCCTGGGAAGGAATATTTGTTAGGGTTTTCTATGGCTTATTATCGAAACATAATATATTCCTACAATATGACATATTATAATGAAAAACTTGAGTTTTACCCCAGAAGTCTTATTAAATTCTACCAATCAGGTTGCTATTTTCAATGGTGGAAAACAACAAAATCTTAATAATAATTTATTGTTTTTCTCATTGTTAATATGAAACTTTTATGAGCCATGCATATCACTAATGGAAAATGAAATTATATGTTAACATTATTTTACCAATTTTAATCATATTTTATTAAATATCATTTTATTATGAATCCAGGGAATCTAGGAATGGGTCTAAAAATATGGTTCAGTAAAATACTAATATTCTTTTCCAAAAAATAGAAAACTATGATTGTAATATTGTAGATATTCTGAAGTTACTCCATGGCTAATTCTGTGGCATTGAAATAGCCTTTAAAATAACACAAAATAGGGACCAGTCAATGGCATAATGGTTATGTCACTGGACTCTCATGTAGTCCCGAACCCGGCAGCTTAAAACTCATGCCAGGCACATGTGCGTGTGTGCCTAAGAGGAGAATGGAAGAAAAGGGATCGCGGCATGACCATTCCCTCATGGGGGAGCATTTGTCACTTTCTGTCTCTCAGTCTCTCTCTGTCTCTTGAGCAAGCATATGTACTATATTACAAAAATATCTCTTAACAAGAAAACACAAAATATTATGTACCGATTGATAGCTTGAGTACAAGAAATGCATATACCGGGATCCCTGCTGCATTGAGTTTTATCAGCAGGTCACTGTATGCTACAAAATGATGACTGTAGCTTTTTTTTCTTGGGGGACGTTATATTCCATCATGATACCAGTTTTTCCAGTGGTACCAAATCAGTGCCAACGAGCAGATTGTGTGTGAGGTCATCACAGGTGAGGTTCAGATACAAAGACATCAAAGTTGTATTCATTAATACCAAAACTTTACTCACTACTGTAAAACTGAAGAAGCGGGTTCCTTGATTTCCTGAGCATTACCAAATATTCTCAGACCACTTGACTTCTATTAAAATGTTATAATCATGATTATTTGGGTATTAATTTACTTCTCCAAACTAGGATTAAGAGAATTTAAGAAAATCTTGATCTGCATTCTAAGGATGACAGTATCCCTGACTTTATACATGGCACTTCTGCCATCAATAAATGTTTGTTAACCTAATGACCAATTAATTGGTAGCAAAGACATTTCAGTTCCCTGATTTCTGTTGGAACAATGATGTAAATGTTGACTAAATGGAGGATGTCACAAAATTCTTTGAAGATGCTTTGTCATTTGGAATTAACAGATACATTTTAGTGTTGCATAAACTAGCAAATGAGAATTTTGTATTAAATTAATTAAAATTTTCAGTGTTTTTTTAAGTAAGAATGATCAGCATGGGCTAATATATCTTATAATAGATGATTGATTTTGTGAAAAGAAATTTAAATTATTTTAAGATATTCAGATTTTACCTAAGGAATATAAGGTGAACCTAAAGCCTTAAAAAGAAAAATTCCAGGACCAGCAGATGGCGTAGCTAGTACGTTGCTGGACTCCCACATGATCAACCCTGGTTTGAGTTCCACACCCGCAGCTTGAAAATCAAGTCAGGCCATGTACATGCATGCCCAAGAGCCAGAAAGGGGAATGGAGAAGAAGAAATTGTGGTGTGGCCATCCCCCCAGGGAGTAATTTCTCACTTCTCCTCTCACTCCTCTATCTCTTTCTCTCTCCAGTGAGCACATGCATCCTAAGCCAAAAAAACTCAAAAAAATAAAAAGAGTAAAATTTCTTTAAATAATTAAACTCCAAAACTAAAATGTGTTTGTTGATAGTTATTATAAATCAGTCTGTAGATGGGGCCACCAGGTGGTGTGATAAAGGGCACTCTCATAACCATTAACTTCTCAAAAGCCCCACTTCCTAAAACCATCACACTGGGGGTTAGGATTTCAACATAGGACTTTGGGAGACTTAGCTGGGGAACTTGAACATTTAGTCCAACACAATGCCTAGGATTTTTCTTGTTCTCAAAATGGTCTCCAATGTGTTGATGATAATTTATGCTTGCTTTTGGAGGAGAGACAGTTTTTCCACACAAAACTTGCATGTAGGGAACCAGCAGTTAATGTAATGGCTATGTCGCTGGACTCCCACGTAGTCGACCACGGTTCGCGTCCCGGACCGGTGGCTTAAAACTCACACCGGGCGCATGTGCGTGCATGCCCAAGATCCCGAGAGGAGAATGGAGGAGAAGGGATTGCAGCGTGACTATCCCCTCTGGGGGGTGATTTCTCGCTTTCTAGGTCTATGTCTCTCTCTGTCTGGCGAGCACACGCACCCTATAGTGAAAACCTCTCCAAAAAAAAAAAAAACTTGCATGTAAATATATTCACACCTTATTTCAAATTCAGTGTATATTGAGGTCTGTCAAGTAAATTTGTATTTAAAATATACCATTGCTATAAATGTAATTTTCCCAATAGGCACTAATAAAACTTTCAAAGTATTCAATAGAAAATTCATAAGTAACTTTTTCTATACTTCTGTTTTGTGAAAGAATAAATATTGTTCTCTAAATTTATTTTTTAAAGATGTTTTGCTATTGGATTCATGTGTTTGCCAGAGAGACAGAAAGCAAGAAATCACCCTTCAGGGGTGATGGCCACTCCATGATTCCTTTTCCTCCATTCTCCTCTTGGGATTTTGGTTATGCACACACATGGTCCTCGCATGATTTTTAAGCCACCAGGTCTGGGATTCGAACTAGGGGTGACTATGTGGGAGTCCAGCAGCATAATCATTATGACATCTTCTGGTCTCACTTTTTTTAAAGATAGTATTCCATGTTGTAATCAACATCCCAGCTAGGATTACAGGTGTTTGACACCATGCCTGGCTCTTTTTTCAGAAAGCGTCTTGCTATGTTGCATAGGTCAGCCTTGCTGTGTTGCTCACCTGCTATACTCTTGCCTCAGTCTCTTGAGTCACTAGGGTTATAGGCACAACCTCTGTGCTCAGTCTTTAGGTTGGACTGAGAATAGAACCTGGGCCTCCCCTGTGGTCCCAGCCCATGGAGCATAGCATCTTAGCAACACGTGCCTCTGTAGTTGAACCTGATTCTCTTAATTTTTAAATAGGGTACATCAATCATACATTCTGATTTGCCTAGACAGTCCTGGTTTATATTGACCTCCTCTTATAGTTATTGATAATGCCTCCTTTATTTTCAAATGTGTTCCAGTAAATATTCTGATCACCTCATTGAGTTAACCAAGCCAGCTTAGGCCTTTAATAAAGGCTTTCATAAATCTTGATATTATTCTCAGAGACTGGAACTCTTAAGGACAGTGAAGATTCAACAAAATTAAACCATAGTAAGGGTGATGAACAATACCCTGGATTTGGAAGAATAGTAATGATAATAATAAAATATTCAACTCAAGTCCTAATTCTGCCTCTTATTTCTTGTGTTTTATGTCTTGGCCTTTCTGGACCCATGAAAGATGGATAGTAAGATGTATTCCTTCTCACAAGTAATATAATAACATTAGAAATGTGATAATACTTTGCAGAATTTTAACTGCTGTACAAATAGTATTAACAAACCCACAGTATGGTTTAACTCAGCGTTGTACTTCTCAAGAACACAGAATTAAATGAACTATAATTACAATGCAGGACAGCAGTCTGTGCCCTGGAAACTCACATTTACATATTTATCTTGCTATTATATTTTCACAGCAGATTAAATGACCCCAAAATACTGGAGCATGCCAAAAGTAAAAATTATAATAGAGTCTTATTAATTTTCGTTTCTACATGAAACATGAGCATTCCGTATGCATATTTTAATGACAATGATTATCATAAAGCAGTGTTCACATATTACAGGTGTTAACCCTGATAACTTCAAGGAATATTTTTTAAACCACTACTATGTGCAAAAATATTTTGCCAGATTATAGAAAATCAGAGTCACTAAAACAAGGTAACATCTTTAGTGTGGCAAAAGTGTAAACAACCATACTAAAAGGCAAAAAGGAGAAAAATACACTAGAAGGAACAAATTTAAATGGGTGCACTAAAGAAATAGTTTGTTGCCAATGCAAGTGTCCTGAGCATCGTTTCACAGAGGTCCACTGTACTGAGCCATGAATCAGTAGATTAAGGGGTTTGGCGGAGCTGACAGGTGACATGGTGGTTAAGGAGCTGGATTCCCACATGGTCCACCATGGTTCAAGCTCAAGACCTGGTATCTTGCTTTCTTACTTTCCCTTTCTCTATGTCTCTCTCTGGTCAAATTAAAAAATAATGATAACAATACGATTATATAACTACTTTTAAAAAATAGGTCATTGTCAACAAGGCATGCTCCAGGTTTAGAGACAAACTGAACTGGAGAAAAGCACAGTGTTAAATGGGAGAAGCACTGATGAATGCTGTGAAGAGACCCCAGTGGGTAAGGACACACAGAAGCATTAGGGTTAGGTTGTGACAGATCTTAAATTTCAAATAAGGAAAAGTAACTCTTCCCTATAGGATTAGGAAGCCTTTTTACTATTTGACAAAGGTAGTGGCATGATGAGATTTGTATTTTGGGAAGATAATTCGGGCAATAATGAGTACTATTGATTGGAAAAGCAAGACATTAGAGGCCTGGAGATGACTTCACAGACTGTAACAATAGTCCACATGAAAAATGGTAAAGTACAGAATTAAGACTTAAGAGAGTGTGAATGGCAAAGAAGGAGTCGGACTGGAGAGGCTTTGTAGAAATGATTGTGCAGTAGTTACTGACTGATTGAAAATAGAATTGAAGCAGAAGAAAGAATAAAAATTGCCTTGAGTATTGAGTTTGGCTGACTGGGAGGATAATGGTTCCATTCAATGAGACAGGATCCATAGTAAGAGACGCAGTTTCACAGGTTCTGAGTCAAGCATTGTGTTCGGGGGATGTCTAGTTATTTGTATGTGTGCAACTGGCAGTTTTATGTTCAGTCCTTGGACTTAGAGAAGGTGGACACATGTACATCAAGGGCCAGTAGAAAGCTTAGCCAAAGCCACCTCACAGTCAAATTAGAAATAAATTTTTTTAAGAAATTTCCAATGTTCTCAAGACCTACAAAAACATCAACTCTTGTGTAAGATTAGAGGTCCATCTGACTTTATGCTTCTGTTTTCGTATTTTTAAACATGACGTTTATGACAATGAGAAAACGGACATATATCTCTAACTGCCTATGGGTAGTTTTCGAGGTCATGTGAGTTGCTATCTCCTTTGCCTTCTCCAGTTTCTCATAGAGTCAGAAGTGGTAACCTGACTGGGAATATGAGCAGGAAATTGTAGAGGGGGGACCTGCGGTAACCTGACACATTGTTTTCTGGAAGGGCATTCTCACCAGCAAAGCCACCAAGGTGCAGATGAACAAAGTACCTTGGTAACAGTGTACTTTTGGCTTTCTGTACTGTTTAGGTCCTCGGGAAAGTCATGATGTATTTTTCTGTTTTTTTTTTTTTTTCCTGGTTTTTTTTTTTTTTTCATGCAGAAAACTGCACTGTGACTTTTCCAACAACCCAATATAATACTAAGTGAATGAGAGACTAATATTGAGTACTTATGAAGTGTCAACTACTGTGCTAAGTTCTTTATATGAATTATCTCAGCCATTGCTCTCAATTAGTGAGATTTCTGTATTATTAGCCCCATTTTACTTCTGAGGAATCTGAAACAGAGAGAATTTACTGTAGAAGACAGCCACATTAACGCTGCTAGTGATCCCTGAGACCTTCAGTCACTGCCACCTCTTCTAAAGTTTACCATCGTAACACCTTGCTCTGTTGCTGTAGGAAGATGTTCAAGAGGCAGAGGAAAGAGAGTCTATCTCAGAGTAGTGGAATTACACTAGATGAAAGCCTGTTGAAAATTGGACTAATATTTGTTTATTTTTTTTACAAAACCATAGATACAAAACTGAGAAGATCAATTTTTCAGTCTTTTCCCTGTGGAAAGAGACTCTGGTAACCTATAAAGCACCCAACCCACCTGTTGGCAAATGCTTAGTTAGATATATCACTACTTAAAAGGAGAAGATGGAAAACATGTGTAACAATAAAAAAAATCCTATCTACCAACTGAGGGGAAGAATATATTTTTTTAGAAAATTGTATTAGTAAAAGAAATGTGAAGGGCAGCAGCGTGGTTAATGTGCTAGACTCCCACATGGCTGACCATGATTCAAGTCCTAGACCTGGTGACTTGCTTTCTCATTTTTCTCTCTCTCTCTCTCGAGCACATGTGCCCTGTAGCAAATTTTTAAAATTAATTAATTAAATTTATATATTAAAAAAAAAAAGAAATGTAAAGATGAATGATGTTTTCAATAGGACGCATGAGAGCATGGGATTTGTAGAATAGAGATATATATAAGATCAGAACTGGTTGAGGTAAGAATAGCCAAGATAAAAATATGATAAAGGGAACCAGCAGTTAGCGGAATGGCTATGTCGCTGGACTCCCACGTAGTCGACCGCAGTTTGCGTCCCG
>NW_006160053.1:289197-290908 GCF_000334495.1 Tupaia belangeri chinensis | reverse complement strand
TATGATAAAATAAAAATTACAGATAAATTGTAATATCAAAATTAAATTTTGTTTTGGCGATCTAGTAGTTAAAAATAGTGCTGATACTGTATGTAGAATTCTTAATATAAAGAAAAAAATTGTTTTCTCCCATATTACAAAGAAAACATACAGAGGTTTTTAAATGGGAGGCAATTATAGAGAAATAGGGCAGAGAATGGAGTTGGGACTGGAAAACAATGGGATTTCCCAAAGAACAAACATTTCTTGAACAGGACATCAGAATATTTGAAATAGAAACAGTAATCTAACATAAAGTCCAAGAAACTGTAAAGTGAATGAAAGAAATAAAAATAGAGGTAAGGGAAGAGGAAGGTGTTGTATTTTGATACTTCCTGGCAAATTTCTTCTAATTCTATAGTATTTTAAAAATTGTATAGGTAGGAGGTTTCCTGCAAATAAGATGAGTAAAATGAATTGACTTCAGAATATTTTTCTCTGTAAAACCAAATCTTTGAAGATACTAGGGCCATAGCTACAGAGATTGGAAGGAAAAAAGTCTGGCTAAAAAATGTTCTACCTGATATTAGGTTGTTGGAAAAGAAAAGTCACAATATACTTTTTCTATATTTTACATGTAAAAATGTTATGACTTACAACAAGCCAACATATTTGTTTTCTGGTGCTGCATTACTGCATTAGTTTCCATCAACTTAGCCATTTAAAACAATACGCCTTTCTTACGTCATAGTTTCCCTATGTTCGGAATCTGTGTGTGGATCAACCAAATCTTCTCAGGATCTCTGCAATTGGTCTCAGATAGGCTGTGTTCTCATCTGTAAGTTTACTGGGGGAAGAATCTATTTTTAATCTCATTTAGATTGTGTCCAGAATTAAATTCCTGTGACTACAGGACTAAGGCCTCATTTCCTGAAGGCTGCCCTTTTCACAGGTACTTCACTACGTGAGAGGCTACCCTTCAAGGCCATTAGAAGAGGGGTAAAGTGTGCTAACATAGTCATATATAACAAAAGTCGGTAACAGAAGTCATTTCCCATCACCTTTTTCATGTAGCATAACCTGAGTAAAGAAGAAACATATCATCTTTGCCATAATCTGTTGTTCAGAAGAAGTCATAGGTTGTACTCACATTCAGGGAGGCTTGAAGATAACTGGGCACCACCATTCTAGAGGCAAGTCATCTGAGTGAGCCACTCCCTGACTTTGGTCATGAACTTGCAAAAACATGGAAGAATTTTGCCCACTTCTGCAAGAGCATCTGTATGACACTTCAAAGCAACAGTAACAAAATGTGTTTATGTTAATAACCCTCTAACTGGATAAAAGAAATTAGAAAATGAGTCTCTTTCTGGTAGAATTTACTACCAGATGTAGAAGTTAATTATAATCATAACCACATTTAAAAAAGAAAGTTTCAGGGAACCAGCAGTTAGTGTAATGGCTATGTCGCTGGACTCCCACGTAGTCGACCGTGGTTCGCGTCCCGGACCCGGTGGCTTAAAACTCACGCAGGGCGCATGTGTGTGCGTGCCCAAGATCCCGAGAGGAGAATGGAGGAGAAGGGATTGCGGTGTGACCATCCCCCCTGGGGGATGATTTCTCGCTTTCTGTCTCTATGTCTCTCTCTGTCTGGCGAGCGCACACGCCCTATAGTGAAAAACCTCTCCTAAAAAAAAAAAAAAAAAAAGTTTCAGGACCAGCAGAGGGCATC
>NW_006160053.1:271448-289116 GCF_000334495.1 Tupaia belangeri chinensis | reverse complement strand
TAGTGAAAAACCCCCCCTAAAAAAAAAAAAAAAGAAAGTTTCAGGACCAGCAGATGGCATAATGGTTACATAGCCAAACTCCCACCTGGTCAACCATGATTCAAATTCCGGACCTTGTAGCTTGAGATTCACACCAGGTGCATGTGCATGTGTGCCTAGAATCCCAGGGGGAGACTGGAAGAGAAGCGATGTAAGTGTGGCCATTCCCTCTGAGGGATGATTTCTCTCTTTCCATTTCTCGGTCTCTGTCTCGCTGGCGAATGCACATGCTGGGGTCCAGGGCCCTTAACCACTACACCACCTGTTAGCCCCAAGTATATATTATGCTGTATAGCAAAAAACACGCTTAGAAAAAGAAGAAGAAGAAAGTTTCATATCCAGGAAGTCCCTTCTTTGTACAATGTAGTGATGCTGTAAAAATAATTGCACAAGTTAAAACTGTGTAAAAGATCTTAATAATCAATGGGAAAAATAATAATTGTTTCGTGATCTTTCAAATTCCTGCTAAGGGGAACAGATGGTACAGTGGTAAAATATGGTGTTCTACAAATTGAATCACTTGGGAAGTTTCTAAGCTCAAATTCAGAATGCTCCCTAAGTATGCTGGGCACTCCATGACCCAACCTGGCTGGTGAATCGTGATATCAAGATCCTATTGGCAGGACTCTTTCTCTTTTTTTCTCTCTCTCTCACTCATGGAAGAAATAAACTTAATTTTTTTTTTCCTGGGGCAGTCAGTAGCATGGTGATCTCACTCATGGAAGAAATAAACTTAAATTTTTTTTTTCTGGGGCAGTCAGTAGCATGGTGGTTAGGACAGCTACATCCCACATGACTGACTACACAGTTTGAGTCCCAGACCTGGCAGCTTAAGAAGCATTCTGTGTATATACACGTGTATGCCCAAAATCTCGAGAGGAGAGTAAAGGAAAAGGGATTGTGTATGGTTAATCCCCTTGAGGATTTACTTTTTCACTTAACTTCTCTCTTTTTTCTCCAGTGAGCACACTTGCCCTGTAACAAATTAAAATTCAATTTTTTTAACCAAACATTAAAAAACTCTTACTGTCACATATAAATGAATGTAGAAAAAAAAATTTAAATAGCAAACCTAGTGCTTAGCTAGTATACTTATTTTAAAGCATCAGTAATATTAAGAATTAAAGTATTTTATTTCTTCTTTTTTTTTTTTTTTTTTGCTTGGACAGTGTTTGTCTTATGCCTCAATACAGAGAGAACGTCTTTTCTATACCTTGGTGACCTGTCTTACTCCTTTCTAAGTTTAGATTCGTTTCCAACATTTTATCCTTTGAGCCTTCAATTTTGTGGAATGTTTCGGAGAATTCCTTAAATGGGGAGAGTTTTGCCAACATCACCTCTGCTGGTAGTCCTTTATCTTCTTTTCACAATGACTTTTTCCTCATTTGTGTCAACATGTTTACCTTCACTAAATTCCTCTCGCTGTGTATACAGTAGATTCTCTCCAATGGCGACATCATCAACATTTCCATGGTTAGCTCTTTCTTTTTTTTTTCTTTACTTTTCTTTTTCTTTTCGGTCTTTTTCTTTTCCTTTTTTTTTCACTTTTGCCAGAGGGTTCATGAGCTCACCAGGAAGATGATGGAAAGTGAGAAAGCACTCTCCATGGGGAGTGGTCGCACTGTAATCTGTTCTCATTTCTCCCTCCTTGTAGGATTTTGGGCACATGCACACATACCCACAGTGTGCGCTTCTCAAGCACCCAGCCCGGGATTCAAACCACAGTCACACACATGGGATCTAGCCATTTTAAATGCCAGGCCATAGTTGGCCCTCTTTTATATCTCCATTTACTTTCTACTTGAGTATCATCTCTAGCTTTAGCAATATTTATTTCTGTGTTGCATTTTCACTTTTTATTTTTAAGTTTATGTTTTTATTTCATGAGAGAGAAAAAGAGAAAGACAAAGCTGCTCTATAAAGCCTCATGCTACAATCCTTCTCCCAGCCTTCCCAATCAGCCAGGATCACAGGCATGTGCTTACACCTGGCATGGACAGGTTGACCAGGGAACGAAACCTCAATCTTCAAAACTTCCTGCATTGCAGAGCACGTTCAACCACTGTGCCACCATAATTGGGCCTGCATTTTCCTCTCTGCTGACAAGTTTCCTTTTTAGATTGTTTCTTTTTATAAAGTGCCACATAGTTTATCACATGGAGACAAAGAGACAGCATGACTACATTCTTTGTTGTATGTGCATGATCTGAATGGTAGTTGCTGGCTCATGAATCCCCAATAGACTTGGAAAAAGTGATGTAATTGGCCACTATCATGATGTGTACATGTTACTTGCATAGTAATTTATGGACTGAAGATCTAGCAATAAAGTTTATACTTGTGTAAGTTATTCATATTTAAATGCTGGAGTTACTGAAATTTGAACTAGGTTATTGGGAAACAGTTATCTATAATTCCAGCTATGTTTTGCATATTAGTATCATACATAGAAAAAAATGTCTATCAGAAATAGTAAGTATTCAGTGGTAAAATTGCAGTTAATTTTTTTTCTTTTCTTTTCTAAATGATCTATTTATTACTATTTTTGACCTGAGAAATCCAAGTCTACCATACTGGAGGTGTTCTGGAATTCTAGACTGTCTCTTGTATGCCTGGCCTGTCTCAATGGGTCAGGTTGGCCCTAGAGATCTGTAGCTGGATGGGTAAGGGTAAGACTGCTGAGAGGAGAACCCTGTTCTCATAGCTGGGAACTCGCGGGTGAGAGATACTGATATGGACGGTGGAAGGAAGAGCTGGATGTCTCATCCTCACCAGGAACACTGTGATTTGGGCAATGTCATAGATGTCAGAGTACGAAGCAGGAGCTAAGGCCACCAAAGGATCTTTCATTAGGAAATCATTTGTAGGATTCTTCAGTGAAGACAGGGCCCCATACCCATTTGAAGGGCCTGAGAGCTGAGTTGGAGGGGAGCTTAGACATCTGAAACCTCGGGGGAAAGGTCAGGATTTGTGCATGTTCTTGGTGAGGTGGGCATAATCTTCATGACTGAAAGGATGTATTTTGGTAGCTTTGTGACAGCTATTGTTGCTGCTGCTTCCTCAGTTTGAACCTCCTGTTTCTTTTTATTATTTTTTAAATAATTATTTTATTTGTTTATTTATTTAAATTTGACCAGAGAGGGACAGAGTGAGAGAGAGCAAGAGAGATGGAAAGTGAGAAAGCAACCCACCAGGTCCAGGACTTGAACCGTGGTCAGCCATGTAGGAGTTCAGCACCCTTAACCATTGCACCACCTGCCAGCCCCATGAACCTCCTGTTTTTGAACCAAACCTTGACTGTTGACTCCTATAGGTTGAGTTTTAAAAATAGCTCCTTTTGAAAAAAAAAAAAATAGCTCCTTTTGGAGAATTTTATCTCGAAACATATTCTGGCTAAACAGTGCTTCCAATTCTTTGTACTGTTCGTGGGTGAATATAATACATTTTTGATGTTTCTTCCATGTTCTGGGACTTGCTGGATCCTGGGATCAAATTTATGTGGAAATCATCATCCATGTTGAAGAAAAGTCTTCCTGGAGATTTTCTGGGGCCATTCTGTTCACCAGGGTTTCTTGAGTTCCCATTATGAATCCCTTTGGAGAGTCCATTGTCAATCCTGCTTGATGTGTGTCTCTCCAGATATGCAGTTTCTTTAGAATCCAAAATTTTGTTCTTATTTTTTATATTTCCAAATTAACTTTAATGAGTATGTATTGTTTATTTAAAATAACTATTTTATTTAACTTTATTTATTTATTTACTTGTTTACTTTCATTTGACCAGAGAGGGACAGAGTGGGCAATGGGAGAGTGTGTGTGTTTGGGGATGGCAGGGGCGGGGTTTGAGAAAGTAAGCCCTCAGCTCCAGGACTCCAATTGCAGTTGGCCATGTGGGAGTCCAGGGCCCTTAACCACTATGTAATATATACTTCAAGCCCCAAGTTTTAAACAAATAAAAATAAATTCCATGTTAAAAATGGATCATTAAAATACAGAAAAAAGTCCCAACATTGTGCATACGTTGCACTTACATTAATTGAAACAGATGTTTATTTTATTACTTTTTTTTTGGTAGATATATCAAAGCTGGGAATTTATTAAAGGAGAGGGAAGGAAAAACAGAGTTCCCAAGAAAGAAGGGGTTCTGGAAAATGGGTTGCCAAGGAAGAACTGTGGCAAGGGGTTTTAATTTCATCAGGAAGGGATTTGTCCTGACTTGTTCTAGGTGGGACTTGTGCATGCATTCCCTTCCTTGTGGGGAGGGGCACATGCTGAGTGGGTCCAGTTATTTTCCTAATTTGAGTGGGTACCAAGGTCAGGAGATCCTTTGTTTAGAAGCTTTGGGCCATGAAAATCATTATTTTATCTTCTTTCTGGAATGTGGTGGGGCATGGAAAAGCTTTTGTTTTAGGTCTAGGTCATGCTGCCTAATCAATCACTGAGTCACCACTGCCTCCATTTCAAAACTTAGCCATTTTATGATTCCATTTTGGGCCCATAGTCTAACTATATTTTTAGGACCCCTGTCTCCTATTTCATGCCCCTCTCTGCAGAGGAATCACTAACTGCTGTAGGGGCACAAGGGTTGAACAACATTCTGACTTCTTCCTACTGAAATTGAGTGATGATTGGGGAGTGAGAGGAGGCAATAGTTAAAGATCCCTCTACCAGAGGTCTGTCTAGAGGCCTATGCTAGAAGTCATGGTGGATGTGTACTGTAGACTTTGTCTACCATATGTAGCTTGATGGATTATAAGAGAGAACAGTTAATTATAGTAATGATATAATAAACAAAGAAATTTAGCTATTTTTATTGTATATAGGACTTAAAACTTAATATCCAGAATTATGATGGTATAATATTAGTATAATCAGCTTTAGGACAATTATAAATACAACTTTAATTTTACCAAATTTAACAAGACTCCCCCAATATGACTGAAACCTTCAACATGCTGTAGACTTACAGTTTGCCTTTTTTCTCTGCCTTAGCCATTTTTCTGGGGGGGAAAAAAGGCAAAAACCTTTACCATACAAAATACTTCTGGTAAACCCTTTCCTTTTCACCTTTTTACTAAAACTATATTTTTTATCACTGTAACCTTCCTTTTATGGAACCTTTTTTTGCTTACTATTGTTTTCCCTTGTTTCTTTTTCTCATTATTATACCTTCAGAAACCCCCTTAACCTCTGATTTAGACAGAAATTATTTTTAAAAAACTTAAATCTTATCTGTCACTTTAAGGGTTACCTGAGGTTTGTCCAGTGAGATTGCCAGATGTTCAAGGGAAGCTATTGGGGTCTCAAGCCCCATTAATCCATTAATCCTCAGTTGATTTTCAAACTTTTCATATGTTTAGCTGTGATATCATTTAGCCAATAAACATTTATTAAGCATCTATTGTATGCCAGCTACATGCTAGGCACTTTGTATATATAAGTGGATAAGGCATATTTTCTTTCTTTAGACCTTAGTCCAAAGAGAGACACAGATATTTCAAGAGATCCATTTTTATTTATTTATTTTTTTATAGAAGTGTATTTTGCTATAGAGTACATGCACTCACTAGAGAGAGAGAGACAGAGACAGTATGAAAGGAAGTGAAAATTCCTCCAGGGGGGACGGCCATGCTGTAATCTGCTCTCCTCCATTCTCCTCCTGGGATCTTGGGCACACACACACATACACCCAGCATGAGTTTCAAGTCATCGGGTCTGGGACTCAAACTGTGGTTGCCCGTGGAGTCCAGGAATGTAACTGCTACACCATCTACTCGCCTTGAAGAGATATATTTCTAAATGGTATAGTAAATATGTTTATATATGAAAGCATAAAAACAGAGCAATAACTGAAAATCAGAAGTTTTCTAAGGTGAACTGAATCACTGAAAATGAAAAATGCCTAGTAACTCTTAGCTGTTTTATTTCTTCTTAAACTGTTTTTCCCACTACAATGCCAAACTCCTGTGAAGAGAGATAATTTGGATAAAAAGTGTGAAAATCTGTGGTTAAGATACAAGAAAATAATATGTCACCACTGTCTTTGGGTATCCGTGGAAAGTTATACAAGAGTAATCAAGGAGCCTTCAGGTGGTATGGTGGTAAGGTGCTAGACTTCCACATGGCTGGCTATGATTTGAGTCCCAGACCTGGTAGCTTGCTTTCTCACTTTCCCTTCTCTCTATCTTTCTCTGGTCAAATTAAAAAATAATAATAGAATGAAATAAGTAATTCTTTGTAAGAATAAAAAAAAAAAGTAATTATAAAGCCAGTGGCACTCTCCTATACTATATAGTGTGTTGCCTTGTGAATATACCGAAAGAAATGCATACATCAACCCCATCTGCTGACTGGAACATATGAAATCTGTTCCTTTTTCCTCCTTATTTGGAAATAAGAGCTTCTACCCTGCCACTCAAGTAAAACCTTTGAAAAATTTTAGTATAATCCCAACTCTATTGATTTTCAGTTTGGTACTCGCAGTATGTTAAAAAGACTGCAAAAACATTAATGTTACATTTCTTGTGCCCTCATTTTTCTTTTTTTTTGTATTGCTGCATCCTTATACCACCACTCGTATTGCTGCATCCTTATACCACCACTCAGGAGAAATATATAGCTGACACGTGGAGAAAATTTTTTTCATTAATTTATTCTTCCAAACAATATTTGAGTATCTGTTTTGTACAAATACCACACTAAACCCAGAAAACATAGCAGTGAACATGGTGATTTAGCCTTCCTCATGAGGTTTAGAGAGAAACAAAGGCAAATCAGGATACATTCATAGCTAAATTCACAGAATCTAGCTCCATTTCGAAAATCTTTTCGCCACTTAGAAGGACTCTATGAAGTTTTTTTTTTTTTTTTCCTCCATGCATCCATGGCATCTAACTTTGACCTTTCATGTAGTTATATTCTCTTTTCCTTCTTTCTGAAAGAAAATATTTATATTGATAGCACCTTGACACCATGAGGATTTCAGCCTCAGAAATTTTGCTCTCAAAGAATCATAAGAATGGCTTCCATATGATCTCAATGCGAATGGCTAACCCTGCTTTCATGGGTAGAGATGTGCAGGTGAAAGGTCAGAGTGGGAAAAGGAGGAAGTAGAACATCTCAGGAACTCTAATCGCCAAGTATATGGAAAAACACTGCAGCAGATAGGCTTAAAATGCTGAGATGAGGCTGGATCCAGCACATTTTGTCCCATTTGTTTCATGTGGCAAAAGAAGATAATCCTGGACACTTAGGAACTGAGAGGTTGATTTGATCCTGATACTAGAGTGGAAGGGAAGTAGCAAATCGCTCCCGTAGTATCCATGGCTGCCTTGATGTCAGAGCAGCATGGGCTTCCCTGCTCACTCCTGATATGGAAAGAATAATTCATATGCTACCTGTTCTAATGTAAGACTGAATCGTTCCACGTTCTTGGGTGTAGATGCACGTGTAGGACCCAAACGTTGCATAAATAAACGTGTGGTTTGGGAGTTTTATCCAGGTACCTATCAGCAAAAATAAATAAATACATACATACATACATACATACATACATACATAAATACATAAATACAATTTTTAAAAACTTAAAAAGTGTCTATGTCATCTTCCCTAAGAAAGTGAATGACTGAATAAATGATGTTTAGTCAGGGTTTGGATAAACACCTGATGAATAGATTCAGAAACATTGTTCAACAAAAGTTTAAAAGTATTTTTTTATTATTATTGCCAGAGTATGCATGTGCTCACTAAAGAGAGAAAGAGATACAGAGAGAGACAGAGAGAACACCCCCCAATGGGATGTGGTCATTCCACAGTCAACTTTCCTCCATTTCCCCATTCTGTCAGTATTTTGGACACGTATGTACTTTGCACTCTGCATGGTTTTCGGATCTATAGGCAAAACCTTGGTTGACCGTGTAGGGTCCACTCCTTATGCACATCGCTTAACCACTGCACTGCAGTTAGACTTTGGTTAAGAATCTTCGAGGTGCAGTCCAGGTCATTTAAGGAAAAATTAGATGGACTCTCAGGAAGCCTGACTCTAAAATAGGGGCACTGTTAAGTGACAGAATACAAAGATTGATACACAATGCATTTTTTATGTTCCCATTACCAGAGGATTATTAATTGTCTACCACTTTGAAGTTTTGTCAGTTGTATAGGATAATAGCATTTATCAACCTTTTGAAATCCACAGATGAAAAGGACCTTACAGTTAGTTATAAATTATCTTCTCATAATGTTCTGGAAGAGATCTGGTACATTTTACCTAATTTCTGTTTCTTATTTATTTCAAATCAAAATTAATTCTTACCTTTCCTACTTTATTCCTTCTTTCCTTCCTCCCTTCCTTCTTTCTTAATTGCCTAAAGGCGCATGCATTTCCCAGAGAGATACAGAATGATAAAGAGAGAAAGCACCCGCTATGGTCAGACATATGACCAGCATGTTTTTTAAGCCACTGGGGCTGGGAATTCAAAGTTTTGGTTGCCCATGTGAGATATGGCTCTCTTAACCTCTAGGCTACAGGGCAGACCCAGGATTCTTACTTTCTAATACTCTTTTCCTATGTATTCTGTTGGAAGCTCTTGCCAGCCTGACAAAAAATCTTTTAAGCATTAACATGCCCAGAGTCACAGTTTAATCACTTTTGTATTTTGTCAGGGGTTTTGCTTAGAGAATTTTGTGTAATAATTTAAACCTGTTGGAAGTATTTATGTTTTTGCATTTGAATCTTTGATGCACTACTCTTAGAAAACATTTCTTTTAAAAAACTGCAAATTATTTATAAACTTAATATACTTTATAACTGAATTTAAATTTTGTTTATTTATTTTTGGATTAACAATATATTTACCTGGTTTAAAATTCAAAACCTATAAACAAAAATAGAGTTTCTTATACCCCTGTTTCATAGACAATTCCTTTACCCAGAGACAGCCAATATTATCAGTTTCTTGTATATTTTTCTAAAGATACTGTGTGTACATTCAAACACATCTTCGTTATACACAAATAGTACTGTTCTATGCACAGTGTATCAATCCTTGCTTTTTCCATCAAGAAATATATTTTGGAATGCATTACTTAGCAACCCATAATGAACTTTCTTATTTATATCTACTATTGGATAGCAGTCTACCGATGGATGTCACTTAACCAATCTCCTGTTGATTGTCACCTGGGATGTTTCTACTTTATTGGTGATAATAAAAATGCCTGAATGAATAGTCTTGAACATATGTCATTTCACAAGTTCCAAAGTATAAGTGAGGCTGAGTTCTTACAAGTAGAATTCTTGGATCAAAGAATATGTTCAGTCTTAAGTTTGATAGATATTACCCATATGCTATTTATAAATTTGTTGCCTTTTTTTTTTGTTATTGCTGTTTTAATGCCAGAGAGTGCACGCATGTATAAAAGAGAGAGAAAAAAAAACACCCCAGTAATGCTGCAATACCTTTTCCACTGGTTCTCTATCCCATCATGATTCTAGGCACACGTGCATCCAGTGTGCTTTTTTTTAAAAAAAAACAACAGAGCTGAGGCTCAAACCATTTTCTGCCATGTGGAATCTAGCTTCCTCTATGCAGTGTTTACTACTGTGTTATGGGCCACTCCAAGATTATTTTTTTATTTTTATTTGTATTGGTAAATGTTTATAATAATTTTTATTGTAATTTCTAATTTGCACCTACTACACCTTTACACATTGTACTTCTTTGTGGGTTACAGTGTGGTTTTTTCAAAGCATATATATAATGTATATTAATGGAGTCAGACCACTGCCCTTTTATACTCCCATAAGATAGTGTCTGTTTTGTATGTCTTTTTATAATGGTCATATATTTTTTATTTTATTTATTTATTATCATCATAATCTTGTTTATATTACATTGAATTGCATATAACTTTACAGTGTGTTACATTGCTTTTTCAAAAGGGAATGCCATGCATGTCAGTCAATACAGAAACATTAAAATCCCCACTTCATCATTTCATATCTTTTTATTGTTTTTCCCAATAATTATTATTATTATTCCAATTATTTTTTTAGCCAGTCAAACACTATTTCTCATTTTGCTTGTAAAAAGACTTTATGTTTTGTATGTCTTCATCAACATGTGTTGTTACACAATTTGATCTTTCCCAATCTGATCGATTTCTCAGGATATTTTTTAAAGTCATTTTATTTATACTTCATGAGGCAGGAGAGGGAGACAGGTACCTCAACAAGGTCTCACCACACCAAAATCCTTGCATCAACCTTTCACCTGCAAGGATCACAGACACATGATAACACCCCACATGTGGCTCCACTACCATGCAACAGTTCCTAATACTTGTGCTGCCAGAGCTAGCCCATCTTAAATAGCTTTCATTTGCTTTCTTTTATTTTAAATTAAGTCGAATATATTCTTACGTGTAAATGAAACATTTTCTCCAAAGTGTTTAGTTTAGTACTTTGCTCAATTTTTCTATTGGATCGTTGGTCTTTTTCTTGTTGGTATTAGAATTTTTCACATAAGAAAAATTGTGAGTTACAAATATTGTTCTCATGCTGTCATTTACTTGTAACTTTGACTATTTTTTACTGTGCAAATTACTTTTAATAAAGTTAGATATATTGTTATTTTCCTTTATTAGTTGTAGTCTTGGGTCATTGTTAGTTGGATCTTTCCTTCTCCAAAATTATAAAATAATTATTTCCTCTGTTTCATCTAGAATACTTACAGTCTTATTTTTCTATATGTAAGTCTTTGATCTATTGGGATTTATCCTAATATAAGGTGTAAGATAGCAAGTATTCAACGAGAAGACTTAATGGGAGAAAAGATTATTATCATCAACAACAATAAACCAAAATAAAACAATTTATCCACCTGTTGCTTTGTGTGTCATCTTCTTCTGCCTAAAAGACTTTGCTCCTGCTTCTTCTCATGTCTCAGCATACTTTTTTTGTTTTTGTTTTTGTCTTTGTTTTTGTTTTACTACTGGTTTATCTACCTTAACAGAGAAACATGCTCCTAGATCTTCTCTCTTAATTAAATCTTCCTGGGATTCATATTCATATAGTCTTCTCCTATGACAACTGCATTGTTCAGTCTCTTCATAAACTAGTTAATTGGAAGAACGATCTACTCTCCATCCCTATTACTCCCCGTTTCTTCCTCATCACCTACAGTATGACTTCTGACCCAACCCTCCTGAAAAGTTATTTTAGCTCAATTCAATAAACTTCATATTGAACTAGACATAGAATGTTATTGTTATCTTTTTATGTATTTTTATACATTAGATCACTGTATATCATTACAGCATGCAAAATTAATATTCTCAGCATGAATACATTGCATATTAGTCCAGTTAAACATATTATCATACATGTTATCAATAAATGATTTTCCATTTTTGTGTCCCTTAAATGTTTTGCTTCTTTCTTTTCACCTTGATTCCCTTTCTTTCCACCTTCCCTATTTCTCACCCTCCTCCCTCACTGTCTCTTGTATCTACAATTGTTCTCCCTGCTTTTATATCTTCCAGTCTCTTAGTGTCTGCCATAGAGTGTAGACATTTGGTATATATTGAGTGGGAACATATAGTGCCTCTCTTTCATAGTCTGGTGTGCTTTCCTTAGCAGTAAACCTTCCATATTCATTCACTTTCTATCAGATGCCAGGGTCTCGTTTTTTTGTAGCTATGTAGTATTCCATAGTGTATATTTGACATACTTTTTTTTTTTTGAGAAGTTTTTACTATAGGGTGCATGTGCTCACCAGAAAGACAGAGAGAGACAGAGATAGAAAGCGAGAAATCACCTCCCTCAGAGGGGATGGCCACACCACAATCCCTTCTCCTACATTCTTCTCTCAGGAACCTGGGCGCATACACACACACACACACACACACGCACACACACACACACACGTGCCCAGCGTGAGTTTAAGCCACTGGGTCCAGGACTCGAACTGCAGTCAGCTACATGGGAGTTCAGCGACATATCCATTACACTAACTGCTGGGCCCAGTGCCGCACTTTTTTGTATTCATTCATCTGTTCATGGAATTTGGGTTGGTTCCATGTCTTAGCAATTGTGGATAATGCCACAATAAACAGGATTGTGCAAGTACTTTTCTGACTGAGTGTATTTCTATCCTTTGCATACATACCCAGGAGGAAATTACTGGATACTTGTAGGTCTTTGAGAAACTTCCATATTGTTCTCAATAGTGGCTATACTAATTTACATTCCCACCAACAGTTGAGAATTCCTTTTTCACCACAGCCTTGCCAGTACTTATCACTTTTAAGTTTTTTAATCTTAGCCATTCTGACTGGGTTTTGGTGGTAATCTCATTGTGGTTTTGATTTGCATCTCCCTTACAATAAGAAATGTTGAGCATTTCTTCATAGGCTTTTTGGCTGTTCATATGTCTTCCTTAGAGAGTTATCTGTTCAGCTGATTGGCCGATATTTTAATTGGGTTGATCATTTTTTTCAGTTGAGTTATTTGACTTCTCCATATACTCTGATTATCAGACCCTTATTTGAGGCATAGTTTGCAAATATATTCTCCCATTCCAAGGGTTGCCAATTCACTCTAATTATTGTTTCTTCAGCTGCACGAAAGCTTTATAACCTGATGTAGTGCCAATTGTCTGTTTTAGGGATTATTGCTTGTGCCTTGAGAGTTTGATTTGACCTCTGCTTTAGATGACTCCATTGATCATGGTATCTTTCTTGGGTTTTATGATACTATTCTCCTGGCTCCAACTGGACTTTTCAAGCTAAGCTGTCTCAGTATCCTCAGACTCACTTCCTTTTTGTGCCCTCAAATATAGCATTTCTCAGTTGTTTGCTTTCTCCATCTGATCATTTCCTGCTACTGGCCTTAAATAATTAGTTGTGTAATTTGTGATTTCCAGGTCTTATCAATTAGAATGTGAACTGGGCTGTATTGGACCCTTGATGAAATTTTTATAACTTTATCTCCACCTCATTTCACTTACTCCATGACAGTTGTGGAAACTTTTTGTGAATATCTTCCCCGTAATTTGAATAAATACATGGTGCCTTCTCTATCATCCTTAAGGATTTAGTTTAAATACTATTTCTTAGAAAGATTTTTACTACTCCTTGTTTAACACCTTCTTTATTTCCTTCCTAGACTAAATCGAAGTTTGTGATTGTTTTCATTATTTACGTACTGGGTCACTGATTTAATTTACTTATCTCCCACTAAAATATAACCTCTAAAAAGACAGGGACCTTTTATGTCTTATTCTTGTAGAATTCTTGGTATCTAGTATGTGTCTGGCATACCATAGATGATTAATAAATATCTGTTAATGGGAGAAAGAGAAGACAGAAGCAAGGGGGAAAAGATGACAAAAAAGAAGAGAGGGAGGTGGTGAGAAAGGAAGGTTAATTTTACTGATTCATCATCCTCTTCTCAACTCTTAACACAATGATTTTCTTTTATTATAATTATTACTCATGATAAAGCGTGTGTATGCACATGAGAGCATGAGACAGAGAGACAGACAGACAGACAGACAGAGTTACCCTCCGCAGGGTCCAATCACATCACAATACCCCTCCTCCAGTTTTCCAGCCATGAGCACACACACAAATATCTGGTGCGTTGCAGGGTGATCAGACCAGGGATTCAAACTGTGGTTCTTGAGTGGGATTCAGCTTCTCTTGAGCAAGATATTAACACATTGCCACTGTTCCACCCAGCACTCCCCACAGTGACTTACACATTATGGGTATTCAATAAATGTTTACTGAAGAACTTAGCTCCCCAGAATTATTATTATTATTTTTAGAGAGGTTTTGGGTGTGCGTGTGTGTTTTGTTTTGTTTTGTTTTGTTTTACTGTACAGAGCATGCACTTGCTGAAGAGACAGAATCAGAAAGCAAGAAATCATCCCCCAGGGGGGATGGCATGCCGCAATCCCTTCTCCATTTCCCTCTCAGGATTTGGGGCATGCACACAAATGTGCCTAGCATGAGTCTTAAGCTGCTGGCTGTAGGCCACCAGGTCCAGGACTCAAACTGCAGTCAACTAAATGAGAGCCCAGTGATATAACCATTATACCATCTGCTGGTACCAACTCCCCAGAATTCTCTTCTCAACTCTCTGCTCTTACTCTACAGACTTCATACAGATTCAGAATACCTTTCAACATGGGATGACTTCAGTTACCACTGATGTGCTAATGACTCCCAAATCTAAACCAAGGCCATTACTTATTGTTTCATGATCCATATACGGTATAGAATAGCCTAGTGGACATTCCATTTACGTACCCTATAGTTCTCTTGAACTCAGAAAGCCCAATTTGCTTAGAACTAATTCTCTTCCTGTATTCTTTCTGTTGTTTTATTTATTTATTTTATTATTAATAGAAAGCATGTGCACATGCATGAAAGAAAGAGAGAAGCACCCCCAAAAGAGTCTCTTCTTTCTTCCTCCCTCCAGCTTGTCAGGATCCTTGATCTGTGTGCACATACCTTGCATGTTTTCAGACCCAGGAATCTGAACCCATAGCCAACCATTTGGCCTCCAGCATTGCAGTGCACTTTGCTCCCAACCACTATCAGGCTAGGCTATCTTTCTATATTCTTTATCTTAATAAGTGAAATAATTTTCCTTTCATGTGCCTTTGTGCCATCTAGATTATCCCCTTTCTTTCTGTTTCTACATGAAATCAATCCTGTTTCTATATGTTTGAATTCCTTAATATCTCTCCATCCTCTCTTCCTCTCTATCCCGCTCAAATAATCTAGAATGTCCTTATAACCTCCTAACTAGCATTGTTGCTGCCGATATTCCTAAAATTTATACTACTGTCCTTGAATCTTTCAGGAAACTCATGTTTAATTTGTAAACTGTTTAAACCATGACCCTCTCATAATCTGGCTCCCACCTACCTGTACTAGATATATCCCTTACCTAAATCAAAAGGGATAATTTTTCACTACACAAAAAAACCTGCTTTCACCTAGAATAGTCCTGCTTTTCATATTCCTGCCTGGAGAAACCTCCCAGCATCCTTAATTCCTACTCATTCATTGAAACCCAATTTAAGTATGACCTCCTTTGGAAATCCATTCTGCTTATTAAATTTATGTCCTATTTCTGTGCATTCTTCTATCATGACCCTTGACACATAATACCCTAAGTGTGCACTCACTCACTTTCTCCTCCACCTCCAGATGTCAGCAAGCTTTGGATGGATGGATGAATATGAGGGTTTATTCTTGACTAAGTCATAAAATAAGTTTAAATTAAGATTAGAATTTAGAACCAGAGTTTAAGAAATATAAAATCTAGATACCTAGGCCACAAAAACTGAGTTACTAATACAAATTAAACCAGAAACAAAAGGAATCTTGTGAGCCAGTGTTTCAACCCTTATGTTTTAAACTGAATAATAAGTACAACTAAGTGAATAATAAGTACAAAGAGGTGCCAATTGCAGGACACCCCTACTGGTCTTAGGCAACCTGTGAGACTGGGCTGGAATTTGACCAGTTCATGCTTCCTCAAAGGTTACCTGCTACACAACAGACAAATGAGTATTTAGCCAAACATGTATTTTGTACCAGAATATTTATTTGAAAAATCAGCAGAATATATGAATGTACTCATAGAATACTGTTAAAAGATACTAGAGGGCTGGGACCAGAAGTTAGCATAATGGCTATGGCGCTGGACTCCCATGTAGCCGACCATGGTTCAAGTGCTAGACCCAGTGGCTTAAACTCACACCGGGCATGTGTGCGTGCGTGCCCAAGATCCTGAGAGGAGAATGGAGGAGTAGAGATTGCGGCTTGGCCATCCCCACTGGGGAGTGATTTCTCGCTTTCTATCTCTCTGTCTCTGTCTTTCTGGCGAGCACATACGCTCTATAGCAAAAACCTCTCTCTCAAAAAAAAAAAAAAGGATATTAGGTAGCACTTTGTTTTATAATTTAAAAAAATGTTTTACTTTCCAATATTAATTCCTCAGGATGGAATAAAAATGAAAAGGCCCTCAAACTTTTTAATGTTTTAGATGTTAAAGTCTGAGTAGTGACTCTGGGTAGGATAACCCCTGTTAGTATTCCAGTTGTATAAATTGAAGCAATTCATTATGTATAATTAAGTCTCTTGAAAGAGGAGTCCATCTGGATAAAGAGGGATGATGGCAAAGAAGATAATTTGAGTGTTTATTGTATGTTGTGTATTTACATGCATTATCACATTTAATCCTGAGACTACCCAAGTGAAATGGGTATTTTTACCTTTATTTTACTGGTGGAGAAATCGAGACTCAGAGAAATCAAATAGCTTGATCAAAGTGACAAAAAAAAAAGTCCCGATATTCGATCTGAATTTTTTTTAGTTTCAAAGCCTGGCATTACAAATAGGCTTTTTGTTGGTATCTGCATCTTTATTAACATTGTTCTTATCATCATATCATTAATAAAAAAGAAATATTTTTATTTACATTACCTGCTTGATCCACTCGTGTGATATGAATGTATGAAAAAAGAAATAGCAACTTGTGAAAAGAAACTGTGAGCGTTAGTTGTATTATCTTCACTAATCACAAAATAGCTATCTATGTCAAACCAAAATGGGGGCATATTTTCAATCAGTAAGTCCAGTATTATCACTCAGACTTCATCTATAAAGAGCAATCATTTTTAATACATCTTATGAGGAGAATGTTTAACTGTGTTTTCATGGTACTGTGACAGTTTATATTGGATTTGAAATATGTGTCCTGAATCCAGGACCTTAAATTTGCATTAGGTATAATATAAAAGAGAATAAAGAAACAGTAATTTGTAACAAATAAGCTTTCTTGTGCGTAGACTGTGGTGCTATTTCGTAAAATGTTATTAGGCTTTTTTATTTATGAAAATGTATAAGGCCATTGTGATTTACAAATTACAGTAGTGGAATTCGTATATCCAATTTTTAAAAAAGAAACTATATCATCCTTTGGGTCAAATTATTCTTTCCAGATTTCTATCCAGTTAGGTATAATGGTCGAATGTATGACTATCAAAGCACTGACCAACAGTGCCAAATATGAGGTATATTATTCTCTCCTTATTAGTCTTTCCCTGAAGGACCTCTTCTAAATAACTTACCATGGCTAGAAAAATGATATCACCAAATCAGAATGTTTTTCATTCAGTCATAGTATTATACTCAGTGTAGCAGGAAATAGTTTTGCATGACAGTACACATGTAAATGTCATTGCATATGTCATTTATGGTGTATAAGGTTGTTATGCAAGATTCACAGTGATCATGTTGGAGAAAACTGTCTCTGATACACTAAATAAAACGTGCTTAGTAAAAATTGCTAGCAATTTTTTTCTAGACATATAATGGCATGGTAAGAGCACAAAACAAAACTACCAGAAACAAACCATTTCTCAAACTGTAATATCTACAGGACAAGTGATCTAAATTGCTGAAACAAGGGGAGTTCATCACTACACTGCACAAGAACTTGAAATATAACCTAAAGGCAAGTGAAATACTGATTCCAAGCTTTGAAATAACAGCAACAAATTTACCTACAGACAGAAGATGCATGGAAGCAATAAACGAATTAT
>NW_006160053.1:261448-266448 GCF_000334495.1 Tupaia belangeri chinensis | reverse complement strand
ATACTTAAATAATTTTACTTTTACCTTTTTCAACACAGTCTCAGAATGTTTTCTATTATTATGTCCAATTACCCAGTATTTCTTACTGCACAGATTAGTACACCAGGTTTGGGCTTAATTTACCTAATCAAAAAATAAATAAGGGTAAATGGAAATCCTTGCTTGTTGCATCACTATGGGGAATTTTAAATCTGTCAGTATAGTAAATGCTGAGAGAAAAAAGAAGAATCTCCTAACCATACTTGTCTGTCTTTGCTTCCTACATCCTGGAAGATTTTTTAACTGATCAGTTTATATATTCACTAGGGCAGCCACTCACAACTAGCTATTCCTTCTGATTTCATTTGTTGGTAGACTCACCACACTTTAATTTGCCTTCTTACCAGAAAATATCAGAAGCAAGTGTTCCCTCCCATTCTCTATCACCTGTCTAAATTGTGATCCCTCATTAGAATATTTGCATAAAATTATTTACCTAGTGGGAAATATCCCCTTAATCTTAACACTGAAGTTATGTGTGTGTGTGTGTTTGTGTGACAAATATATATATATGATATACACACACATATCAAATATATATATGTATATATATCGTATATATATACACATATATATTTTTCAGAAAGTTATCTACAGATTTTAAAATCTGACTGATGCTGGTTTTGTCTGTTTAAATATTGATAAGTAGTATAATTTGTCATTTTAAAAATAAGTACTCAGTTCATTTCTACATATTTTTGTCAGTGGATTCCTGTAACAACTGGGATTGCAAAGAAATGCAATGGGGCAGTAACAAAAGTGATGAAGGAAAAGTAAAGGAAATGTGCCATGTAACATGTATCACTAAAAAATGGAGAAGTTCTGCATTTAAAAAATCATTGTCTAACCAAGGCAAATGGGCAGTCTATATTTAACTGAGATTTGTTGCAGGAAAAACTAATTTTCTATTTATTGACATAATTAAAAATTTTAGCAGGCTCAAATGTTTTATTTTGGATGAACTTATTTATGAAGTTTTAGAAACTATAATATTGGCTTATTTGTAGTATTAGAAATCCCTCAGAATTACATGTGCATTATAACCTATATAATTAATTTTGATTTGTGGTTTTTGTACATATCTGATAGTAGTATTCAGTTCATTATTGTTCATTGAAATATCTTTCTACATATCTTTATGTGTGCATATTGTCAATTTTAGATGGATGTTCTTTAGAGGAAAAGCCTGAATCTGACCAAAATTTGCCAACCATAACATACCTGTGAGCACTTGACATGTATGATGTTAGGATGACGATGATGTGATGATTATGTTTATGTAATAACTATTCATTGTAAGATACTAATCATAAGAGTAAAAATATTAATCTAACCTATATAATGAAAAGACGAAAGAACTCTAAAGAATGTGAAAGTGAAAAACTTTAGCCACAATAGCAGCAATCTTATAGAGTCAGATTACATACATAGACTGAAACTTGACTCTAAACGTGCAGTGGCATGCACTCGTGCATAGAACTTCCTTTACAAAGTTAATTTGTAATTATTATACAGAAAATTCTTTTACTTGTGTACATAGAAATCATTAAGTGAAAACACTCCAGAAGCTGAAAAACGACAAGGGACTATTAGGTGAGAGAGATGTGGCACGCTTATCATGTAATCTTCTTTATAGAAAGTATGTATCTATATGCATATATATGTAATTTTTGTTGCTAACTGTCATCTCTATATTTATTTATCTAATTATCTGGATTGACAGCCTTTTAAAAATCTAGCACACCTACTAAATTTTTTTGACTCTTCATCTTAGTTTGATTTCTTATCAGTTTTTTTGAGGTAAACACATTTTTGTAGATAGACAAATTTCCAAACTACTTGTTCTAACCATTATATTTGTTACTCAATGAACAAACACGGAAGTAAAATGATAATGTTTTTAAATAGCCAAATAGTTGGGCAACCTCATGGATCAATATCACAGCATACATTTTGGGATCCTTTTTATTATGATAAAATCAAATATATTATAGTAATCTTCGGTACGTTAGCATGTTCTTTAAACTACTCAGAAATTATTTTTTGAATAATCAAATTTCTATCATGTTTCCTTTTCATGTTTCAAAATTAGATCTAATTCATTCATATTTCAAAATGTCAACATGTGAAAAAAGATATAGCTGTTTTTCAGTATTAAGTATGAAGTATTTTCTAACAGAGAGGAATTAATCCACCTTAGATTTTTTTTTTTTATCTTCTAACCTCTTTTTTTCTTTTATAATTTCTCCTTTCTCTTAACATAAAGTTCCAGACAGGAAAAGTTTGAACTCCATTTAAAAATAACTACTGAAATAAATTGTGAATCATGTCTATTAATCTTTTTCTGTTTCCAAAGGCACGTTGTTTCATAAATTTATACTAAAGCAATATTTATATAAATAATTGCTTTCATTTACAGTAGAAGAGAATTGTTTTTTCTAGGAAAGAAAGTGATTGCTTTTTCAAAGGTTGCAAACTTGGCAACTTGACAAATTGTTTGATTACGTGCTGGTTAGTACAAGCAGTGCCTTCAAACAGTGTGGCTGCTGCCGATCTGAGCACATACAAGGGCTTTCACACAGGTTTTCCTCTTCACCTGTTCTGCCACCCTTTTTCTATTTCTCCCCACCCCTTACCTCTCTCTCTCTCTCTCTCTCTCTCTCTCGGGCATTTTCCCTAGCTTTTCCTTACTCTGCATTTTCCTTCCCTTTTTTTTTTTTCTCCCATGTATCTTTCTCCCTTCCTCATTGCCTTTGCTTTTTCCCTCTTTCATTCCCAGAAACTTGAAGAAGATAGTGCTGGAAAGAAAATTTTAAGCAAAATACTTTCATTTTCTTCAGTTTAATGAATAACCTTTGAGAAATCTTTTTATTTCTGGACTTCCTGATACAGGTTCAATTGCTTGAAATAAATGTTTAAAGAAGAAACTAGAACATGAGGTTTATGATTTTTTTCTTTCAGAGGACCTACTAGGTGGCTGTTTTTCTGGATACACACACACACACACACACACACGTATATGTATACTCATGCCTCTTACATAAGTTAATGCCTGTGCTCAGGCAGTAATATCTATTACTATATGTATTTTCTACTATTACGCATTATATACCTATATAAAATTTGAAGATGGTGATTATGTTTTATGAAGTATATTCTACATGTCTCTTACTAGTTTAGATAATAGATATTTCTATGCATATTATTTTCAATTTTTTAATCTTTATTCGTTTTAATCATTCCTTCAAAGCATTTTGAAAGGCTTTTCACTTATAGCACTGTGACATTGATGATGTGATCAAGTATGAAATATCAAGAATCCTGCCACATGTTTGTTTATGTTTAACTATACTAGTCAGAGCTCCAACATCTTAATATAATACATAAGAGGTACGGAACATAAACCTGGATCTGATGAAATCTGATGCCCCTGAAAAGCTGGTAGTTTAGTATTATTACAGTTAAACACTATTAAAAACATTATTTAAAATTATTGATCACTGATGCTAAGCAATGTATGAAAGCTGGCCTATAGCTGTGCTGTTGGTTAAGAAACACCTGCTTATGACCCTCTTCCTTCTCTCCCTGTGCAGGTGCCTGTGTCAGTGGCCATGATGACTCCCCAGGTGATCACCCCTCAGCAAATGCAGCAGATCCTTCAGCAGCAAGTTCTGTCTCCTCAGCAGCTCCAAGCCCTTCTCCAGCAGCAGCAGGCAGTCATGCTGCAGCAGGTAATGTGTGTTACCTGCTTTGGAATCCTAGCATGACTCAGCAGGTTGTGCACCCATGCAGACAGCACAGTGGGCGTAGTTAACAGGTCAGCCTTCATTTGAGGGGATTATCAGTGTTCTGTAATACAAATCGAACATTTTCATTGCAGAACCAAGTAAGAACATTTACATTCTCTAGTATTCTTCTGTTCATTAAAGACTAGAATCAGAGCAGAGAAAGGTTTAATTTGATGGAAATAAATCAATATTTAAATATTCAAATGCTTAGGTACATTTGGTGTGTAGACTTGCCAACAGAACACAGGCATTCATCACGTAATTCTCACTTTCGAAACTCCTAAACACTTTAGCACTCCTTTTTGTTCCCATTAGTATGAAATTTGAATTGACCACTTTGTTAAAATGAAGAAAGGAACATCCTAAAATTTCCTTTTGAAAATTGCTTATAGTTTACAAGAATCTACTAATTTCAACAAAGTTAGACAGCTAGGCCACAAATTCATGAAGTTTACTTTTTTTTATAAATTAAAAAGAAAAGAATCTTACTGGAGCCTTGTATATATATGTAAAGTAAACTTTATGTTATTATAGAGAAAATAATGTGCTTCACCTGAATTCGTATGTGTTTAATTACTCTGTTCTCTTTTATGATAATGACTACAGGCCAGTTACTTGAATATCTAAGTCTGACATTATTCTGATGAATTAAATTTTTCTCAATAAGAATTGAGCAACCTGATTTTATGTAGCTAAACTTTTATTCTTTAAGCGGTAGCGTACAATTGATCTGTATATTCTAGTAGGACTTCAGATCTAGTAAGTTATTAATTTGGTTGTGGCCCTTTAGAATATAGATTTTTTTTCTACAAAGCTTTTGTTTAGGAATTTTTGGATTCTGGATTGGAATATTTCAGAGATGCTTGGGGAAAAAAATGTATGCAGAACTGTTTCTTTGAATCCGGTGCATATTTTTTGTTGTTTTTGTAAGGCGAATCATAATGGATACTCTACCATATGCCAGTCTAGAGGAGTTTAGGAGATTTATAATACATGAAACTTTTGCCTTTATTTATTAAAGTCAAAATGGTTTATTCAGCAACAACTACAAGAGTTTTACAAGAAACAGCAA
Organism: Tupaia belangeri chinensis; assembly: GCF_000334495.1. Taxonomy (NCBI): domain Eukaryota; kingdom Metazoa; phylum Chordata; class Mammalia; order Scandentia; family Tupaiidae; genus Tupaia; species Tupaia belangeri. Next base: position 261,549 of record NW_006160053.1, on the reverse strand, counting down.
GAGCAGTTACATCTTCAGCTTTTGCAGCAGCAGCAACAGCAGCAGCAGCAACAGCAGCAGCAACAACAGCAGCAGCAACAACAAACACAGCAGCAGCAGCC
>NW_006160053.1:243351-261421 GCF_000334495.1 Tupaia belangeri chinensis | reverse complement strand
CGCCCCCGGGCCCCCGCCGCCGGAAGACGGCCCCGGGGACGCCCGCCCCCGGCGCGCAGCAGCAGCAGCAGCAGCAACAGCAGCAGCAGCAGCAGCAGCACCCTGGCAAGCAAGCAAAAGAGGTAGGATCTGGTTATCTCCTTGATATATAATAGTTTGAGGTTGAGAAGGGGCTTTGAGAGGCAAGCATAGTCTTAGATCTTCCTATAACAAGGCTCTTGCTGTCAAAGATGCAGTATTCTATATTTTTACTGAGCTTAATAGCAGTGACAGGACAACTCTCATGCTCTCCTTTTTTTGTAGCATGGGACTTGAGAGTTGCAATCCAATGCTGTCTAATGTTCACTAATGAATCACAGCGTAGAAAGAGCAAGCTGTGTGGTGGACAAAGTACTGATTATCTTGTATTCACTCAGACTCTAAGTTGGTGAGAGAACCTTATTTTTCTCAGTGGTACAGCTCAGAGAACATGCATGCAAATTCAGCCCATTGTTGGGGGGTGGGGAGACTAGGGGAGAAACTGGTTGAGCACAGATTTCAAAGTCACAGGCCCCTGATTAATGAACTGCTACTGTAGGTTTGGAGTGGCGAGTAGAAAGTTACAGTTTGATATGCTCATAAATCAAACTGACAAGCTGGCTTCTCAGGCCTAGCTTGCACTTGTCAGCAAACTGCATCAAATATAAACATAATACAAACAAAACATGTTGAAGTAGTTAAATTGATCAGCAGGTATCAGAGCCGTTGTCTTCAAGCTGCCCATTATGCAAACGTACAGGAAACAGTTTTGACCTCCTGAGGCTTTGTTTCTGTTTGGATTTGTGAATAGAATTTCAGACAGCCATCAACTACAGAATAGAAATTGCTCCCTTATTTCTCCGGAGGCTTTGGGCAATCCACATGACTTGCTCCATTATGCAGTCTGTTTTCCAGTGAGCGCATCAGAAGTTTCTCTTTTCCCCAAACTAAAAAGGAAAGGTCTTCCACAGCAGCTTGTCTTTCTCTGAAGTGTGACTGCCATCTCATACCCTCCCGAGTCCAAAGAGCTATGGTTTGTCTTGTAATGCCTCACAAAATTGGAAGTTATACTTTTCCTTATAATAAGGCCACTTTTTTTTTTTTTTTGCCTTGAACATAATTCTGCCTTTAATATATTCCAACAAAAGAGGAGAGGAAGAGAGAGAGCTAACAGGCCTGTCCTATGAAGGCTACATCCCAGTTTACTAATAGATCACTAGAGACCACGTTCATGGACTTCTGCAGGTCAAACTTACTCAGTTGGAAAAAAAAAAAGGGAAGTGTTGTAGAAGTTGACTGTTCCTATAAACTATTATTCTTTTACTCTGGATAAATTTATTATTATCTGCAATAAGCTGATTTAAAAAAAATACTGAACCTTTGTTACATACTATCTCCAGAACTTTTCCATACTCTTGTTTTTCAAATGTATTTTTTAAATGGCATACAATTGTACGTAATTATCACATCCAACATAATGTTTTGAAGTGTATGTACATTAGAGAATGGTTAAATGTAGCTAATTAAAATAAACTATATGAGGTTATTTTGGTGAATATATAATATCCACTCTGAGTATTTTTCAAGTAATATATGTATATATATATATATATATACACACACATATGTATATATATAAAATCATTAACTATAGTCCATGCTGTACAATAGATCTCTTAAATTTATTCCTTCTGTTAACTGTAATTATATATCTTTTGGCCATCTTTTGATGGTAGTTCCTTGGTTTTCTGCTGCTGTTTAGTATTTGAAACAAAGCAGTTGATAATCCAGACTTGTTCACATTCTAAACTTTAGCCATATGATGACCAAAAAACTCACCCAGGAAATAAAACGAGTGTGCATTTTTCTGTATGAGAGCTGTTGTGTAGATCAAGTTCTTTGCTGTTTACTGGCTTGGGTTTTCTGACACCAGCAGCAGCAGCAGCAGCAGTTGGCCGCCCAGCAGCTTGTCTTCCAGCAGCAGCTTCTCCAGATGCAACAACTCCAGCAGCAGCAGCATCTGCTCAGCCTTCAGCGTCAGGGACTCATCTCCATTCCACCTGGCCAGGCGGCACTTCCTGTCCAATCGCTGCCTCAAGGTACATACAAAATCGCACTCTGCATTTCTACTCTTACACGTTCTACCATTTTATGGCCTGTCTACCTTATACCTTGAGAAATTTTGTTTTTATCACCTCAGGTTTATTATTAAAACATGATTGTTAGCATGGTTGCATGATCCATTTTCTTGAGGCTCAGAAATTTTACTACACACTGCTTTCAAGTGTGCAGTAAAGCTGCTTTCAAGTGTCTTATTAGATATTAAATGTGTATTTGTTAGTCTTATAGGCAGAAAATAATTTACAAGGGCAACACAATTCAAGCACTACTGAATATACACTATGGATCTGGTTTACTGGGAAGGCTGACAGCACTCCATTTAACATATGTGCGCTACTGTGTAAGTTTTGTTGACAACTGATAAAGACAGATTAAAGTTGCTCAACTTTGCCCTGAAATCAAAGCATGTAACAGAGAAGATTCTGTAATTCTGTATGGGTACATTCCATACTGTGCTTTTTGGAATCCATTCTATGTCATAGGACCATACTGATCCTATTTTTCTTTAAAATGGCATTTTCTATGCATATATTATAAATTATAGTTTAAAAAAATGCCAATTGTATTGTTATTTTCTGTAAGAAAACTTTAGATATGCTCTGATACTACCATTGTATCTATGCATGACTTTCATGTTTTGAGAAAGTTAAGAAAAAGAAACAGAAACATAGTAGTAACCAATAATTGTGCTTAAATTCTCAATTAAAGGGGGCCAGCAGGAGGCATGGTGGTTGAGGCGTTGGACTCCCACATGGCTGACTGCGTTTCTAGTCCTGGAAAAAGCAGCTGCTTTCTCACTTTCCTTCTCTCTCTCTCTCTCTCTCTCTCTATCTGTCTCCCTGATCAAGTTAAAATAATAATAATAAAAATGGTCAAAATTAAACAAATAATTTTTTTAAAAAAAGAAAAGAAAATCACACTGGCACATGTGCATGTGTGTCTAACATCCCCAGAGAAGAATGGAAAAGAAGGGATTGCGGCATGACCATTCTAGCCCAGGAGGTGATTTTTCACTTGCCCTCTTCGTTTCACTCTGGCTCTCTCCAGCAAGCACAAGCATCCCATAGCAAAAGAAAAAAAATCAAGTTAAATTTATTTATCATTAATTTTCATGAAAGGATATTCTAAATTGTAGTTGAATTTTACTGCAACAAACATGAATCAAGTTTATTTTAGGTTAATTATATTTTTCATAAGGAATTCACATTGTAGTGGCATTTACAGTACAATCTGCTGAACTTATAGATGACACTGAAGAAAATAAAGAAGTAAAAATATAAAAATTAAAATTAAACAAATAAAAAACAATCTTTAAAATGCATTAATCATTGTTTTCTTTTTGTATTTATCAAATTAATGTCTTCTTGGTTTATTTTTCCCAGATTTTCCCCTTTCATTTGACTTCCAGTCTTCTAATTCACCTGACTGAAGCACTTCAAGGAAATAAAGAAAGATAAAGTTTAAATAGCAAAAGAAAAATGCAGTAAATGAATTTTTCTGAGTTATAACAGAGAGAACTCAAATAGACCATAATGTCATCACAGAAATGCATGTTCTAGTCACATAAAGAAATTTCCTTACGTAGACTTCTTTGATAGGAACTACATTAAAATAGAAACAATACATTTTTCTGATAGTTTTTTTTAGGTAAAATTTAAATAAAAATCTGATCGTAGGGTATAATGATAGGAGAATATCACCAATAGGAAAGCATGATCTACCACAATCTTACTTAAATAAAACCATTCATATGAAGATATCAAGAAAGCTTAAAATAAGTGACAGAGCAATACATCGTAACTTATTCAAAGTGTATTTGCTCCACAATATTCTTTTAAAACAAGCATAAAGTATCTCATCAAACAATGGAACTTACTATGATATAGCCATTCTAATGGTTTTGAAACCTTTTTTTTTAAATTTCTGAGCTTTCAAATGATGGAATTATCTTTTCCTTATTCTCCCTATTTTTTTCTATCTTTATTCTCCATAAGAGAGCAAATGTTTATGATGGAGAACATTTAGGAAAATAAAAGGTAAATCTAAAAACATCTGGGTTTGAGCAAAAGATTTATATTTTAAACAAAAAAGGAGAAGCATGTTTTTATTAACCAAGACGAAAACAATCCACCTGGATAAGCATAGGACCACTAATATAGTTGAGGAGCCAGACAGTGGCACGGCCGTAAAATGCAGTGCTCTGCGAGGCTGACCGTGCATGATGTTTCCGGGCCATGACTCCTGTATTCAGGGCCTGGCTGAGGCTGAGAGTGGATTGCAGTGTTGAGCCTCTGTTGGGGTCTGTCTGTCTGTCTGTTTCTCCTTATTTTCTCTTCCGTCTCATGGAAGAAATAAATAAACTTAAAAAAAAAAAAAAGAAAAGTAGTTGGCTCACTGACCATAGTCTTGTTGGTGCCATGTAAGCTACACAAACTGGATCCATCATCATATATTTCACTATTTAGATGATTAAGTGTGTAAAGTATCATCGGGGAAAGCTATCATTCCCACACAGGCAGAGGGTGTCAAAGATACCAGCTATGTTGGAATCTAGGAGTAGACTGGGGAAAAAAAAAAAAAAGCAATGGTTGCATAATGTAAGCCCTAAATCATTTCTGTCCTAGTTTCTGGTTATTTCAGGTAAAAGAAATTTGAAAACTTTTATCATCAGTTTCCCAGTTCAATTTCCACCAAGTTATGATGGGCCAATTCTTTAGCCACAAAAAATAGCCGTATGAAAACCAAATAGGAATAATTTTCAGTGATGGGTGATGTTCTCATTGAGTCTTTTAAAATATGCCTTATTATTATTTTTTTGAGAGAGAGATTTTTGCTATAGGGTATGTTCACTCACCAGAGAAGGGGGGGGAGGAGGAAGAAAGTGAGGAATCACCCCCAGAGGGGATGATCATGATTTCTTTTCTTCTCTTCCATTCTCCTCCTGGGATTTTGGGCATGCATACACACAACATATCTGGTGTGAGTTTCAAGCCACCAGATCCAAGACTCGAATTGTGATCAGCCATGTGGGAGTCCAGCACATTAAACATTATGCCACCAGCTAGCCACAAATATGCTATATTTATGTATTCCTGTGATTTAACACAACTTCTTCAGGCTACTTCTAAAGTTATAACTTCTTCAAACTGTATGGAAATATGTATATAAACATCAGATAAAAATAACTGAATTATAATAATTATATAAATTTTGATAGAGTGACATTTTCCCTAAAGTTATGTAACATATTTTTATATTTTAAATAGTAAGCATTTAATGTCATCATACATTACTGTAATTAGATATTTTAATGTAAAATAGTCAATTAAACTATTATCTCTTAGTACATATATATAAATGTAAAATAGTCAATTAAACTATTATCTCTGGGTACATATATGTGGTTTTTAAATTGAGTGACAGTTGGTATATATAAGTCAAATAAAAATAATGAATTTGTAAACCAATCTGAATAATATACTGATAAAAGATATTTCATTTACAGATAGTGTAGCTTATATATTAATTTGTAACTGTAATTAGTGACAAAATTTAATGACTCAGTACCATTGTCTGTTGGTTAGGAAATAGGAAATTGTGCATGGTACTTTATAATTTGATGTTTTTGATGTCAGATCAAAGTCTGTCTTTCCCAGTGTAAAGTATAGTCACAGCTTTACTATAGCTACATAGACTAAAATACAAGGGAGTTTAGAAAGTGCATGGAAAAATGGAAAAACATATAAGTTTATTTCAATGCAAAAATATTTGACATCAAAAGAAATGTTTTCATAATACACATTTTTTCATGAATTTTCTGAAGGTCTCTCATATATGTTGCAAAAATTTTATTTTACTCCAACTTTTTACATATTTTTTCATGAATTTTCTGAAGGTCTCTCATAGATGTTGTTACATATCTTTGAATTTGTAAGTTATTTATTATTTTTGTTTTACTGCCAGAAAGTACAAGTGTTTCCCATGGAGGCAGAGGGAGAAAGCCCTCTCCAATAAGGCATGGTTACCCTGCAATCTTTTTTTCTCCATTTCCCCATCATCAAGATTTTGGACATCCATACACATGTCCACGTGTTTATCAAGCTGCCAGACTTGGATTTGAACTGTGATCAGTCATGTGAGATCTAAGCTCTCTAGGCACAAAGGTTAACTACTGAGCTATAGAGTAGGCCCTGTAAAAGTTGTTTAAATTATAAGATGCCATTACCAATCTGAAAGACCAGAGAATGCTAGCTATCAGACAACATTATATTGAATTCTTGCCTTGTACAACTATTTAGATGAACTTGGTGTCACAGAACTGTTGAATACGAAAGAAAATGAAATCTTGTGAAATAATATATAAAAATGTTCTTTGTGCAGAATTAGGAATATGCCAAAAGATCATCTTTGGCTTTAGTGTTCAGCCAAAAGTAGCTCTTTGACTTTGACTTCAGTCTCTGGCATGGAAGTCTAAATTGTCAAAGGCTTCTTCACCTCTGCTGCTGGCATCCTTCATCTTTTCTTAATGAGTGATCACGTGCTTGTATAGATCTCCACTGTACCTAATCACAGGAACTGCACCAGCAATCTGACCAATGCACATCATGCAGAATTACTCTGTCCATCTTATTATTTCCTTTCAAGTACCAGGAAGTTTTTGGTTTGTAATTCAGAGGGTAAATCCTCTTTGGAATTTATATGCTGAAACTCCATCAGTGAGTTGGAGTTTCAATGACCATTTATTCAGGAAAAAAAAAAATCTCTGCATAGTTTCCTGTGAATGTCATTATTAACTTTATGTATGAAAACTAACTTTTAAATAACTAAATACATAAAGAAATATTAGATGTGTTGAGTTATGTTTTGAGAAAATATTTTTGATATAGATCAATCTTAACATATATAGGATATCCATTCTAAATTCTAATTATTGTAAGACTACTTAGTGAACTAGCATGTGTAACATGAAAAAGGATTTAATTCCATTTTGTTTTATAAGTCTTTTTTTTTTTTTAGAAATTCTATGTGGCAATACTTTTTTATGTATTTATTTATTTATTTATTTAATGTTCATTTAGTTATGTGAGAGAAAGAGCCAGGTAGTCTGGATAGGATATTCTAACTGTGATCCTCTCCCTAGCTCTGCAGCCAGCCAAGAATATAGTCAGGTCCAGTATTCTGAGGCAGACCCCGGACTGAAACCCTTAGCTTTCCTACAATTCCAGCATTGCTCAGCCAAGCCCCTACTGCCTACACAGGTGGGCTTATTTGCCGTTCTTTATGTCTTGAGAGGAAGCAGAACATCAACTTTTAGCATCAGTATTAAAATTTCATGATGAAGAAAACTGAAAAAATATTTTTTTGTAATTGAATATCAAATTTAAAAAATTTAGCCTATAAAAACCTAGTAGTAAAATTGTAGTAAAAAGGTGTTTTTTTCTATCAGATATATTCCTGGACCCCAGAAGTTCCTTCTTGGGGAATATTTGGTCTTTGGTTTCGGTTTCAGCCTAACACCTGTTGTCACCCATTGTGAGTTGGCATTGGAACATACACGTATTTGATGCATCCTGCATTAGATGCACATTTTAAAGTCAGGCATTGCACCTTTAAAGGTAATAGTACACCTCTAGTCAAATATAAATCATTACCACCTTGGGTTTGCAAAGTATAAATGAACACGTAGATCTCTGAAGGATTCTCCAGAAACAGCACTGTCCTCTGGAGAGGAAGACTGGAGACCCAGAAGACGGGGCTGGGAGGGACTGTGTACCTTCTCTGGGATTTGACTCCCGGGCAATGTGTGTAAACCGATTTTTCAACATGTAAAATTTAAGATGAAATGTGAAACGTACATAATAATGTCCCAATAATTCAAATTAAAGTTTTGAAATCAACTTGGATTAACAACTTGTATATGATATGAAACTTCTACTAAATTTATTTTTATTACTTTTAATTATAAAGTGGAATAAGCAAAGTGCCATTAAAGAAGTTAATTAAAAATTCACAGTAGACTTACTTTACCTCATAATGTACACAAACTATGTATTAAACATTTAAAAAAGGAATTATTAGACATAAGAAAAGAAAGACATTCAAGGAATTTCTTTTTTTAGTAAGAAAAAGCTGCTCATGTAATTTTTACTAATAGGTAAAGCTATTGAAGTTTTTAAATTTTATGTACCCCAGGGATAGATAATCTATTGGGTTTTCAGGAAGTTAGGACATATTTTTGCAAAGAAAAACATAGGTAAATACTTCATGACTTTTCTGATGAACTAATAGATGTGAATTATCAAATTTTAATTAATTTTTAGCACAGTCCTTGACACTTTGTTTACTTCACAAATCCTGAATGCAGAATTAAAGAATGACTATTAAATCACTCTACCTATGGTATAATGTGCAGTTTCGATAAGGATCTATTCTTGGCTCACTCATGTCCAATGAAAAAAGTAAGTTTATTTTTTGAAAGAAAGAACCGAGAGAGAGAGAGAGGGGTCGACCCTCGACAAGTCTTGTCGTGTCATGTTCACCCTATATGTAGCCTTCCAGCCAGACAGGATGTCAGGCACACCCCACATGGTTGGGTCAACCCAGGAATGAAGCCCAGGGCCTTCCCACATCGCTCTAGAATCATGCAGCAGTGCCCTACAGCCTGCACCACAATGACAGTCTTAAAATGTAATCGGTTTTCCATAGTACTGGCAAAGAAATAAGAATAAGCGCAACCAGTCATCCTGGCTTTTATAACATGGTTTTTCAATGTTTTTGTGGAAATTTAAAATTACATAATTATCAGACATTTTGGCATTGGGATTATATATATGTGTGTGTGTGTTTGTGTGTATGTGTATAGTTATGATATTAGGCAATACTGCATTATCTTAAGATAAAAGTTGACTGCTATTCTACAGTCAGTGGCCTAGTGCACTGATTCCCATAGTCTGTTTACCAGCACACTGTATTCCAGCCAAACTGAAAAACTCTTTCTAGTAATATTCATCAAGCCTTCCCTTACTGCAGACACCCTTGTAGCCACTGGGGACATAGAAGTGAAGAAAACAGACAAAAATTCCTATCATCATAAAATAAACATTTTAGTGTAGAAGACAGACAGTAAATAAAGTGAAATATATGCTGGTGAGGGCCAAGGAAAAAAATAAAGGCAAGTACTAGGGAAAAAAAAAAAGCAATAAAAGGAAATAGGAGGAATGGAACTTTTAGATAGGTGGCTAAGGAAGGAGTTACTTTGTTGGTTTTTTGTTTTGTTTTGTTTTGTTTTAAGAAAGAGAAAGAGATTTTTGCTATAGGGTGCATGTGCTTGTTGAAGAGACAGAGAGAGGCAGAAAGTGAGAACTCACCTCATTCTCCTCTTAGGATGTTGGGAGGCACACACACTCCCAGCGTGAGTTTTAACCCACTGGGTTCGAGACTCGAACCATGGTGAGAGTCCTGTGAGGTAACCTAAATTTAGCCATCCGCCAGTTCCAAGAGTTTTAAAATGAGGAAATATGAATAGTGACCTGAAAATGGGAGGATGATTTGCTACCTACCAGCTCTGGAGCACAATAATTAGTGTGCCTTAGGTTCCAGCCCTCAACTCTAAAAAGGGGATAATAGTAGTAGTAATAGTAATAACAAAAATAATAATAATGATGTTGCCTATTAGACTAGTTTAATATGTGAGAAGCACTTAGAGCAGTGTCTGGCATCTCAGAAGCATTGTATAAGGGTCTCCAAAAATACTAATGGAAAATTAGTATTATAAAAAAAAACTATTTTTGAATTTCATCTTTTTTTGGTATTGAAATAGATTTGCCCCCCCCCCTTTTTTTTTAAATTTGTTAGAGGTTAGGTATGCTCACAGGAAGGAGACAGAGATTGAGGGAAGGAAAGTGATTCAGCTCTCCCCCAGGAGATGGTTGTGCCTCAATCCCTTCTCCCCCATTTCTCTCTCCTTTCTGGATTTTGAGCACACATGCACACATTTTCAGTGTGTTTTTCATGCTACCATACTCAGGGCTTGAACCACAGAGTTGGTGGGATCCAGCCACCTTAACCATCATGCTGCCAGCTGGTCCTAAATTCACATTTTAATTCCATGTTTTCTATTAACTTTTTAAAGTCTCTTCATATAAGTATCTGTTAAATAAAGCAGAGAGGAAGAAATCTGTAAGAGAAGTAGAGTTGGTGTTGGAGGAGAGTGAATTTTATATTCAACACTTAATTTTGAACGTGGAAGACTTAAGGAAGGTTATATGGCCATGTCAGGTAGAAAGCCTATAATTAAGAGAAGGCTAATTCAATTAGTGAATCTTAAACCTATGCCTGGTATGTAAGGGTTATATAAATTATTGCAATTATTACTATATCGATAAAAAGATTGATTTTTCCCCCTCAGATGTATTTGTGAAACACTGAATGGAGAGAAGAGATACACGTTTTCTTTGTTACTAGATGTCTCAAAATTGTTTTACTTGAATCATGGATCTCTGAGATAGAGACCACAACCTATTCAGTTAACATTTGTGAGAGTACTTTTCAGCAGAACACTATGTAGGAAATGCTGAACTTGCTAAATTACTACCTGAAAAATAACCTAAGTGAATTCTTGCAAACCATCAAGGCTTCAAAACTCATAAAATTTTCAAAATTGTATGAAATTGATACTCGTTTCATATTCATAAATAGTTTTGTATGCATAGAAAAGAGCTAAGACATTTTTAGATGTGAAAACTTTGTCTTGGGAATAAGGTAAGTTTTCTTTAAAAAAACCTTCCCCAGAAAGTTATCTACACATTGAAGTTATCTGCGAAGCTTCAAAACTACTGATATCTGTGTTCTACCACTAGAATTGTATTCAGTTTCATTGGTCTGGGCTTGTAGTCAGGGACCTAGAGATTCACAAATATCTCCAGGGGAGTCTAAAATGAAGACATTTTGGGGAACCACTGCTGCTATGAAGAATCTCTTTTTGACCTAGTTTATTCTCTGCCCCTTAACTATAGTATTTAAAAGTCATTTCCTCCTGCTTTTAATGAAGAACCATTATTTGCATAGTGAACAGGTTATATTTATTCATCAAGTCTTTGTTGAGTGCCTACTAAGTGCCTAGCATTCATTGCTTTATCATTGTATTAGCATGTCTATATCACTAATTTTCAGTACAAATCAATAGTTACATGGAAATCTACTTTTAGAAGGTAAGTGGATACTTAACATTAACAAGTTATATTATTAATAAAATATCCAACATAAATTATTTATAACATCGTTAACTGGTTTAGTCTATGAAAATATTTAAGAGTCTTTAGACAAGATATAAAATGTTGTTAGCTACTCAGTTGGTGTTGGAGTCAGTACCACTTGTGATTTTTTTAGACATTGGTCTTACATAGTAGCAATGCTGGTAAATCATATACCCTTTAAGAGCCATGAAATTTCCATGCAGGAACTAACATGTCTTCAAGAATGATACAATTATGTTATAATCAATGAAATCAACAAATATTTATTGAGCACATGCCCAACACTGTTCTAGCCACTAGGGATATACTAGTAACATAAGAAATCCCTACACTTATAACATTGAAATTGTAGTGGAGAGAGACTGGTGATAACAGGAAATAAATAAATCCCGTAGAGATGGAGATAGATGGCAGATATATATTGATAGATGATAGATAGATATAGATAGATGATAGAAAGATGTAATAGTTTAGCAGATAAACACTCTGAAGAAAAGTAAAGTAGATGCCAGCCCATGGCCTAGTAGTTAATGGAGCTGGATCCCACATGGCTGATCATGGTTTGAGTTCTGACCCCTATAGCTTGGAAAATATGTGGAGCACATGGATGTGCGTGTCCAACGTCCTTACAAGATGGACAAATAAAAGAGAAGGGATTTCGGCATAACCATGCTTTTAGGGTGCCTTCTCCCTCTCTCTGCTGAGTGCATTGCCCTCTGGCAGCTAAAAATAAATACATAATGTAGGGTAAGGAGTTAGGGAATTCTAGAATGCCAAGTGGGGAGGGGTAGTGGTTGATAGGACAGTCAAAGACTTCTCGAAGGGGAGGACCTTTCATTCATCTCAGTGAAGGGAAGGAGGAAGCCAGGGGAAGATCTGCAACTAGAGTAGCCCAGGCTGTGGGGACAGCCAGAGTAAAGGTGAAAAAGGAGCACACGGTTGATACATTTGAGAAGCAGCAGCTCAACGATTGAAGCATAGTGATAGTGTGATAGGGGAGGTCAAAGAGAAAGGCAAGTGGGATTTTTGTTTGTTTTGATTTTTTCTAAGTGTTCTAGAAAGCCTTTGCAGGCTTCTCCTGGGAAGTGACATGACCTAATTTTAGCTGCTGTGTAAAGATAAGTAGAAACCCTATTCAATGTAAAGAGAAAGCAAGAAGACAGTTGGACAGCCGTAGCAGTGGTCCAGGCTGGACACAGCAGAGCAGAGCAGCAGCAGGTGGGATGGTTAGCGCATGGTGCCGAAGGCACATTGGTGCCATCATAAGAAAGGCTCTGCTGATGCAGTTTTCCTCTTAGGACACCTAACATACCCATTCAGATGGGCAATCAAGGTTAGAAGTCAGAATTCCAGGTGAAAGCTAAAATAAAGCAATAGTTAATGATCTTTATATGAAAATTATTTCCTATGTGACAGAAAAAAAATGTGTTTTGTATAGAGCTACCTTTTTTGTTTTAATAGGAAAAAAAATAGTATTTTTAAGAACATTGGAAACCTGAATTGTCTAGTTTTGGCTTTATCCTCAGGCTTTGTCTTACAATCTGAAGGAACCAGAATCACCAAAATGATAGCTTTCAATAAAGCTACTTGAATGAAATTGTGAACAGAATAGCAATTTAAGGTTACCATTGTAATGAATAATGTGACCAGAACTTAAGTTTGGAACAATGAGCATTCTTCTCTCCACAACTGCTTACCATTGTGTCTGGATCAGCCATTTTTCCACCTGTAGGTGGAGGTGAAGGGGCTCCTTCTCCTCCTCTCTCCCCTGACTATTCCAGTTCATCCTCCCTATACACTTTCTAGGCTGATCGGCATCACTGAAGCACCTACTGCAGACGTGTGTTAGTTATGGAGTAGCACTGCCATTATTATAAGTTGCAGGTGCACATAGAAATGAAGAACACAGAGTTTGGAGCTACAGGGCATTGGGTTTGAATTTTGTTCACTGATTATGAGTTGAGTGATTTAAGGCATCAGATTTAATTTTTCTGAGCCTCCTGGTAGATATAATATGACCTATTCCTAACCTCAAGTGAGGTTAACTGAGATTAGGAATATAAAGCACTTGGGAAAGTACCAGAGTATAGTAAATGCTTAATAAAGGATAGCAGTTATGATTACAATTTAATTTTCCTTTGTACATTTTCATTCAATAGTTTTATTTTTTTTTCTTTTATGAGATAGACGGGGAGAGAAAGGGAAAGGGCAATGAAGAAGGACAGAGTAGGTATTTTTGACAGGGTCTTTCTGTGTTGGGATCCTCCTGTCCCAGTTTCCCAAATAGCTCAGATTACAAGTGTGTACAACCATACCATTTGCCTTGGGGCCTGAGCCCATGCCTTCCCTGTGGCTTCCAGCTTCCCAAGTGGTGGCGATACCTTTGTACCACTGTGGCTATATCTTAATAGTTTTAATACTTAAAATACTTTAAAATATTGCTTTAAGAGTGAAGGTACTCAAGTCAGACTGCCTTGACTTGAATCACAGGATTACCATATGTAAGCTTTGTGATCTTAGAAACTTTCTGGACCTCTCTCTGTTACTTTACCCAAAAATTGATTAATAAAAAAAAAAAAAAACTCTATTAGATTATAATGAGGATTAAAGAGCCTCATGTATATAAAGAATATATGAAGGTACAGTACACATTTAATACTATTTTTAAAATAATATTCTCTCAATATCTCCAAAGTTATAATTAAAAAAATAAAAATTATGCCTAACTTTTCTATGTTGTTACATAAATTCTATAAGTTTGTGTAATCTGAATCAGGAAATTATTTAAAATGTGCTGTGCCCAGCATGATTAGCACACTCTGTAGCATACTGGACTGCTGTACTGAAAGCCACCTGTGGGTGGCTTCGGATCCCTGGGTCTACCTGAAAACACAATGGGTGTGCACTCAGGCACCCAAGATTGTGAGATGCTAGAGGACTAGGGAAGGGGGATTGTTGTGTGATGTGACCCTGTCAAGGGTGTCCCTCTCTCTTTTTTTCTCTCACTCTTTCTTGCATGGGGACACATGCACCATAATTTTTAAAAAGTATAAATAAATAAATAAATAAATAAATAAAAGAGTAGTTGATTTAGTCAAGTTATAAATGAAGGACAGGCTTATATATTGTCTGCTTAATTGATCAACGAAGGTAAGCATGTTGATTTATTCAGGATTCCAAAATGAAATTCATTTACTTAGGTAACCTCCCTGAGAAAGAGCAAAATAACCAGATAATTGTCAAATCTGTTTTCTTTTGAGTGTTTACCTTTTTTCCCTGACTTTTCTGTTTTCCCTCCTTAATTTTTCTATTTTCATTTCTTTTGATTTGTGTTATTTCTAAAATTATTCTTTTCAATTCCTTATGATAAAAATTTAATACTAGTGATAAGCAAAACTTCTCATAAAAAATTAAACAGTTGGGGGGACCAGCAAGTGGTGTAATGGTTAAGTTGCTGGACTCCCATGTAGTAGACCGTGGTTTGTGTCCCAGATCCAATGGCTTAAAACTCTGGGAGCGTGTGCTTGTGTGCCCAAAATCCTGAGAGGAGGATGAGGGAGAAAGGATTGCAACATGATCGTCCCTTCATGGGGGGAGTGATTTCTCACTTTCTGTCTCTCTCTCTCTGGTGAGGGTACACACCATATAGCAAATAAACAAAAATACAAAAACAAACGAAAACAAAATCTCTCTAAAAAGAATTGAATATGTGGGCTGGTAGGTGGCAAGGAAGTAAAGGCGCTATACCTCACATGACCAACAGTGCAGTTCGTGTCCCAGACACAGCAGCTTGAAAATCACACTGGGTGCATATGTGTGTGTACCCAAACTTGTGAGAGGAAACTAGAGGAAAAGGCAGTAGTGTGACCATCTGCCCTGAGAGTGATTTCTCACTTTGTTTCTCTTTATTTCTCTCTGTTTCTTTATGGTGAGTGCACCTGCCCTATAGCAAAACTAAAAATCAAACAAATGGTTAAATACAAAAATTTTAAAAACAGCTTTATAAAGGAAATTTAATAATTATTTTTTAAATGAATCTTGTAGGTTTTTCTCCTATTAACCCTAGATATTATTCCCAATACTGTTATCCCCAGTACTATTCCCAATTGGGTAGTCTTTGCAAATAATTGATTATCCAAGAGCAAAAGTTATGATGCTGATGCAAAAGAGATTTTTAATTGTTTATTAATCAATGCTAATAACATCACATTCGATATTGGCACCAATCCATCAATGATACAAAGCTCATTATTTGAACTTTACCAAGTTATGTTAGTGGGGCTTTTTTTTATTTTATAGCTGGCTTAAGTCCTGCTGAGATCCAGCAGTTATGGAAAGAAGTGACTGGAGTTCACAGTATGGAAGACAATGGCATTAAACATGGAGGGCTAGACCTCACTACTAACAATTCCTCCTCGACTACCTCCTCCACCACTTCCAAAGCATCACCACCAATAACTCATCATTCCATAGTGAATGGACAGTCTTCAGTTCTAAATGCAAGGCGAGACAGGTAAATCTCATGCGCTTGCTTCCATCATTATCTACCACCAGATGTTATATTCACGACGGAGAAAACAAAAAAATACTAATTTGTACTTAGAACAAAATATTAAATAGAAATCTTTAGATTATTTATATCATACATATTGTTTCATTATCAAAAAAGCAGTTCAAACATCAACAGTTGGATGGATAGAGTTGGGGAGTTTGCCTAAAGTTTATTTATGTGTAAGTGCATGTGGATAACTGTGTCAATATGTTTTATGAGTAAACTCTTGTGATTTATCTGAGAACATTATTATGAGAACATTTTATCATTTTTCATATTAAAAACAGTTTTTTATTTCAAGTAATTAAAATGCAAATGTTTTAAACATAAGCTTAGAAATTAGAAACTAGGTAAACATATATCTCTAAACACAGGTATGATAACCTAGAAGCTAGGAAACTTGATTGGCCTTTTCTATGGTTGTAGCATGATGGAACTTGTAAATATATAAACTTTTATTTGTGATTTCTGAATTATTTTGACTAAAAATTATAAAGAAAAATGCTTTGTCTTCAGTTTCCAACGTCAAATACATTCTGTTGGGTAATTTTCAACTGTTTTATTTTAGGTTTTTAGAAACTTCCTTTGTAAAAGGAGCACCCCTGTACTTTAGTGTGTTTAGTTCCACTTATTCAGGCATATTGCTGAATAATAATCTAGTCAAGCCTTTTAAAGTAATTTGGATAAAGTATACAAGGTAAAATATTGTTCTAATTAAAAGATCTCTTTTTGAAATGAGAAATGTAAGTGTTGAGTTTATCAAAGTGGCTTAGGCTCATATTATATATAGCTCCAAAATTCAACTGTAAGTGTAGTGGATTGATAGATGCCACAGTTCTTTGCCATAAACCAATAGTTTAAAAAAAAAAAACATGTATTTAATTATAGTACAGCTTTAAATAAAATGCTATAATTTGGTGGTGCTTCCGGACTTCAATTGACTTGAATAGAAAAAATTTTGTTAACTTTTATTATTATTAAAATGGCATGCCTCGGAATGCATTCACAATGTTGTTTTAACTGAGATTAATTTGATGATTATATATTTCGTACCTTGATTTCTCTAGGATCCTACTATCTTATGTAATACTAAACTTATTGAAATTCTTTGATAATTGTATGATGATATAGCTAATGAATACTCTCCCAAAGTAGAATTTTTAACTCAGTTGTAACTAGTAGAAATATATTTGCATCAAACATAAATATTAAACACTTTAAATTATCCTGAAGGTCCCTATCTTCTTTAAAAAGAGCATTTCAAAAATCTTATGTTGACTGTCCTATTATTTTCTTAAAAATACATTTTTTTTCCACTTGACCACATATGAATGTATATTTTTTTATTTGGAGGTAAAATGTTACATTAAGGTCATATGGCAGGATTAGCATATGATATTATACAGTCCTCCTAGTTTTTCATCCTTTATTAACAGTCATCTTTGGCTCTATTTCTCCTCTAATTGGAACATCATCTAGCCTTGGCAGTTGAACTATTCAATAGAACGATTAAATTTTTCTGACTGCTCTGAGCTGAATTGACCTGTTTTGACCTGTTTGTCACTGATCGTAACCTGACAGGCGCTAGCAGCCTGCAACGATTATGGCTTTTTGAGATGAATCTGACGTCGTGTTCTTTTGCTACAGCTCGTCACATGAGGAGACTGGGGCCTCTCACACTCTCTATGGCCATGGAGTTTGCAAATGGCCAGGCTGTGAAAGCATTTGTGAAGATTTTGGACAGTTTTTAAAGTAGGTTTTCCACTTTTTTGGGGAGAGGGGAGTGAGCCATATGGGAGTTTTAGGCACATTATTGTAAATAAACAAAAGATGAAGAAGAGAAGTAAAGGTTCCTCATATGTCATACTGTAAGTTTTCTGCATGTTCCAACAAGTGGATTACTAAAGTCAGGTTATAAAGGTGAACACTTCACCTTCATCTGTTCATGAAAATCTTTTATAAATCATTAGTGTTAATAGCTGTCACTAATCATTGAGAGGCATGTTTCTAAGGTAGGATTCTCTTAAATGTCAACATTCTACTAATAATTTCAGGTAATATGTGAGTATATATATAAATATGTTTTACATATACTAATACATATATATATATGTATATACATATA
>NW_006160053.1:228284-239857 GCF_000334495.1 Tupaia belangeri chinensis | reverse complement strand
CACACACATATACATACACACACACATATACTTATCCAAATAAACATACTTTGCAGGTTTTTATATTTCCTACTTTTAATAATGACACATGATATATGCATTAAACAGAATTTAAAAATGTAAGTAACTAACTAGTGGCTAACAAATTAATGACGTGTTATTTGTGATTTTACTTTTTGTCCTCAGAAACTTAATGAAATATGTTTCTGTATGTTTCCTTTATAGGTTATGTAAATTTTCCAACTTAAAATGAAAACTTTGTATATCCTTAATTTCTTCATACAATGATAATTTTTTATTTCTTAAAATTTCTTAGGTGTTTCTTTTCCAAATAGAAGAATATTAATCTCTCATGAAACATTTTCTGCACACAATTCAGTTATTCTGGAAATCTAAACAGAGAACAACAGATAGGTTTATGGAGATGAGTAACTTCACAGGCTGAGACTCTTATGTTGTCATGGTGCAGCTAACAGGGTGAATGAACTGTTTCATGCTTCATCAACAATTAAGTTAATTAGCTCATTTGAAATTGCACTGCTTTGTTGCCAGGATGTTGGCAGAAACATCAAAAAGATGTGTTTACAAATGGTAGACTGACTACAGGGTGTAGAGCAAAAGCACCTTAACGACAAGGCATAAGTACTTGGCATCATAATAACTCTATAACTGAATTACAGGAAGACTTCCACAAAGATTGTTTTAAACCTTTTATCATGTCTGACCAATTAAGAGAAAATTTGCTTCATATACCACTAGGACTCTTGTTTTGGAGAGGTTTTTGCCATAGGGCATGTGCACTCACCAGGAAGACAGAGAGAGACAGAGAGACAGAAAGTGAGAAATCATCCCCCAGGGGGCATGGCCACACCACAATCCCTTCTCTTCCATTCTCCTCTCAGGATCTTGGGCATGCATGTACACGCACCCGGCGTGAGTTTAAGCCACTGGGTCTGGGACTCGAACCACAGTCTACTACATGGGAGTCCAGCAACATAGCCATTATGCCAACTGCTGGTCCCCCACTAGGGCTCTAGCCATTACGCCAACTGCTGGTCCCCCACTAGGATTTTTTGTAAATGCCCTTTTGTTATACCAAAACAGTGGCGAGCAGCCATTTTGTTGGGGTTGATTATACTGTTCTAAACAAAGAAAAGTGTGAAAAAATGTTAGGTAACTTGCTCAAGTTTTCCTTTTTAAAAAAGAAAGATGGTAGAACAAAGATGGAGATAAGAATCATTTTAACTACTAGTTTCCTATTTCTTCATCTGAATATATTAGTCTTTATCAATATATTATTCTTTGTCATTGAGACTATTTGGTGGGCAATTGCTACTAACTCTTACAAACGGTAATTGAAGCCATAGAACTGGCCCACTCTCCATGCATTTTATTGTTTCACATTGTTCTGACAAAATTAAAAATAAATCTTGAGGGGAAAAAAACACATCTTTCTTTCAATATGGTTTTTTTCTATAGCACTTGGAAAGGAGCATTTTTATTTCTCTCAAATATTCATTTTTCTTATTACTAACAAGCAAATCACCATGAACCCTGATTTTACCGTTTATGCTCCTTTTTCATATTCATGTCAGTATTTTTAAAAAACTGATGAAATTACAATTAAAACAGCATTTCCTTTCAATTAAATATCAACTTTGGTTTCAAAGACTGACCATTTTTCCAACCCATTAACTTTATAGGGATGACAGAACTAATGACAGTAGATTTTAAGGCCGCTCTTTCAGTCCATTTTTGTTTTGATATGCTTGAGATTCTCTAACTCAAAGATCTGTGATAAAGTCCGTTAATACAGCTAATGGCAGTATATGTACTGAAATGAAATATTAATTAGACATGTTTTCCATCCTAGTGTACTGGTTTTTTTTCTCTAAAATATGTTAGAAATTTGAAGAGAAATAAAACAATTTATTAAATGAATTAACTAGTTATTCAGAAAAAAGTTAATTTAGCATCTATGCAGGAAATGAAATAAAGAAGTCATCACTGCTTACACAGATTTCCTCACAAAGAAGACTTGGCTTTTCATTTGAAATAATGAAGAGATTTGAGGGCTTTGGGGCGGGAGGGATGACATACAAGTCAAAAGCTGTGAAAAGTTTTTAGTTTTCCATTTTCTGTATTTATTCTCCCCAGAACCCAAGATTTCAGCTTTTTTTTTTTTTTTTTTTTTTCCTTTTTGAAACAATTTGTTATTAGGCATGCTGGAGGGAAAGAAAGGACATGGAAAAGTCTGAAACCACTCCCTAATTAGGTGAATGACTATGCCACATCTCTTTTCCTCCATTCTGCTCTTGAGATTTGGGGCATGCACATGTGCCCAGGATGTTTTGCAAGCCACCAGCTCCAGGATTCCAACTACACAGTTGGCCATCGGGATTCAGCTGGCTTAACTACCACACCACTTACTGGCTCTTCACAACATTTTATATACAATGATTATTACAAATGTTTTTTAAGAAAATAGTATTTTATGTTCTAAAATATACTAGAAATAAACTTTGCAGCTTTACCTTTAATTTGGGATCAAATAACTTATTTGTTTGAAGGAAGCCATCATTGTTACTATCTATATTAAATAACAAAGAACAGCAGAAAGTATATTGAGTCCCAAATTCCTTTTTACATATTATAGCCTAAAACAAACTGATAGATTCTATTTTACCCTACAACAAATGAAATGCCATCATAGGATTGGGTGCTTTTGTATTAACTTGTATATTAAATATAGTAGAAGTCTTCAAATAATTCTTGGGAAGTGCATATTATGGGAAAAAAAAAAAAAACTATAAATAGACTTCAAATCCTTTGCCTTAAAATAAACTAGTACTAGAACCAGCAGATGGTGTAATGGTTACATCACTGGACTCCCAGGTAGTCAACCACAGTTTGAATCCTGATCCAGTGACTTTAAAACTCACGCCAGGTGTGTGATGCGTGCTTCCATGCCCAAATACCTGAGAGGAAAGTGAAGAAGAGATTGTGGTGTGGCCATCCTCTCTAGGGAGTAATTTTTTGCCTTCTGTCTCTCTGTCTCTTTGGTGAACACACACCCTATTGCAAAAATCTCTCATAAATAAATAAATAAAAATGAATAAACTAATTCTTGGGCCAACCATAGCCTAATAGTTAAGGGAGCTGGGCTCTCACGGTTGACCAAAGTTCAAATCCCAGCCCAGTGGCTTGAAAAGCACACCACGCACACATGTGTGTGTACCCAAAATCCCCAAAGGATAGAGAAATGGAGGAGAAGGGAGTTGCAGTGGAACTGTGCCCCTCTGAGGGTGCTTTTTTCTTTCTCTGTCTGTCTCCCTTTCTCTTTTTCTGTCACTCTCATGAGTATGTATGCCAATTGGCAATTTTAAAATTAAAAATAAAATTATACTTTAATTCCACCTTTCCACAAATTTTTTGAAGTACCCACATGTAATACATATGAATATAAACTCGAGGTTTTCAACAAGTTCAAGGAAAATGTGGGTTATATAACAACTATGCATGGATTTTAAAATGTTTTTGCACTAAAATACTTTAATTTCATTTTTCCATGAACTTTTTCAAGTCCCCTTATGTATATTTTCTTATGTGTTATACACATGTTCTTATTTTCATATATATTCCTTTTTAAATTTTTATTTAACTTTATTTATGTATTTACTTTAGTTTTTAATTTGACCAGAGAGGGAGAGAGAGAGAAAGAGAGAGCAAAGTAAGAAACCAAGCCACCAGACTCGGTATTCACACTGTAGTCAGCCATGTGGGAGTCCCGGGCCCCCCAGCCAACATGCCACCTGCCAGCCCCTTTACATATATTCTTTAATGTTCAATTAAGTATTTGTTTCTATCAAATATTTTTTAAAAGGCCAAGATAGAAACTTATTTACAAGGTCAAGTTGAAAACAGAAAAATGCAAGATGAATAAGGAAGTCCAAGGAAAAAAAAGCATTTAGGAAAATTTTTTATTTTTACTATAAAAGTAGGTGTTGACTGAAGCTGATCATTTTTCTGAGCATTAATTGAGGATCTCACCAGATTACTAAAAGCATTTAATACTAGTTCTTCATTACTGTCTTATAAATGTCAAAGTGTCTTAACATCTGACAAAACTTTAGAGTGGTTTGCCTGCAAAATTAATTATCATTCCATTGGACCTAAGTCAGTTTCAATACAGATGGATTGACTTTTAGAGAGCTTAAGCCAAAAGGTTTACAATATAGCATTCCAGTTAGCAGACAAGTGTTCTTGAACCTGCATGCACCGAGGCCAGCACACAGACAGGGTCTCATACAAAGATGGAAATACTCTTCTTTAAGAAAGGCAGAATGGCTAGTGTCCATAAAAATATCACTGTGGTAAAGATAAATTCATTTTGAACATAAATGAATTAAGTTCATTACAGACTACATGCTTAAGACCTGATACAATATAAAGAGCAATAGGTAAGGGGGTAGAAATGGAGTAGTTTATTTCATGG
Source organism: Tupaia belangeri chinensis (assembly GCF_000334495.1). NCBI lineage: Eukaryota > Metazoa > Chordata > Mammalia > Scandentia > Tupaiidae > Tupaia > Tupaia belangeri. The sequence continues at coordinate 235,362 of NW_006160053.1, read as the reverse complement.
AAATTTGTTGTCTTTTTTCTTGGAGCCGACGACTGTAAAAATTATGCTCTTACTTAGTGTGTATTGTCTATTTCTTTGTCTTTGACTAGGCAGCATGGCTACAAAATTATGACCTCAAGAAGGCATTCTTTGAACTTGTCAGAATGTTGTTTCTTTTGGTGACAGTGCCCCCATCTCTCAAAACTAAGGCATCTCACATAATCAGCTAAATGAATAGTGACAGCTAACATTTTGTATTTAAACTCCTGTCAGTGTTTAAACATAAAAAGCTTGATGCAAAATAAATCAAACACCAGTGATATGCAAGTGAAACATTTTGTTAAAACAGTCTCTGACATACTTGGATTTAAATCCGATCCCTTTTTAGCTTATAAAATGCAATAACTTTAAATGCATTTGAAAAATCTAGAGGTTAAAATTGACTTGCTAATCTGGAGTGTATATAATTGAAGTCACCACATGCCTTCATAACCATAAAAGCTTCGTTAAAGAGAATTGTGCACTAAATAAATGAGAAGGATCCCTTCCTACTTTTTGTCTTCCTGAAATGCTTGCTTAATTGTTTTTAGAAAGAATTTGACTGCCTATTTATGTTTTTTTCCAGTTCACACTACCTACCTAGCACACAGATTCAACGCGGTTTTGAAAGAACGTCAGTCGACCACATCATTTATTCCATTTTGAAAACAAAAATCAATATACCTATAAAGTGACCCATAAATTAGAACTGGCTCACACAATGTTTGTTCAGTGCTGCCTTTCTGAAGGCACCCTTTGCATTTTTTCTTCACCTCTCTGTTTGAACTGCAGTCTCGGTAAGAGGCTCATTAGGGGACATTAGGGACTGGAGCTAACCAGAATTCCAGAGCTTGCTTTGCTCTTATTAATGCATAGTAGAGTAGAATGCATTTAAATATTTCATAGGCATTCAGTAATTTGTGTGTAATCGCCTTGTTAGCAGACCAGTAGAAGTAGAACAGGCCTGTGAAATGGTGTTAGTGATTGCATGGGTAATTTACAGACCTTTGCCATCAGAAAGAGTATTATTGTTGGCTAGTATGAAGCTGTGAAATAGAACTAGCAATAAGTAAAAAAAGAAACTTAATAAAGGTTTTGTAACAAGCATCTTCAGGGATAACAACCCCACTTGGTCCTTTTGAAGCAGCCATAATTTATGACATAGGCAATATATCAAATGCATAAGATAGTATTATGGAGCATTCATATGAAAAGGGTATTTGCAACATTAGTTCCAACTTCCTGCAAGGGACATGATTAAATGATTAATGAAATGTCCCTTTGCATATGCATTTTGAAACAGCAATTAGGCACTGACTGAGAAAATCCACCAATCCTCTCATTTTTCAGTATTATCTCATTCTTGATTTATAAATCATAGAGAATTTTTGAACAGCAATATGTAGTACCTGAGATAGTTATAAAAACATAAAAGAGAATAATTTGGGCACAAAATAGTCATAAATACATAAATTCATAATTTAATGTTAATACTTAGCCTATTTATTTAGTCTTATTGCATTGTATTTATATCCGACACTATTTCTGTACTTTGATTGGCATAATTAAGTAGGGGGAATGAATAGGCACTATTATTTTACATATCACTGGTAAACAATAGCGAGGAAAGGAGAAGGGAGATGTGGCAGAGGTATGTATGTGTTTTTCAAGTTCTCAGTAATCCACTGGAGGCTGTTCTATAAATGATCATTGAAGGGCTGCAAGCTAGCCTATAATTACAGGAAAGAAAGTGGCAGCTCTGGCATTTCATAACTATGTGTCCTCGAAAAGTGCTTTGTGAGTTTGTCACCAATGATAATTTAGATAGAGGCTCATTACTGAACATCACAACACTTTAAAAACCTTTCGCCTTCATACAGGAGAATAAAGGACTATTTTAATGGCAAGGTTCTTTTGTGTTCCACTGAAAAATTCAATCAAGACAAAACCTCATTGACTATTATTGTAGTCTACAGTCTCTATTCTAATAAAAGCTGCATAGATAAATTGAATAGGTCTGTAAGACCCAAGTGTATAATGCAAACATTTTGTACTTTTTAAAGTTCTTTAAATATAAGATAATGATTATCCCTAAGAAGTAAACAAGTGTGAAAAATCTTTTTAAAAGGTGATTTCATGCAAAAATAAACATGTTATACTGAACATACCTTTCCTCATGAAAGTGTGTATTCTACTTACCTTGCTTGCTTCATTTATATCTTTCTTTATGGATAGATGAAGCAGTTTTAATAGTATGCATCAGTTAGACCAATTGTGAGATAAATATGTGTGTTCTCGAAGAGTTTCTGGGTGAAAATAACCATGTAAAAATGTAAGAATAGCAAGCCTTGATAATTCAACCAAACACTGCTTTATGCTGATAGGAAGTCCTCTCACTATTCATTTAAATTTGGGGGAGAAAAAAAAAATCTCTGAAACACAATTTTTAAGTGTTATCTTGTTAATTAGGAATTGGTGACACTACACTACAAGCTAACCTCTGAGTTACTCTTTACAGTCCATGCCTTCTTTCTAGAGAGTGAGTGCATGTTAGGAATCCTGGCAGAACCAGCCTGAACTGAGCTTAGAACAGACAGGTATACAAAGTGCCTCTCCTGCCCTCTCGCCACACACCTCCGGCTTGACCTGATCCACCTAGCTATTTTAGTCTGCAGGCTCTCTTCAACCACGACTGACAGTTGTGCCCAGAAACCTGGAGGTGTTGTTGATGGGATCAGTAAGGAAGTATTTAAACAAAGTGGTTTAATTTATCAAGATATGGGACAAAGTGAAACAAAGCATTCTGTTTGCTGAGCCTACTTCTAACAAACCTTCATGGTTGTAAATCAGTTCATTCTCAGAAAAGCCATTTTAATTCTTCTTCATAACTATTACATATATGTCTATTTTTCCCTGCTTCAACATAACTTGTAAGAAATCTAGGTAAATAATTTTAATGGCTACAAAAACATATTTGTTGAATTTAGTATTCTCAAGGCTTAAATAAACTGTTGGGACTGTTAGGCCATTCTCAGTGCTACCTGAGCCCACATAAGTAAATATATAATTTCTTATTTAATTTTGTGAAGATTTTTGCTCTTTCATGTATGTGCCTTGAGGAGGACATTTCTTAAATCGCTGCCTTATAATACCCATTGGTGAAATAGACATGCAAAAGGATACTGAATTACTTGAAAATCACATTTTCTTAATTGGAGGAGGCATCAAATAAATTATATTTTACAAATTATAAAGTATTAGGTTGTCAGGAAAGTCATAACACACTTTTTACATAGAAAAATACGTCATGACTTTTCTGATGACCCAGAGAAAAGCCATTTTAATTCTTCTTCATAACTATTACATATATGTCTATTTTTCCCTGCTTCAACATAACTTGTAAGAAATCTAGGTAAATAATTTTAATGGCTACAAAAACATATTTGTTGAATTTAGTATTCTCAAGGCTTAAATAAACTGTTGGGACTGTTAGGCCATTCTCAGTGCTACCTGAGCCCACATAAGTAAATATATAATTTCTTATTTAATTTTGTGAAGATTTTTGCTCTTTCATGTATGTGCCTTGAGGAGGACATTTCTTAAATCGCTGCCTTATAATACCCATTGGTGAAATAGACATGCAAAAGGATACTGAATTACTTGAAAATCACATTTTCTTAATTGGAGGAGGCATCAAATAAATTATATTTTACAAATTATAAAGTATTAGGTTGTCAGGAAAGTCATAACACACTTTTTACATAGAAAAATACGTCATGACTTTTCTGATGACCCAGTACATAGGATTGAATATTTTCATATTCATTGGCAATGCTGATCTAATAAATTACAAATTACTTTTGGTGTACTCATAGGCCAGGCCAATCATTAAAGACATTTCTGTAAATATGTAATACTAACCATAATAAGCTATTCATATTCAATATTAGAGTAAGATGATGAGAATGACTTAGCTTTCACATTTTTGTGTAAGTTTGGGATAGATGTCTCTCAGGACACTAGACCCACAATGTCACTCTTCTGATGCTTTTGATGATCAGAACCTTCAGTGAAGTTTATTAATAAGAGCAGATCATTATTGTTCATAGGTGCTGATATTTCTGTGGTGTGTAAACTTGCCATCTTTGCATAATTTGTACCACGTCACGGTAAAATAAGACATTCACTAAAAAACATCGTGGGACAACAGACATTTTAACAGAAATGGTAGAATTGCCTTTATTCTCTTCAGAATCACTGTTGGATTAAATATGACAATGCACCCTTTAAAAAAAAAAACAAATGGCATGTGTATATTCTCTTCAGAATCACTGTTGGATTAAATATTACAATACACCCTTTAAAAAAAAAACAAATGGCATGTGTACATGAAATACATCTAGTGATTTCAACTGTTACTCTATAAGAAGTGTGGGGAAATATTTGTGAAATAACAGACAAGCTTAGAGGCCATGGCATGTCCTGCCATGTGAGGAGTCTCTTTATATTACAGAAATAATTTTCACTAAACATGTAAGCACATTGCACTTTTTTTTTTCTGTGTAGTAGCGAGCATTTCATTTCCCCACAATGGAGGAACACAGGACTTCAGTGTAGTGTTTTAAAGTGGAGCTCTGAGGTAGACATCACTTAATCTTCTGTTCTGTGTTTTGGGTTTGTTTAGGCACCTTAATAATGAACACGCTTTGGATGACCGAAGCACTGCCCAGTGTCGAGTACAAATGCAGGTGGTGCAACAGTTAGAGATACAGGTTTGTCTAATGCTCACTCAGTGGCCTCCTTTCTTGGATTTCTGGTGTATTAAATTGAGTACTAAAAAACTCCTGGGTCTTTTTGTTTACATCTTATTGTCTCTGGAACACAATGACTGTTAGCGATACATGGAATTTTGATGTTTTTTAATACTGATAAATGTTGCTAATTCAGAACGAATTGCTGTAGTTTAATATACTGACCACTAAGGCTTATATATAACCTTTAGAATCTATCATATGCATGTGCATATTATAAAACTATTAACTCTAAATTTTGCTAATATAGGTTAGGCCAAGTCTCCAATTAGATATGATTTTATTACAGAGACAGTTTTGCATGAGCTAATCTTGATTTTTGCCCCCCCCCATGGGCTTTTGTAGTATAGCAAAAGGCTATTATTCTTTACAATATCATGCCTGTAATAAAAGCCCTGAAAAATAACTTTTCTGCTTCTAGTACATTTTTAATTAAAGAACTTGCAAAAACCCTTAATTCTTGTCTTTAACTGGAGTAATGGCAAATAATTTATATCACAGATGGTAATGGATGCGTGGTATCAAATGCTGCTATTTTAAGTTAAAAAAGAATTCTGTTAACGTTGAAATAGAATTTGGCCAGAAGTAAATAGAATTCATAAAACTGATCAGAAAGCAATTATATCACCCAGAGTCTCACCCATTAAGGCTTTCTCTAACAAGCCATCTTAAAGAATATTTTTTCTCAATCAGACCAATACTCAGTTTCATTTAATTACACATGATTTATTTTTCTTCACACCGTATGACATCTCACATTGTTTTAAGTTTATCTTGGCGTTGCCTTTTTTCTGGAGAGCTACTGAAAATATTTTATTTTGACTTAGTAAATAATCAAGAACTCATCAAAAAACGTCATCACTGCTGTAGTTCACAAAGCGTTCAGTAACCCTGTTTACCATCTATTACATGTAAGCTGCAACATAAGATCAGCTGATGATACAGTCTACAGTGTGACCAATTACGCCTCTCTCTCTCTCTCTTTTTCTGCTGTGTCTGACTGATGGAAAAGTAAGGTCCGTCAGTTGTAATGAGACCCAGTGCAAGTGTAGATGCCGACTCCGTGGCAGAGTTCAGCGTTTCACACTGCCTGGTCTCTGTCACTCTATTGAATTAGATTGATGATGGCAGATTGCAGGGGGCACTAACTGGACCTCAGTGGGAATGCATGAAGTGTGTAGACAATCCTGGCAGGCACTTCGCTTTGAGAACCCTTCACCCCTTCACAGCTGTTGGCACTAGTCCATTGCTAACAGTGTCCACAGGACTTTAAAGAGACACCATGGGCCTTCTAATTTATGGTTTCAGTAACTTGTTACTGTCGAGGCAACTGTGACCTCAATTCTCTTATTGACAAAAAGATGAAGTGTTATTTGTTTTCTCTGACCTTTTAACATAAGAAAAGCTATAAAAGTTTTTCCCCCCTCTGTATCCAAAGTTGCATTTCCTCCCAGATAAGTTCCCACGGACATGGACTTTTATATGCAGGAATCATTACTCTGAGACAAGCTCAATGATAAGATGTATCACTGCAATAAAATGGCTGTATCAGTCATTTCTAAAATGCTTCTGATCTCACTCTTTCTTAACAGCTTTCTAAAGAACGCGAACGTCTTCAAGCAATGATGACCCACTTGCACATGCGACCCTCAGAGCCCAAACCATCTCCCAAACCTGTAAGTGCATATTGCTTTATAAACAGTAAATAGCTCTACTGATGTAACAGACTAAGAAAATGAACAATTTAGTGACAGTTAGAAAACAATAAGTGTGATGAAAAATATGGCAATAAAATGAAAGTAAAATGCAATCGCTTGTCAAATTGTATGTTTCTTTTAAAGTAATGCTATCTTTTACAAAATCTATCCAATCTACACCGTGGGTGACACTAAACAAAGTACACCTATCAGTGCACAAATCACCGCCTTGAGGCTGAAGCCAGAGAGAATATCTTTCTGTGATAGGTTTACCGATATTAAAAGGAAACCCACTTAGAGCAACCTGAACAGTGGAAACAGTACAAATCACAAATAGAAAGTCCGTGGCTTGCCGAAAAAGATTTAGATCAATCACAAAGTACATACAAATAGATTTTTTTTATCAAATATTTTGTCAAAAATGTCATACTATTTCTACAGCCAATTTTATCCTATTTCTTTTGTTATTATTTCAGTTAAAAAGGTATTTCATGTATTGGTATGTTTCACTATATATTATGCACAGTGTTAATTTAGAGAGCTTATCACAAA
>NW_006160053.1:194082-219082 GCF_000334495.1 Tupaia belangeri chinensis | reverse complement strand
ATCCACATATTTTATATTTTGACTTACAAATCATCTTTATTTTTCTTCTAGAAGCCCAACCTTAGTAAAAAATATACCTACCAGTTTAGGCTATGGAGCAGCTCTTAATGCCAGTTTGCAGGTAATATTAAATACGTTTTTCCCATTCCTATTACATTTGAATGTCTTGGCTTTTTTCTTTTCTTTTTTTTTTGGCCTGGCTTTGTATTTAGACGGGATTGTGACTGCTCTTAATAGTTGGTTTATCACCCAGCTAAGTTGTAGTACCTAGTACTGAAGAAAGCACTGGTTCTAATTCAGGCTACTTTTGATGTGAAGAAGCAAGAAGGACACCCTGTGGCAAAATCTGGAACACTCGGTTTTCCTGCAAATGCTAGATTGATAGAAGCTTTTGCAAATGCATGTGACTGTGCATTAATATTTATCCAGGCTGTCATAAATGATTTCACATCATAGTGTTGGGGAACATGGTGCTTGTGGCAAAAACTTTAAAGTTTAATTATAATATATAATTTTTATGCAGAGGAGGCAAATGTCAGGACTTCTTTATTTTGAGTTAAGTTCTGGTCATTTTTAAAAAGCAGAGCAACTGCTTATATTATCCTGGAGTGTTTCTTCTCTACATACGAGGACTCAAGATTTCACTATGTGCAAGTTTAAGACATGATTGAGAAAGTTTACTGTAAGAAGCATTGTTTATATTATCATATCCTACTTAATTTTCTTCCTATCTCTGCCACAAGTGGCCAATTAGGAATTTCTGTCTTTCCCATACATCTTATTTAAATGCTTCTAAAATAACCGTATCACAACTGGAACCCATTCCAAGAAGATAGGTTTTAAAAATGATTTTAAAGGGCATTCTAAAAGTTGTTTTACACCCTCTCCTTTTCACTAGGCTGCCTTAGCGGAGAGCAGTTTACCTTTACTAAGTAACCCTGGTCTGATCAATAATGCATCCAGTGGCCTCCTGCAGGCTGTCCACGAAGACCTCAATGGTTCCCTGGATCACATCGACAGCAATGGCAACAGCAGTCCAGGCTGCTCACCTCAGCCCCACATGTAAGTATGGTTAACAGATTCCCTGCAGGCAAGAACCTATATTCATATGCTTCTAAAATTTAGTATTCTTCTAAAGTTGTTAATGGTATATAAGTAAAAACAAATTCGAGTTCAAGTGGAGTTAAATTGTACCATGTTCCTAACATGAAAAAGTGTATCTAAATCAAATTTTAATCCATCTTTTAGATTTTCTCAAATGACCTTTAATTATTGTTCTACAAATTCCTAGTACTGCTAACATTCTCTTGGGTGTAAAGCAGTGTCTGAGATGGATCTACATCTTATGGGTCATTGTTTCATTTTGGTTTGTGTGATGCAGTAAGAATATTCATGATGGAATAAGTTGTCGTAATTTTTACTACTATTGCAGGTCTCTAAACCATTTATGAACTGTAGTCAAGATATTGCCCATTTTTATAAACCGTAAAATTCAAAGTTTAACTGTTACCCACAGTTTACATAGAAGCTAGTAAAGTGTAACTTTTTGCCTGTCTTATAAATCAGTGTAATTACATATTCAACTTTAATTACTGGTGCGTCTGTATTGGCAAGGTTTATATGTTATATTTTATGCAAGACTACGATTCCTATTAATATTTAGCAGCTAACTATATCATTAATTACTCTAAAATCTTTCCCCTACCATCTTTTTAATGGAGCTGAGAGAGTAGAAGTATTAAAAATTGATGTATTGTGGATTTCAGAAATGTGTATGACACTTGAAAAAATGCCTGGCCTTATTCAATAGTGTCAAGCGTATCAGTTTCTTGTTTACTAAAAAGTGTTGACCCTGGTAGAACTTAGAATCCATGGGAAAAAAATTTAGAATCTGAATAATGATACATATACACTATTCATTTGTTGGAATCAGTGGTAACTCATGTCCATACTTCCTAGAGATAAACAACATATATTTTGAATTTCAAGTTATTGTGATAAGTCTTTTTTTCCCCTTATTTTTATATATACTTCTTTTATTTTATCTAGCCAAAGACCTGAAAAAGACAGTCTTTTTATATGTCCATTTGCATGAGACTTTTCACAAGGTATTATTTTGTTGACTTTTTAAACATCTTATCCTATTTGACATATTAACGTCTTTAAGATCATATGCCTAATTGCTTTATAGCACTTTTACTCTATCACCTTTGCGAAAAACACACCATGAACGTTAATGTGTTTTATCAGGTTCCAAACCATTACTTTTTCAAAATGGAAAAATTTGTCTTTTGGAAGTGTCTTTAGATGTATTAAATAATACAAAAGAAGTAATAAAACTCGAAGTAGAAAGAACATGAATATATGCTCTTGAGAGTAGCAGTACTCTAAAACAAGGAAAGTGAGCAATCAGACAAAAGTTTTTATATCCTGGCTTTATCCTATCAGCCATGCAGTGGGTAGCTCGAGGCCTTTTACTTTCAGCAGTTCTCCTGAGTATGCTAATGCTCAATCCCTGTATAAAATGCTAAAACAATAAAACTTTAAAGAGCAAACAAGAGTTAGATCCTGTTTTCCCCCTTTAAAAAAAGACCTATCTCTGAGAAATGAAAGACATTTGTAATAAAAGTGTTTAAGGTATTGGTGCAGCTCCCCACGCGCATATGCAGCATATAGTGGTTGTTATAAAGCATAGATAGGGGATATGTAAAGAAGTGTTTCTTAAATACAATTATCTAGTGCTAAAATATTAAACGAAAGGATTAATGATTTAATAAAATAATGTATTAAAGACTGTATTTTACAACCCAAAATAATAATTCGTATAAATCATGGTGTTGTTAGGCGAGTCATATTCTTCATTTGGCAACTGTTATTTCAGATTTTTAATTATATTACTAATTTGATTAACATTTGCTCACGAAATATCTTAGAGAAATAATAGTATATAAAAACGATACGCAAATATCTTAGAGAAATAATAGTATATAAAAAATGATATGTAAAAATTGTATACTTAATGTCTGATGTATTGCCACTATGGATTTATAAAATTAAAATATTTATAATTAATATACCTTACATTTTATATACATATTAATTAGTGTATGTGAAAAATTCTTGTATTTATTTACCCAAGATAAAAGAAAAGCTTCTCTTCACTTGGCCATAAACGTTAGAAAAGATAAAAATGAGAGGGATCCCAAACCTTGTCTTTTTCTAAATTACATAAATTATAACCAGATTTTTAATTATCTTGTAAGTCAATATTCATCCTTTGACTCTGTTTCTGCTGCTGTCATTAAATTTTAGTGTATTACATGTCAAATATTAATGTACTATTATTTGGGTGTTCTGTGTCTTCATTTGATAGAATTTTAAGGTGTTTATAGCTAAAGAATCTGAAGCTATTTCTTGTGCTTTATGTGGCAAAGGAAGAATATTGATCTAATTGTCTTAATCAAAATCTGGTTGCATCTAATCGAATGTATTTCCATTTTGGAAATTAAATAGAAGTAAAATAACTTGTACAGAGCATTTAGATTGCATACTTGTCGGTCCTGAACTGAAGTCATGGTATTTCCTGTTGTTTTGGAGTAGATAATTATGCTAATGCAACAGGAGTAAGAGGCAGTAGTGCCTAATGGTATCAATATACTGGCTCTGCTGCCAGATTGTTAAAGTTCTGATAGCGGATAAAACACTTAGTAGCTGAGTGGGATTAGGCAAAACGCTATTTCTTTCCTCAGTTTTCTCATCTGAAAATGAGGTAAGTAATCATACCTACTTTATAAGAATCTTGGAAATGAAATGGGTGCCTGCAGCATAATAATTGCTTCTTGTAGCTCTCATAGTGCTATGTATATAAGTAATGATTTGTTTTACCTTTTATATACTGTGTTGCTCTAAATGAGGCTACAAACAATATGAAAAAGAGTTTTGTAGTTTATATTTCAATTCTTTTTTAAGCACTTCATATATATGTGGTTTATTTCCTTGAAAATTCCCCTTTTCCCCTCCTACTTTTTCTTGTAATTCATGAAGTAAGCAAGATCCAAGAAAGTGCAATGATATGACACAAGAATTTAAAACGTATAGGGAGCATTTCTTCATCCATTTTGTGTCGCTATAGCAAAATAGCTGAGGCTGGGTAATTTATAAAGAACAAAGATGTATTTCTTATAATTTCTTAGACCAGGAAGTCTAAGATCAAGAGGCCCATATCTGAAAAGGGCCTTTTTTGTTGCATCATCCCATAGTGGAAGGCAAGAAGATGAGAAAGGGCAAGAGTGAAAAAAGAACAGGGAGAAAACCTACTTTTATAACAAGTCTATTCTTGAGATAATGATATTAATTAGGTAACTAATGAACCCTTATTAGGCATCACCTATCAACACTATTGCATTGGAGATTATATTTCCAACACATAAACTTTGGGAGACAAATTCAAATTCAGAGTACATTATTCTGAGTCAATGGAATAAACACTTTTATGCTTCTATGCTTTCCCTTACCTAAGAAAATATTATCTGAAGTTGTAGGATAAGAACAATTTCAACCTGGAATCCAAAACTCATGGGACCAGCAGTTAGCGGAATGGCTATGTGGTTGACCGTGGTTCGAGTCTCAGACCCAGTGGCTTAAACTCAGGCTGGGCGAGTGTGCGTGCATGCCCAAGATCCTGAGAGGAGAATAGAGGAGAAGGGATTGTGATGTGGCCATCCACCCTGGGGGGTAATTTCTCACTTCCTGTCTCTCTGTCTCTCTCTGTCTTTCTGGTGAGCGCACGTACCCTATAAGAAAAACCTCTCAATATATGCCTAGAAATCTTTGAATATTATGTTTGACAGGAATTTTGACTATATAAAGGAAAACAGAATTTAGATTGTATGAAGTGGGGGCCAGACTGTTGAGTGACGTAAATATCAAGCTATAGTGCTTGTTTTATTCAAAATGGAGCTTATCACTAAAATAATCTTGAATTTGACACAATCAGAAAAATGCTTTAAAGAAGAGCAATCTGAAAGTATATTCAATAAATTATGGTTTAATGATACTCACATATAAGATTTTCTGGAATTTGGAGATACTACAGCAAGCAGAAGAGTAATTCTTGTGACATTATAGTAGATTGACTTAAATACAAGGCTGGGGAGTTGAAGGGAAGGAATTGATAATACTGTGAAAAGAAGTACCAGACAAACTGCTTGGATGCTAGGGACAAAGATAAAAGTTAGGAAAAATCATAGCCTTTTTGAAAGCTCACACACAGAACTCGAGAACCAGCTCAAAAGGAAAACTGATGAATTAAGCATTTTACTTGCAGAATCCAAGAACCTAAGGATCCTTACATTCAAGGAAAAAAGCTGAAACATTCTCTGTTTAATGTTTTTATTCAACTCCATTATAGTAAAATTCTGTATAGTAGAGTATGGATATGTACCTGGGGTTGGTTGATTCATTAGAAGAGTAGAATAAATATAGCCTGATATTTCTTATAAATTATTTTTGGAGACTAAGCAATGTGAAATTATCATTTATATTCCCATTCCATAGTTTAATCCTTTTCTTCTCTAATTTTTACTTGTATGGTACCCAGAATGAAGCCTTTTTCCCAATTAGAGCACTTATTTTATGTCAGACTATTAATATTTGCCTTTGTGATCTTTCCTTTTTCTGTTTCTTTGCTTTCCCTTACCTAAATTCTACCTTTCCAGGACTAGTGCTATTTTCCTTTACCTGAATTTTGTCTTACAGGAACCAGTTCTACTTTTTGAGGAGGCTATCGAGTAATTTTTTTCTGTCACTATCTACACTGTGCTTCACATTTCTTAAGGACTTGATCCTTGTACTGCTATTTGGGACTAACCCTGTACATGTGTGTGCACATGTGTACACATGTGCATTTGTCCATGTGTTTTCTGCATACACAAATGTTCATTTTGCAGATATTCACAGGTTAGTGGCAAGTCCTTAAGGACAGAGACAATGTTTTAGACATAATATATGGTACAAATATATAGTAAGGCATTCTACTATATTAAGTAAGCATTTGATAGAAGTATGATACTGATTTTCAAGAATCAAATTGATGAGGACAGTTAATTAAAAATGATTTGACTTTAAAGGGTGATACTTACAAAAGTAAAGTCTGGAATTCTTTTAGAATCCTGAAGAAGAGAAAGAAATTTTAGGAAGAATGGATAGCTAAATATCATGTTTATTTTATGAAGGAGCTGATATTTTTAAAATATTGGTATAGTGTACTTATTAAGTTTTAATTTTAGTTATTTAATTGGTAAGTATAACTGTCCAAATTTATGTGAATAGAAAGTGACAGGCTTCTTCATTTCACTTGTAATTATCTTCACAGATCTTGATAAATTTTGTTTATCTCATTGAAAAGAATTGAAAAAAGTATTGAAACTAATGCAACATAAATCAGGTGGATGTTCAAGGATATTTTTACAAAAAATATGAAATGTGAAAGTCAGGTAGAATTATTAGGTCATTCAAAAATTCATGGCATATTGGCACCAGCAGTTAGCATAATGGCTATATCGCTGGACTCCCACGTAGTCGACTGCTGTTCGTGTCCTGGACCCGGTGGCTTAAGACTCACACCGGGCGCATGTGCGTGCATGCCCAAGATCCCAAGAGGGGAATGGAGGAGAAGGGATTGCGGCATGTCCATCCCCCCTGAGGGTGATTTCTTGCTTTCGGTCTCTGTATGGCTAGCGCACGTGCCCTATAGCAAAAACCTCTCAAAAAAAAAAAAAAATTCATGGCATATTTTTCTGTGTTTTTTTTTTAAATGAAAAAATGTGTCATAACTTTTCTGACAACCTAATATATAGAGTCTATAAATTTTGAAAACTTGTTTGCCTCTTTTTGGTGAACTATTTTTTTAGTTCAAAATAAGTACTAGATATTTTTTTCATAATCTTTATTTTTTTCCTGCTATTTAAAGAGCTCTAGAACCATCCCTGGTATGAATAAATACATTGGATACTTCCTTTAAGATTCTGAGCTGAGTATCATTACAATTTATAATACTCTTTCCTGATGTACTGCAGTGCCAACACTCTCTTTTTACTTCACTTCTCAGAGTTCTATAGATTATGGATAAAAATTACTTTAGTTTCTTATTTTATATGATTTTCACTTCTAAAAATTCTGTTTTAAAGTTTAGGGTTAATGCTGTGTTTAGGTAGAAAATTTTTAAAAAATATTTCTTTATTTAATTTTGTTATTATTTACTATTTATGTTTTGTTTGATCAAAGAGACATAGAGAGAGAAGGGCAAAGTGAGAAAGCAAGCTGCCAGGTCCAGGACTTGAACCGTGGTCAGCCATGTGGGAGTCCAGCACCGTAAACTCTATGCCAACCTGCTGTCCCCAAGGTAGAAATTATTTAAACTTACTTTCCTCTTCTATGTGTTAGACTTAAATGAATGAAAAGAGAAGAAAACATTTGGACTACACTTAAAAGCTGAACTTTCTATAGTAGTATCAATCCCTTTCTTGTCTGCTTCCCAACCCGAAGCAAAAAGAGGAATTTCATGATGTTCCTACCACATTAGGTTCAACTCAGCTATTTTTTATTAAATGATTTTTTTCCTCCTAACTCTCAAGAACTTGGTTTAGATTTTTACCTTTTTCTTTCTCTTATAAAATATTAAATAGGATTCCTGTTTTTATATTTTCAAATTTTGTTCTCAGAGATCAAAATGAACATTCTAGAGCTGGTTTTTGTTGAGGGCTTTACACACAAAGCTTCCCATTGTCATGTTGTTCCCATTTCTGATCATGAGAGTCTCCTACTGTTGAATTTTCATCTTATTTCTTATGTATTATTCCTGAATTCTCTTATCTCTGTTATTTCAAATTCTACTTGCTAAATAGTCTATGTTAATTACAGGTCATTTTCATTTTGTATAGATTTTTGCTGGAGAACATGTGTGCTAGCCAGAGAGAGACAGAGAGACAGAAAGCAAGAAATCACACCCAAGGAGATGCCCATGCCATAATCTCTTCTCCTCCATTCTCCTCTCAGGATCTTGGGCATGTACACACATGTTCCCGGCATGAATTTCAAGCCTCTGGGCCTGGGACTTGAGCCACAGTCGACCATGTGAGAGTCCAACAATGTAACTATTATGCCATCTGCTGGTCCCTTTTTCTCCCTCTCATTAGAGCAGATACATGAATTCCAAGAGAGATTAATCTTACATACAGAGTACTATTATCTTGCTTATTAGACCAGAAAATAAATTTGTCATGTCTTTAGAAGCCAAAATTTTAGGGTAAGTAAATAAAAAACTGAGATATCCTATAAAAGAAACAGCGTAGTATTGTTTCATGGCCACATTATAGATCACAGTAGTCTTTTTAATATGTCAAACTCATAGTTTACATACCCCAAAACTTTCTATACAGCACTTGTCCTAGTCGCCTTTACAACATCCTCTACTTCTTGAGAAACTCATTTTTAAAAAATCTTTCCATTGTTACACTTTAGCCTCTTCCATAAATAATATTTTGCCTTCAAAGTCAGCTAAAAGAGACTTCAAGGCCCCCACTTTGTAAAACAGTATTGAAAATCTAAGCAGTAACTTGCCATAAGACATAATGAAAATTTTCAAATATATTACCTTCTTCCTTCTGTTCTCTTTGTTGGCCTTAAAATTTAAATCATTATTTGTAGGTGCATGCAGAATTTGCAGATCCTACACTTTAGGTTAGTGATATTTTATATAAAACCCCTACAGATCTGCACTCTCTCAGTGGACAAAAGCATTTGAAATTGGAGTGCTCTGTATTTCAGAGAAAGCAGTTAAATATGACTGATAAACTGAGCAAGCAGAATGCACACTTCCTCATTGTTTCATTCTTGTTAAGCCTGTACTATTTTTACTGACGTTCTGAATCATTATGTTACATTATGAAACTCTAAACATAAAAGCATATTTTTTTTTGCCTCACATATGTTTTCACAGATTTTTTAATTAACAATTTTTCAGTCACCTTTAATTTGTTTCCCTAACATTTCTGGGTCTCATAAATTTTGTTCTGATTTAATTCCATTTTTATTTAATCTCTAAACTTTTTCATTAACTTTGCTAGTTAGCTTTGAGATCTCTTTCCAAAGTGATTGTACAGAACTTATGATTATGCCAGCCCTTTATTATCTCATCTTTTTTTTTTAAGTACTACAAGTGTGGATCAGTAGCTGCTGTTCTTTTTTGCATTATTCTAGTCCCCATATGTGGCATTTACAACTCATTCTAGCTCTCTTAATAAAAAGATCCTCCCAGAGGTACAGTGCCTTCAGCTAAAAAGTGTTGTATCCCCACCGTGCCAATTGTGGAAATTTGTGGGTTCCTATAGGGTTTTGAAGGATTTTTATAGAACTATCAGATGATATCTGACATCCGTGGTGTGAATTCCCACAATTTAGGCAAAGTGTGTCAGAAAACTTTGAGCTGACAGTACTATAGCTCTGGCTTCTGTTTTATATCTAAAGAAGCCACTTTGTTAGAAAAATACATCTTCATTTGCACTAACAGCAGTTGAACCTTAAATTTTTTCTTTCTCTAAGGATCAAAGTCATTTACTTAATTGTTAAAGAATGAACATTGCTTCGGTATTAATTTTTCCTACTTCTAGTACCAGAAAAAAATGAAATTTTCCATACCCTTATGGTATTTTAATTTCAGCTTTTAACGTAGGGCTTGGGAAGTAGATGCATATTTGGTAAATATAGACATATGACTCGAGATATTTATTATGCAAAGTTAACTATCATTTCAGAATATTACTTTAAGTGAAGGTAATTTGCATCACAAATTGTTTTAATATATGTTAAAATTATGTACATTTGACTACTTATTCAGAATTTAAAATTTTCCACTCTCACATAAGTATTATATTATACTTCAGTATTTCAATATCAATAAACATGGTTTAAAACACAGGGTTACTGGGACCAGCAGGTGGCATGGCGTTTAAGGCCCACATTGACCAACCACAGTTTGAGTCCTGGACCTGGGCAGCTTGTTTACTCACTTTCCCTTTCTCTCTGTCTCTAGTGAGCATGTGTGCCCTATAGTAAATTTTAAAAATTAATTAAATGATAAATTAAATAAAAAAAAACAGGGTTACTATATTTCATAATCAGTTTTTATCACTGGGAGAAAGTTAAATATTTTATATAATTTTTGTAAACGAGATGATCAAAGAGTTTAACATAACTAGTGGACACTAACATTCTTTAGTTGGCTCAACATTATCTTCATCTTTGGAGACTGAAAATAGAGAAATATCACCAAGATACTTAAAAGGCAGGAAGATAAGTAGTAATCATTCATCCCACAGTGTTACTATCAACAGATTTATATTTGCAACACTAAACCTCAGGTTCCTTTTTTTCAAAAGAATTATTTTATTTTTAATTTAATTTATTCATTCATTTCTTTAAATTTTACTAGAGAGAGACACAGAGAAAGAGAGAGAGGGAAAGTCAGAAAGCAAGCCACCAGGTCCAGGACTTGAACAGTTGTCAGCCATGTGGGAGTGTCCAGTGCCTTAACCACCATGCCATCTGCTGGTCTCCTCAGGTTCCTTTTTTTTTTTTTTTTTTGTATTAACAAGTCAAGAAGAATATGATGCCGTAGGTTTAATATAAAAGGTACATCTTGTTTTTATGTCCTGTTTCCTTTTCATGTTTAGAACCAAGTATAATTAAGCATAGTTCAACAGAAACCTGGAGTTTGAGTCAGTCTTACGGTGTAATTAGAGCAAAGGAATAGTTCCAACAGAGTACTAGTTTCAAAAATTTGAAAGACCTAGTGACATGAATCTCATGTAATCCAGGTGGAAAGTGGCCTTTGTAAAGATATCCCAAGAGACAGCTTTACAAAGAACTAGTAGTAGTGGACAACACCTTACTGGGGCAATTTGGTAATGGGAAATAGATAACAGTCCAGACAAAGGGTCAGCCATGTCCGCAAGGGCTGGCCACAGCCATAGGACTCAAATGGAGGTCTTTGAGATCCAGATCTTAAAGGAGTCAGAGCCCATTATCAAACAGGGAACTAGAGAGAAATTACAACACACAATCTATGTACTCATATCACCCATTCCATTTCTGACTGAAATTTGGCCCAAAGATTAAGGCCAAAATATGATTTTTTGGATGAATGCTTGAAAGGGGAATTGGAGTAGCAGCACATCTGACCTACCAGCCATGGGTCAAAATGTGATTTAGGTTTTCTTTTATTTTTCCAGCCAACAGATTAGACATATAAGGATTCTTAGATTCATAACTGAACGTTTATGGGAACTTACCATTTATAAGACATAAAATGAAATAGTTTCAATTGTATGTCAATGGGCAATTAATTTGATTCCAAGTTTGGGCATAATATATTTGTACTCATGAATGAAAAAGTACATTTATACTTTCATTTTATTACAGGTGTTTTGGTTACATCTTTTACCTTTCTAAAATTATTTAATTTAATTTTATTATTATTATTTTTTAAATTTGACCAGAGAGAGAGGAAAAGTAAGAAACAAGTTATCAGGTCCGGAACTCCAACCGCAGTAGGCCACATGGAAGTCTAGCACTTTAACTACCATGCCACCTGCTGGCCCCAACACATCTGTTACTTTCATAAATTCAAATACAGTGAAGCTTTTTAAACATTTATTTTTATATAACTTAATCATTGTATATCTCTGTAGTACTAAATAGGGTTTTTCAGCCTACATATGTAATCTGTGACCCTCAAAGCCAGAATATTACAATATACATCATTTTTAGGAAGAAACATTTAACAGTGAAAAATCTTAAAGAATTTTGTTGTGTGAGTTTGTGTGTTTTTTAATTGACACTATAGCCAGACTGTGGGAAGTCATTTGGGAGAGAGCTTCTAAATCATGTAAAATCCAGTTTCTTTAAACAATGTTGCATAAATTTGAATAAATTTTAATATAATGTTGAAGGTAAGGGCAAGAACTCTTAGATAAATTTTGATATACATATATATGCATGCAGTTTATGAAATTATGTTTCATTAACCTTAACCCACCTTTTTGTTACATTTCTTAGAACTTATATTGACTTAAAATTGAACTTTGGAATACCACCATAGGGTCAGATCTACTGAGATGTAGGGTAGAATCATAAACTGTATCATTAAAAATGAAAATATATCTTAGAAGGGAAACTTTTATTACAATTGTTTGAAACACCTTATTTGCAATTGCATTTTTTAGAAAATAGAAGAAAGGAAGATCAGATTTATTAAACATATTAGGATTACAGTTGTATCGTGGATTTTGGATGAAAACTAAAATCTAAAATCTGTTTGGCTGTTTATAATTCCCTAGGGAGAAAAGTGGTGATTTAGTAGGGCATGTTTTACTTATTTCTCAGATAAAGCAAAGTATACAAGGTATATATAGAATGAGGAATCATTTGTTCACTCCACTTTTTGAATCTCCTTTCCATAGTTGCACATTAATGTGAGGAGAAATCTTTTCCTTTTAATCAAGAGAATGAGAAAGAGGGACCAGCAGTTGACGTAATGGCTATGTCACTGGACATATATGCAAAGAAAAAAAAAAAGGCTGACTTCCTTGCTAACTATACATTATACTTCCCCACTTCTCTTCCCAGTGTTCTCCTTCCACCAAAAAAAATAATGAGGACAGCAGTTGGCATAATGGCTATGTCGCTAGACTCCCATGTAGTTGACAGCAGTTCGAGTCCCGGACCTGGTGATTTAAACTCACGCTGGGTGCGTGTGCGTGTGTGCCCAAGATCCCGAGAGGAGAATGGAGGAGAAGGGATTGCCGCCTGGCCATCCCCCCTGGTGGGGAGCTGATTTCTGTCTCCCTGTCTCTGTCTTTCTGGCAAGCACACATGCCCTATAGCAAAAACCTCTCCAAAAAAAAAGACTGAAAAAGGGAATTTTTATTTCTGTAGAACTAGAATGGTATGAGTACTGTCCTCATGGCACCAGCTACATAGAAACATTTAAAATGAAATTGGGGCCAGAGGGGGCGTGCTAGTAAAGGCACTGGACTCCCACATGGCCGACTGCAGTTCGAGTCCCAGACCTGGCACCGAGTCCCAGACCTGGCAGCTCGCTTTCCCCCTCTCTCTCTCATTCTCACTCTGTCCCTCTTGTTCAAATTAAAATAAATAAGTAAAGTTAAATAAGATAGTTATTATAAAAAAATTAAACAAAGGGCAAATCAACACAAAAATTTTGATGTAAAATGTTATTTTAGTCTACAAAGAGAAAACACTTTTTAAATATAAGAAATTCCAAAAATTTGAATAATACTAGTAAAGATCTGTTTCAGAATTTATGTGATAAAATAACTAGTTTTTCTCTCCTACTTGTTTTTAATTGTATAGTCAATTTATGCACTTACATAAATAAAAGAATCGAATGTTTCACTAAAGAGTACTTAAATTTAGAATATAAATTGGGCCAGCCAGGTGGCATGCATGGTGGTTAAGGTGACTGGAACCCACATGACCAAGTGCACAGTTTGAGTCCCAGACCTGCTGGCTTGGAAAATACACTGGGCATGAGTTCATGCACACCTAAAATCCTGAGAGGAGAATTGAGGAGAAGGGATTGTGGCATGGCCATCCCCTCTGGGGATGATTTCTCATTTTCCCTCTTTCTCTCTCTCTGCTCTCTCTCTCTCGCGCTCTCTTTCTCTCTGTGTGTGTGTGTGTGTGTGTGTGTGTGTGTGTGTGTGTCTCTTCTTTGACAAGTGTACCCTATAGCAAAAAACTTAAAAAAATATAGAATATAAAATCTAGGGGCCAGATGATGGTACAGTGTTTTACCACAGGGCTCCTTTAGGCAGTCACACATGGGAAGGTTCCTACATCAGGTCCCCCAGCCGCCCTGAGTATGCAGGGTGCACTCATGCCCATCATCCAGGGCTGGCTGAGGCTGGGGACAGATTGTAGAGTTGAGACTCTCTTGGGGTGCCTTATCTCACTCTCTCCTTCTAAATAAAGAAATACATTGAAACTGAAATCTCTCTCTCTCTCTCTCTCTCTCTCTCTCTGTGTGTGTGTGTGTGTGTGTGTGTGTGTGTGTGTGTGTGTGTGTGTGTCTTCTTTGACAAGTGTACCCTATAGCAAAAAACTTAAAAAAATATAGAATATAAAATCTAGGGGCCAGATGATGGTACAGTGTTTTACCACAGGGCTCCTTTAGGCAGCCACACAGGGGAAGGTTCCTACATCAGGTCCCCCAGCCGCCCTGAGTATGCAGGGTGCACTCATGCCCATCATCCAGGGCTGGCTGAGGCTGGGGACAGATTGTAGAGTTGAGACTCTCTTGGGGTGCCTTATCTCACTCTCTCCTTCTAAATAAAGAAATACATTGAAACTGAAATATATAAAATATGAATTTTAGTGGGAAAATATCTGGATGATCATTTTAAAATAATAAAACAAAAATGAAATTTCTTTAGGACTGAATGAACTGCTTTGTTTAATTATTCACATTAGTCTAAGATTAGCTCTCAGTATGCAAAGTACTAACGAAATGTTTTGTTTTACAAGTAAACTTACTTATAGAAAACTTTCAATTCCCTCTCATTATTAGCTTATTTCAGTGATATGTTAAATAAACTAAAATACTTCCTAAACAAAAAAATGAAATATCATTCTAAAAGTGACATAGATTTGAGATGTATGAATAATTTCTGATTTGAACCTGACTATATGAAGGAAGGTAAGTAAACTTGCAATTTTTATGTATCTCACATCAAATTCCAAATGTAATTATATCACTTCCTTCTACGTATACGAAAAGGAAATGAGTAAAATTGAATTTCCATAATCTGTATTTTTTATGTTCTCTAAATGAGCATCAGTTATTGCACTGGTCTTCCTGTTGTACTTCATCTTCGGGGAAAAAAGACTTTTTAAAATTTTCTGTGTGTATGATTATGTGTTATAAACGATCAGTTATAGGACTTCACTATTCAAGAATAACAAACAAAAACAAAAATTGAGCCTATGAAACTAAATCTATCTCAAAGAATCCTGTAATTACATTCTGGAATTCATTTTAAATCTTCAAAACAATATTTATTTTGTAAGCATAAGAATTTTGCCATTAGCAAATTGGAACTAGCTGAATGAAAATTTATTCAAACACATATGAAATCGATGGTTAAAGTGCTAATCATATACTTGGATTATTTTAACTGCTTAGATGCTAATAGCTGTCATCATTCATTGAAGAGCCTTGTGTGCCAAGTACTAAATAAAGATTAGAGAGTTAAAAAGAAAACTCTATATTGCTCCAGCATTTCCTTTTAACCAGAGAGTTTTTTAATACTATTTTGTAAAATAGTCAACACCTATGCAAATCAATGGGGAACTAGGTCTATTTTAATATTTTAAAATGTTATTAATTAACTAGGGCTTAACAATAACTAAGACACAGTGAACATTTTGTATGATTACAGCCATTTTCTTTTCTTTTTTTAATCAGGAGAGCTTTTTCTTAGAAGTATGTACTTAATTTTACTTTTTTTTTTCACACTTACTAGAGAGAGATGGAGAGAGAGAGAGAGAGAAAGTGAGAAAGCAAACCACCAGGTCTGGGACTTGAACTACATTCAGTCATGTGGGAGTCCAGCACCTCAACCACTGTATCACCTGCTAGCCCCTATAACCATTTTTGCTGGAGTGAATCAGTATTTTCCATGTAACTTAAAGATATTAAAACTAAACAAGTAGAACTAAGGACCAAGACTCTTAAAACAAGGACTTGAACAGTTCTACACCGAGTGGGAAATAAATGCAGGTCTGAGGGCTCCATGTATTTCAGTGCATTCAGTATGTTTCTCAAAGTACTGCATGTGTAAGTTCATTTTACTGGATAAAGACTGCTATAGTGGGTCAAATAAAATCAATTTCCACAGTAAAATTAAAGCATCAGGGTCCTAACACTGTTTCTGAGGATAGCTTTGTAAGTATTATCTTGGGAGTAACTATTTTTTATAGTAATGATCCATGGTTACTGATAGAAGGATGTTGTATCTTTCACGTGTATTAAGGAAGAGAGGAGGTTAGAGTCATTTTTATAGGATTTTTAAAGATAGACCGTATCTCCTTGTAAAAAAAGATGTTTATGACTCGTTTGGTAGGAATACTTTGTAAATATATTAAACATTTTCTTAGATACTAGGATTATAAGAAGAAAAGATATGACTCATTTACAGTGTGTAAACCATATAAAAGCAATTTCAATCTAGTGTAGCACTTAGATTTGATTTGTAAATGATAAAATTAACTTTGTATTGCCTAAAATTGCCCTTATTACAAATATGAGCCCTAAATTGTACATTTCCCTTCACAGTATTTATTGACATCTATCATAAAATTGAATACTCAAATCTTTATTATTAGCTTTATCTTATTAATAAATATTACATTTCTAAAAAAGCCTAAGAAATTTATGTTGTGCCATTAAATGATAACAGCATATAAGTATTTTAATTGTTATATTTGGTACTATCTCAATAAGGTAAGAAAATCCTGTTGTGATTCTACAGTCTTACATCTATTGACTTAAATATATTTTGAACATCTCAGTATAAGAGAACTTTATTCATGGTACTTTCTTATTCTAGAGAAAAACAGGGACAGTTTATAGGGCCTTTTACTTATTCTTTACTTAGAATAAGGGAAAAATGAATACAATTTACATTCCTCTAGGGAATATACTATGTGACCACAATCTAAAAGATAAACTTTCCCATTATAATTTGACTCTGCTTTAGGGTGTAGGCAAACATTAACATTTCTTGTGCCTTCCACTGGTGCCTTAGGAACTTATAAATTTCACAACAAAAGAAGCAACACATTTCTTTGGGCAATAAATCAGTCTATTACTGTAAGCTAGTCCTCTGTTTGTGTTTTCGTTATAAACCATTACTGAGGGCAACTGTAAAACTGAAAGATTAACCTAGGGTATAAAAATCAACAGCTACTTTGCAATCCCTTCAAGTAGAGGCTTGACAGGTTGACTAGTCCAGAGATGAGGTTTTTTTTCTTTTTTTTTTTTTTAATTGAATACCCTTTTCTTTTCTTTCTTTTTTTTTAATGACTGCAAGAGAGAGAGAAGGATATTTTTGACAGAGTCTCACTTTTGGGATTCTCTGCCCCAGCCTCCCAATTAACTTGAATGCCCAGCCTGTCCATGTTGGTCTGTGATTTGAACCTGGGCCTCCAATGTGGTCCCAGCCCCATGTAATGGTGCCTTACCATTAGCACCACCATGGGCCTTAGCTAAATAAGTATTTATTGAGTACCCTTTATGTGCAACACACTGTGGTAGAAACCATGGCAAATGATCTGTATCTACAGAGGTGAAATTCTGATAGAATGATGAGTAAGTACATGGATGAGGGAAACTACACGACAGGATGGAGAGAATTGCTAGCAGATTATGGAGTCAGAGATGTAAGTATGTGCAGGTACACGGCATCAGAAGAGACTTCATGGAAGCTGCAACTTTGAGTTAGGCTTATCATTAATTTAATTTTTAGCGTGAACTTTATGAAATTATTTAGCTTTGACTGTTTTTTGCCTACAAAAATAGCAATCATTAATGTTTCAACCCAGTGTTAGAGATGAGGACAGAGAAGATAGGCGCAAAGGATATGAGGATTGGAACAAAGGTGACTAACACGTGAAGGTCATTCAGAGAATAGGTAATAATTTCTTTGCCTCGGCATGGCCAGTCTTCCTAGAAAGGAAAACCTGAGGATGTGGTGAGACAGGAGAGTTGGAGAGTGTGTTTTAGAGTTCATTAATCACTGAGCTGCTAATACAGGCATTAAAAAAAAAATCACCAATTATTTGGAGATGCCTAGCAAACCCCAAGTGAGTGTTGCCTACTTTTTAAAAAGCTCATCCCTTTTCTTTTCTGCTACACCTCTCTGGAAATAGATAATTTTTTTACTTGAGACAGTAATTACACTTTATGCTCTTTTCCCTAAATATTCAGTTTTAAATACAGTTTTCTTTAAAATGCTATAAGAACATAGACTAAACATTAAAAGTAAATAAATTTAGGGCAGTAGATGGCATAGTAATTTTGTCACTGGACTCCAGTATGGTCGATGGCAGTTCGAGTCTTGGGCCAATGGCTTGAAACTCATGCTGAGTCTGAGTGTGTGTGTGTGTGTGTGTGTGTGTGTGTGTGTGTGTGTTT
Organism: Tupaia belangeri chinensis; assembly: GCF_000334495.1. Classification (NCBI taxonomy): domain Eukaryota; kingdom Metazoa; phylum Chordata; class Mammalia; order Scandentia; family Tupaiidae; genus Tupaia; species Tupaia belangeri. Next base: position 200,808 of record NW_006160053.1, on the reverse strand, counting down.
GTGTGTGTGTATCCGAGACCCCGGAAGGAGAATGGAGGAGAAGGGATTGCAGCATGGCCATTCCCCCTGGGGGAGTGATTTTTCACTTTCCCTCTCACTGTCTCTGTTTCTGTATTTCTCTATCAGGTGAGAACACATACTCTGAAGGCAAAAAAACTCTTTAAAAAATAAGTAAATAAAATTTCCAAAGACTAAATACCAGTGTTATTGTGGCCATTGCAACTACTATCATTTTAATCACAAAGAGTACTGTGGTGAAATCAGTTTCCAGCATTTTTCATCTTAGCTTCCTAATATCCGAGAGAGATCTGCTTCCTCTCCTTCTAGAAAATTAAAGCATCAAGTATAAAGGTTCATCACAATTGCATGAGAGTTATGTAAAGTCAGTCATGCTCTGTTTTTAACTTTCAGTATTTTTTTGTTTGTCTATCATTTTTATCTTTCATGTGCAAGTGAGGGAGAGACAAGCACTCCCACCAGGGCCTCCACACCTCAATCTACCCCCAACTTCATCCAGTCCTGGGTCATGGTCGCTCATGTACCTAGCATGTTCAGAGAGGTGTTTAGATGGGAACCCAGAACCTTCTCATGTGGGCTGGCCTCTCAGAGTGTTGTATTACCAGTGCACCACTGTCCCATCCCTAACCTTAATTATTGTTGACATGCATTTAGTCCCTCCTACCTCCTTGGTAGAATATGAAAGGGAAATATTTTATATGCTTAGAATTTTAAGACCAATAAGTGCAAAACCTTTTACTCCTCAGCCTATTGCCTATATTCTCCACTTCACTCTACCACATCTAATCCTACTGCCTTAGTTCTGACCCTTCCTGCTTTATTCCATGGTGTTAGTAAGCTTCTAATTGGTAGCCCTACCTGCAGTGTCCTACACTCAGTCTACACTTGGCAAATTCCTCTTCCTAAAGCTCTTCTGTTTTTTCATTCTCTCACTCAAAAAACAGAGAATAGATTTAAGCTTCATCAAGTATAACTCAAGGCCCTTCATCAGCTGAGCTTGGTCTCTTTTTCTAACATTAAAAAAAATTTTTTTATTACTATCCTTTTTTCTCGGTGGCCTCTACACACTCTTAGGACTCCCATAACCCATCTAAGAACTTCCATTTTTCCCATTTCCACTCAGAATATCTTTTCTCTCATCCTTGCATAATGAAAATTTACACATATTTCAAATTCTACCAGAAGCGACACCTCCCTCCTTCCTATAGCATTCGCTGATTGCATTGTCAGAGTGTATCTTACTTTTCTTTTCTTTTCTTTTCTTTTTTCTTTTTTTTTCAAAGAGATTTTTGGCACATGTGCTCTCCAGAGACACACAGAGAGACTGAGAGAGATAAAGTGAGGTATCAACCCCTGGGGGGAACGGCCATGCTGCAGTCCCTTCTCTATTCTCCTCTTTGGGATTTTGGCCAGGCACACACACATGCCTGGCTTAAGTTTCAAGCTGCCAGATCCAGGACTCAAACTCAAACTGTGGTTGACAATGTGGGAGTCCAGCGCTACATCCACTATATCACCTGCTGGCCCCTGTATCAGCACTTGGTCAATGGCACCAACCACATTCTGTCCTGTATTAAAATTACATTATATATATATCTTATTTCCTCTATTAGACTAGAAATTCTACAAGAACAGGAACAATTGTTTCTATGAGCCAGAAGTCCATTGGATTATATGTAATACTTTTCTTCTTTTAAGACAGGGCCTCACCATATTGTCATCATCCTGTGTCAGCCTTCCAGCTGGGACTGTAGACACATGCCACCATGCACTGCTCTCTTTTTCAGACAGGGTCTCGTTGTATTATTGCCCAGGCTACCCTTGCGCTCTTAATCCTTCTGCCTCCACCTCCCCAGATGCTAGGATTACAGGCCCAGGCAGACTTTATGTTGGGTTGGAAACTGAAACTTTAGGTTGGATTGGAAACTGACCCAGGCCTCCTATATGGTCCCAGGCTGCAGAGTACAGTTGTCTTAGCAGTTCCAGCCAATATGGCTAGGCCCATGATATTTTGTTTTGTTTTGGAGAGGTTTTTGCTATAGGGCACGTGTGCTCGCCAGAAAGACAGAGAGTCAGAAAGCGAGGAATCACCCCCCAGGGGGGGATGATCACGCTGCAGTCCCTTTTTCTCCATTCTTCTCTTGGGATCTTGGGGCACATACACACATACACGCACCTGGTATGAGTTTAAGCCACCGAGTCTGGACTCAAACCACGGTCAACTACATGGGAGTGCAGCACCATAACCATTACACCAACTGCTAGACCCATGTCCCTACGCCCATGTCTTTTCAATGGATTCTTTTCTCCTCTAACAAAAAGTAACTGTTATCTTTCTAGTAGTACTTCCATTTCAGTTACTTTCTTTTTCAGTAAATAATAACAGATTTTTAAATTTTCTCTCCATCACTAAACACTTCTTTCTACCCAATTACAAAAAGAAAAGAAAAAAAAATTGTAAACATCTTTCTAATTCGCCCAAGTGTAAACTATATCAAATTAAGAGGTGGCCATGCCTTTTTTGGACCAGCAGATAGCATGTTTGAGGGACAGAACCAGTTTTAAAGCATTTGCAACAAATTCTTGGATTCTATTTGGAAGGAGTACTCATTATCTACTGAATAGACAATTTGCTTTAAAATCAAAGTTGAAGTTACTTCAGTATTTACTTAAAGGAATGTAAGATATTTTACAAGTTCAGAAAGACTACTACAATGATTACCAGATAGGCATATTTACCTTCTCTCTGTGCCAAAAGTTTGTACACATAAGCCTGTAAGAATACAAATGCCTGGCATATTCTAGATGCCCGGTAAATAATGAATGGCCAGTGAGATCATCTAATTCAGGTTCCTTAGAATCCTGCCCTAAGATACATTAAATATAACTATTCTTTATTCCATATCCCATAAATGACACAATAAAATGTCAGTGGCCTCATAACTTTTCTTTTCCTTTGTAAGTTTTTAAGGATGTTATCAGTTTTATTTCAGGAAACACAAATTCTATTTGTTTTAAGTAGCTTCTGCTTTATTTATTATTAAGGGCTCTAGCAAGAACTGAAGTTTGGGGCCAGGAAGTGGTGTGGAGGTTAAGGCACTGAATTCCCACATGACTGACTGAGATTCCAAAGGATTATGAAGTGATCATCTTCCCTGGCGGGGGTGGGGGAGTGATTTCTGACTTTCCCTCTTGGGTCTCTCTCTGGTGAGAGCTCATGCCCTATGGCAGAAACTTAAAACAAAACAAAACAAACAAACAAATAAAAACCTGGAGTTTAATCCATAAAACAATTCAAATCCCAGAGGCAAAGGAAGCACTGCATACTCAGTTGGGAAAAAAATGGCACAATGAACCAAACCATCTAGAATAGATCTTCAAATCCAGAAAGGGTTTTATTGTCAGGATAATCAAAAAATTCTTATAATGTCCATATGAATTTACTTTTACTATACTGTCTTTAAGGAATTCCATTAGAAATACGTACGTGTTTTAATGGTGTTAAGACATTGAAATTCCTTTTAGAGGCAAATTATCTGTCCCAACTGTTAACCTCTTCTGTCACTTAATTGCTACTTCTCTTAGGACACCTACAGCTGGCATTCTTATCATTTCTGAGTACCATTTCCACCACACCAGACTGCAAGTTCTGTGATAAATATTCAAATCCCCACATCTGCCTTGTTTACGAAAGATGCTCGGTACATTTTTGTTAAATAAGCCATTGACCAGAGGGGATAATGGTAATATTAGGTATTGGCCTTTCCTGTCAAAGTGAGGTTGATGTTCTTTATATCATTAGGGATATAGGGGACAGCATAAAGAAATTTCTGGCACTGAAAAATTATTTTTTATATATTGCTGCATATATTGCTATCTCTCTTTAAGTTTTTAATTTTTTAGTCACTTTGAGTTAATGTATTCAACATTTCTCTAGATGAATGTATATTGTCAGGATTTCATAAACCCCAATGTGCATAAAACGACTGTGGAGACCATATAGATAGGATTTCAATGACAGACCTTCCACATGGACAATTACTATCCTCTGTTGATCTAAAAATGATCTGAGACATGACCTGGGCTTTTGGCTTAGTATTTTAGAGATCAGAAATACACTAGCAAGTAATTCTTTAGAATGATTACAGCAATATATTGGGTTATTTTGTTCCTTTTATTTTACTACCTTTACTATGCTATTAAGTAAATGTAACTGGCCATTACTTTAATAACACTAATACTTGACATCTGATGTGTGGACACAGATAGGTTGTTTATGACTTTTCTGTTGTGGTAATGAAAATTGCACTTTAGAAAAAGGGACTAAAATATTTTCAGAGGTAATTAAACTCATATCATGTTTAAAATTTAACTTACGTATTTATACTGTATCTTTTTTCCAAAAGAGGTAGAAGGTTGTGTGTAATTATGTCATGACTTTCTCTAATACTTACTGATTTATGACCTAGGCACTGTTTCAGGTGTTTTACATATGTACAAAATCATTTATCCCTTGGGTCCAGGGTGGTTAAGACACTGGATTTTTACCTGGTAGAATGTGGTTTGAGTCCTGGACCTAGCATCTTGAAAATTACACTGGAACATGTGCATGCATGCCCAGAATCTCAAGAGGAGAATAGAGAAGGGATTTCGACATGGCCACCCTTACCCAGGGGCTGATTTCTCTCTTTCCGTCTTACTGACTATCTCTCTCGGATGACTATGGCAAAAGCCTTTAAAACTAAACAAAATAAAAACAAACAAAAACAAAATTATTAAACCCTTATGATTGTATAAAGATTAAATAACCTTTTTGTCCCTGCTGGGTGGATAAAGAAACAGAGGTACAGAGAGATTAAGTAGCTTTCCCAAGTTCAGTAGTTAAGAAATAAAGGACCAGGTTTCAAACTTGAACATTTTGTTTTGAAAGTCCGCTGTGTTCTTAAACACTGTATTCTTCACTACTTAACCACTGCTGCATAACTAAAGATTATAAATGACGTACCTAAACTACTCAGTATTAGTATGCTACAGTTAAGTTAATAAAAATATTAAGTACATAAAATTTATTGTACTAAATTACAGCATTGTAATTAAAGATCTTTAAATTTTTCTATCTGACAAGAAGATCTGTAATGAAGGATTGGTTAGCACAGAAGAGAGGGAATTTATTTAAAGATATTCTTCTTTTTTTGAATTGTCAGGGATGTTTTAAAGATATTCTTCTTTTTTTGAATTGTCTGTGTTCTTTCTATGCCAGAGGGGAGCATTATTTTTCCTAGAAGAAAACTCAGTTATCCTTTCATGGTATAACACATGGTATCTTGAAGAATTTGGGAAAACAAATACTACGGAGATATCAATTATTTTTCCGGAAATAAATTAAATAGCCTTCATATACTATAAAGGGAGCAAGAAGAGAAAGATATTGCTAATTGTCTCACATTGATTTCCCTACGTGTTCATCCTGCAGCCCACAAAGGCATGTGGTTTCATTGCGGTCCACTCCTTTTAACTCGGCACACAACCTGACAATGAAAACATGGAGCATTTTGAGTTCCAAAAGTGAGAATCCTAATATAAATAGAGATAATCAGAACAGAAATTTAATTTGTATTGTGATATATTCCACCATTGTATTGGTAGCAATAAGATCTTTTAGAAGTCATGTGTTAAAGGACCAGCAGTCGGCGTAATGGCTATGTCACTGGACTCCTATGTAGTCGACCGCGGTTTGAGTCCCAGACCCAGTGGCTTAAACTCATGCCTGGCACATGTGCATGCATGCCCAAGTCCTGAGAGGAGAATGGAGAAGGGATTGCGGCTTGGTCATCTCCCCTGGGGGGGGATTTCTCGCTTTCTGTCTCTCTGTCTCTCTGGCAAGCACACACGCCTTATAGGAAAAAAGTCTCAAAAAAAAAAAAAAAAGAAGTCATGTGTTAATAATTACTGGTTTTGGTTTGGTTTGTTATAGTAAATCAGCATCCTAATACTATAGCCATAAGGCAAAGTTTTATTTACATCTTCTCCAACTCTTAGATCTTCATTACTAATTCTGAATGGAAAGGATTCCAAGAATATTGCATTCCAGATATACATTTCTCTTTTAGTGCAAATAAAACTCTTAGTGACTTGATGGTACACAATTTTTTTCATTCAACTTGTGCTTACTGTGTGTATATGGGTCTATTACTATGCTATACTATACCCACTAGGCAGTCAGTCTTGACCTATTGCTCTATGTGTGGGTGTCCTAATCCAATCCACAAGGTTCACAGTCTAGTTGGAGAGGTGAGGTGCAATCACTCCAGAAAGAGTTAAATGGTAATGAATATGACTAAGGCAACAGGATAGCAGGAATAACACGGTTTACTGTAGAGGCTCTTGTGTATGCTAGTCCTGGCTATGCTGTACGCAAACACTTGGAAAGTCACTTGTTTCGGTTATATAAGATGAAAACATGAAATAAGAAATCTTCATAGTCAATGCAGCTTTAGGATTCAAAGATTATATGGTTATGAACAGAATGGTCAACAGAAAATGCTTCCGAGGTTCAAAGGAGGGCATCAGTGCAAAGTAGGAGATCGGTGTTGGACAGGCCAGCAACGTTTTTAGGGGGTAGACACAGTATCAATAGGAGCATAAATAGTAGACAGGATATGAATCAGGAGAATACAGGGAAGAATCCAGGTTCTGTGCACACACAGA
>NW_006160053.1:154082-184082 GCF_000334495.1 Tupaia belangeri chinensis | reverse complement strand
GAATATGTAGGGATAGGGTAAGTAGTTTTCCAAGATGATGCATTTTAGGCTATCAGGAATCCATTTCAGACGAAAATTAGTAGCGAAAACACTAGGCAAGATAAGGCACCCAGATAAGGAAAGTTTGCCTTTTTCTTTAACCTCAATATGTGTTCCTAAATCTGTCATAATCAGAAGTGAAAGGAAAATGAGTATGTTGATTATATTTTTATTTTATGCATAATTTAATGTTTTCTGTCATCCCAGTGAAAGGGTACCTTGACTAAAAAGCTTCCCATAGAATAAAAAATAGTGTTAAAAGAAATGTGAACCTGAGATTAATTTTATTGAACCTTAGAGTTCATTTTTGCACTGTCAATGAGTTGAAAGTCAACTTGTCCTATCCAGTGTAACTTGCAGAGGATATGTATAACAATGTGTGAATCCAGTCCTGGCATTTTCTGTCATTTAATATGGGGAAAACAATTTAGAGATTAAAACTTAACAATTTTTGAAAGAAGTAAAACTAATTTGTTAAATGATACTTTTACTAAAAACTTTAATTCAAACTCACGTCATCCTAGAATTTAAAACACTGTGTCGCTCACATATACGGTATTAGGTCGGGGGGATTTAGCTGATTTATCAAAAGTTGGTTACTAAGTTATTTTGAATTTTTTTAAGTCAAAACAAACAAAATTCAATTTAAAAATCTACCTAGACTGACTAGAAAACAGATGGCAAATTGCATTTTAGCCATTTCCTTGGATAGAAGTAATAAAAGCTAAGGAGCCAGTGGATGGCATAAGGGTTATGTCCCTGGACTCTCAGATGGCCCACTGTGGTTCGAATCCTAGAACCGGTGGCTTGACATGTTCATACATGCCTAAGTACATACATGCCCGGCAAATTGCATTTTAGCCATTTCCTTGGATAGAAGTAATAAACGCTAGGGAGCCAGTGGATGGCATAAGGGTTATGTCCCTGGACTCTCAGATGGCCCACTGTGGTTCGAATCCTAGAACCGGTGGCTTGACACATGTGCATACATGCCTAAGTACATATATGCCCAAGATCACAGGAGGAGAATGGAGAAGAAATTGCAGTGTGGCCATCTTTCCTGGGGTGACTTCTCACTTTCCTTCTCTCACTGTCTCTGCCTCTCTCTCTGGCGAGCATACCTGCGCTATGAAAAAAACTTCTAAAAAAAACCAGCATCTAACCCCTTACTTCCAAATCTTTTGCAAAATGATATTCAAATTGTGACATTGAAATGGTGATGAAAGGAAAGGAGCTAAGCTTCACCCATTCATTATTGTTTAGTTTTTAAACTACACGAAAAATGTTTAAGCACCAGGTCCCAAGATTACTGCAAAAAAAAGTATGTAACTTGAGAAAAGAAAGTGTGGCTTCTTCAGTTTGACATATTGTTCCCTTTGCCCTCCCTATGTTCAGTCACCCACACAGACTAAAAGGAACCACAGAATCCCTAAATAAATGTTAAGATCAGTGGCAGTAAGAGAAGTGTTTATAATTTCTGAGAAATTTGCACCTTAGGTGACTCTACTGTATTAAGTCAATACAGAAACATACAGACACACACACACACACACACACACACACACATGTTTCAGAAAGAAAATAAAACTATAACGTGAAGTCCCAAATGTACAATTGTTGATTTCACACTCTGCTGTGAAGGTTTACTTAAATGTCTTTCAAATCAGTTCCCAGCCAATCTGTTTCCTAAAGTTGAAACTGATTTTATCCCCTAACTTCACGGGTCTTTAGTCTCCAACGCTCCTGTAAAAATAAAAGTATCTACATATCGTAAATCGTCCCTCTCTTCATCTTTGAGGATTACTGGGTTTGGAAGTTTTGACAGTGAACATTCATATGAAGTGGGGGTGAACAGAAAGAAGAAAAGAAATGAAGATAGTTACTAAAATGCTTGTGCTGTAACTAGATGTGTTATATATTGCATTTTTCAGCTCTTCATGTCATGATTATAACACTGAATAGGTCATTGATTTGAAACTGAACTAGCTGTATGAGCCCGTTCTCAATCACTTGGAGATTCCCCTGTGTTCAATTGCAATTTGCCATTACCCTGTGGAAATTGTGTAGGACAGCTTGCTTGTCCCCATAATAACATCCAAAGCTACCCTTATGCTGCATTCTCGTCCCTGTGGAGGCCAAAGCCATCCCTGAAGTCATGGAGCAGGTGACTTGGTCCAGCCTCCCTATTTAACTCTATACATATTGAAAAGATACTATATGATATGAAGCATTAAAAAAATGACCAATCCTCTTTGATCAAATGTGTTGGAAAAAAAATCTTTCAAGAAGTTGTGGGACAAAGTCATAAAAGTTAAAAATGAGATTTCTCCTAATATAAAGTTACTATGATCATGTATTTACATATCTTCCATAAGCCTAAATAAATACATAATTTTTTTTTTTTGGAGAGCTTTTCGCTACAGGGCACGTGCGCTCACCAGACAGACAGAGAGAGACAGAAAGCGAGAAATCACCCCCCAGGAGGGATGGTCACGCCGCAATCCCTTCTCCTCCGTTCTCCTCTTGGGATCTTGGGCACGCACACACACGCGCCCGGCGTGAGTTTTAAGCCACCGGGTCCAGGATGCGAACCGCGGTCAACTACGTGGGAGTCCAGCAACATAGCCATTACGCTAACTGCTGGTTCCCAATAAATACATAAATTTTTAAAAAGCTTTTCTGAAAAACAGGAAACTAAGGAAAATTTGGGTAAGCACCAAGCTGAGAGTCTTTGGAACTGATCTGTACACTACACCAACATTTGTTTAATTAGATACCCTTCACCAAGGGAAGGGGTTCTGGACACCTAATTCACAATAAGCCCAATAAACAGAGCAGTAGGAATATTTTATTCTTAGTTGAAAATCTTGTAATATTATTAGAAGCTTGCTAGCAATAGCAAGCATTTATTGATGGTTTTGACCTCTATGATAAGAGAGATTCATTCAAAGTTAATTTTTTTTAAAAGCCTGAAAAGGAAGCAAATTAATTTTAAAATCATTTAACACTCCAAATTGTTTTCCCAATAGCTATGAAAGCTATATGAGCCTTTGGAAATAATCTAACATGCTTAGTTGTCTCCAGCCTCAGACACCTGATTCTCAAATATATTCTTCTTATTTTCCGCTGTTGAACATTTATTTAATACTCATTCTGATACATAATTAATTTCTTGTGTTATTTTTCAATACTTATCTCACCTTTTATTTTCTCATTATTTTAGAAAGAGTTTTATAGCAGTCTCTACCACAAAATAAAAATATCTCATTCACTTTCTCCTCAGCCTAAATTTAAAGCTGTTATTTCAATCTAGTTTTGGTCCCACAACAGCGCTGAGCTCAGAGAAGGATTCACACAGGCCAATTCCTTGGGAGTTATCAATTGGTACAATCTATGAGTTGGGAATAATTTCAAATTGAGGTTCGGTACTAAAACATGTTAAATGAAAAGTACGGTTGGAACCAACAGTTAGCGTAATGGCTATGTCACTGAACTCCCATGTAGCTGACCGCGGTTCGAGTCCTGGACCCGGTGGCTTAAACTCACGCTGGGCGTGTGTGCGTGTATGCCCAAGATCCTGAGAAGAGAATGGAAGAGTAGGGATGGCAGCGTGGCCATCCCCCTTGGAGGGTGATGTCTCGCTTTCTATCTCTCTGTCTCTCTCGGCCTGCCTGGTGAGCGCACACGCCCTATAGCAAAAACCTCTCCAAAAAAAAAAAAGTATGGTTGGTAAAAATGCTACATTTGGTGAATTTCTATTAGACATAAAGCCCTCAACATTGTACTGGTAGGTACTCAAGGGCTATCCACCGTTATTCCATTCTGAGGGAACTGAGGCACATGCTCAATTGCACACAGGAGACTGTTGTAGGAAAGGCTGAAGTTTAACCTCTTCACACTGCAGGACAGCTTCCTTATTTAGTCTCTCATTCCCAGCCACGTTGTTGGATCATTGCGAGACCTGTGTTTTCTATACAGAAGTAAACTTTGAGCTGAAGTTATTTCTTTCTCAAATCTTTAAATAATGCCTGTTCTAATGACTTCTGCTTCTTTAATAATAAATGAAAGGACGGGGGCCATCAGAGATACAGCAGTTACATTTGCTGGACTCCCACATGGTTGACCACAGTTTAAATCCTGGACAGATGGCTTAAAACTCATGCCAAGCATGTGTGTGTGTGTGCCCAAGTTCCAGAAGGAGAATGGAGGAGACAGGATTTGGGCACGGCCATCCTCCCTGGGGAATAATTTCTCACTTTCCCTCTCACTGTCTCTGCCTGTCTGTCTCTTTTTCTCTCTCCCTAGTGAGAGCACACACCCTAAGGCCAAAACCTCTAAAATAAATAAATAGATAATGGGACTGGGGATAAGATCCCTCAAGTTCTTACTTAATGAAGGGTGTCGGCTAGAATTTGGCCATGTTGATCTAGCCATGACTCTCAGACCCCACCTAGATGGAGCAGTAGATGACAGAAGTGTAAGTCCTAGCAGTATCCCTTAGATACTATTCCTGCTAGCTAAACCCCAAAATCCTGGTCCTTGAGGCCCTTATTCTCACAATCATGGATTCAACTGTGCATAGGCTCCCATGGCTGGCCGTGATGGTCACTGCTCATCAGTAGGTCTCTCTTGTGTTACCTGATGCAGTCCCTATGGCCTGCCTATGCCACTCTTCCTTCCCCACTGGAGTCTCAGGAAAGAAATTGGCTCCATGAGGACACCTCTATTGACCAAATCCTGAACTCCTTTCTTCCTGGAATAGAAGAATCTGTTTCCTGCTATTGGATTAAACTGCATTTTAGCACAAAGAGAAGTGTGGGAGACCATGCTGAAGTAATTCACATTTGTATAGAGAGAAAGCTTTCTCTCATGGGATCATCCTTTCAAATCTGTATCAAACATCCCATGCTAGAAGCTTGGGTTTTACTCTCAGGGCTGGGCTAGGTCTAAGGACAACTTAAGTGTTTATAGATAGAGGAGAAACCTTTATAAAAACAAAAGTTTAAAAAAAAAAGAAAGAAAACATTTAAATACGACTATGACACCAAGATGCCACCTGTATCTCTTAACTTTAAAAAGAGAAGTGGGGACCAGCAGATGGCGTAAAAGTTACCTTGCTGGACTCCCAGTTACTCGACCTCGATTCGAGCTCCAGACCAGAAGGCTTAAAACTCAGGCTGGGCATGTGTGTGTGTGTGTGTGTGTGTGTGTGTGTGTGTGAGCGCCCAAAATCCCAGAGGAGAATGGAGGAGAAGGGATTGCGGCATGGCCATCCCTTTCAGGGATGATTTCTCACTTTCTATCTACCTCTCTCTCTCTGTCTCGCTGGTGAGTGTATGTTCCCTATAGAAAAATCTCAAAACAAAACAAAAAAACTGTAAATATAGTGTCATATTCTAGATGTTAGTGATGGCTCTGCTAACTTTTCTCCCCACCATCATTGTCGCCCTCTTGTCAAAAGCCTCAGTCATAGGTCAACCAAATGTCTTCACTGCATCTGTTACAAGGCCCTATGGAAAGAGACTCCTCTCCAAGAAATCAGCACTGACAGTCACGAGTATATCCAAGTCAAACAGAATAGGGTCACCGAACCCTTTTACTATATTATTATTATAGAGTAAAAGTATGTTCAAGGAATTTCTGACTACCAATTACCCTTGGCCTAAAGGTTGATGCTAAGGTCCTCTCAAACCTCCTTACCACTTTTCTTTCACTTTACCAGTCTTCCATCAGCACATGGGCTCCTCAATTAGACAGTATTAAGGTAAAGGCTCCACAAAGATTTATTTTCTCTCTCTTTTTTTTAAGAATTACTTTATTTTATTTATTTATTTATTTATTTATTTATTTATTTATTTATTTATTTATTTATTTTAATTTGACCAGAGAGGGACAGAGAAAGAGAGAAAGTGAGAAAGCAAGCCTCAAGATCCGGGACTTGAACCATGGTAGGCCATGTAGGAGTCCAACGCCCTTAACCACCATAATACCTCTCAGCCTTGACAAAGATTTCTTTCCTGGAAAGATGCTGGATTAGTTTTATTTCATCACAGCCTTCAGTGTAGTTGTCCAAACATGTTGTTGATATGTTCATGTGTTGGAGTTATAAGAACCTCAAGAAGTTCTTTATCCCTCTAGTGGGGTTTGCATGTCTAATGTTAATTTAGAGTTTAAAACTATAGGGTGAGAGCCTGTTCAAAGATTCTGGAATTGTGTAGAACCATACTAGAAAGAAGTCACAAAATCCTAAATAGCAACAAAGCAAATGTAACAGAGGAACTTAATTTCCAGGCCTGTGGGATACATAGCACACTCCTACCATATAAGCGTGGAATTTCCCCCATTGCTGCTTTTTGAAAAAATATACTGGGTAGAACAAAAAAAAAAAAAAAAAGAAAGGTCTCATCCAAGTTAATATGACCTTTTCTAAAAACTGTATGGATTTGAATCAAAGAAGTCAGCCTAGCAGATGGGCGTGGAAAGCACTGAACTCAGTCTCTGGAGACTTAGACCTTACTGTATTTTTTACACTGATTCAGTGGGTTGCCTTGGACAGATTATTTCACCCTCCAGTTACTGTTGGCTCATCTGTTTAGGGGGAAAAAAAAAGATGTTTCATCAAATGTCCTTGAAGATTTCTTTTTGCTTCAACATCAGCTCATTCACTCTCTTAAAAATCAAAACCTAATGACTAAATATAGTAATCATGATCTAAAAAATTATTTTTTCAAAAAGTGAAAAGAAAGCAAATGTGTGCAGCTTTCAAGAGCTAATCAATATCCAACTTCAATAAATAATGAGTTATTTGTTCTGATTGAGGGAAGCTGGCTTGGAATGAGAAGACTGGATGACTTGGAATCACAAATCTTGGTTTCAGAGCTATTTCACCACTAATTGGCTATATAGCTATGGGTCAGAGTAGCTGGCTGTGTCTTTCTGCATTGAAAGTGCTATGAGAGACAGAAATAAGTAGATATAGGAGTGGGATAGAAAATGAAGACAGGAGGAAAAAGTCACAGCAGACTGGTCTGATCTGGTTAGATTTTTCACTCCATCTGCAGAAGCCTTGATGGTTTCTTAGTATAGTAGTTCAAGTTCCGTAACTGGAGGTTAGAGTTGGTAAGTGTACGAATCTCACAGGACAAAATATGTAATAGGTCAGTTCACAAATTTATTCAACAAATACTTATTTGGTGTTGATGACAAAGCAGATCCTACTCTAGGCCCTAGAGAGCAGAGTAGTGAACAGAGCTCAATAGACAGCCAAACCTCAACAAGTACACATCCTAATGAGCAGAAAAGGATCAAAAAAAAGTATTAAGTCTCAGGGCAAGTACATGGCAAGGAGGAATTACTCAGTAAGTATTAGTTGTTTTTATTATAAGTAAGGGTAGATAACATTTTTAAAAAATATATTAATCAGAAACGTATTTGCATAAGATTTGACATTCCACACCACTAAGTCATTCACTTTCTCCTCCACTGTTCCTGTTTCTTTTCATTTCTCTGAGGCTTGGTAAATATATCCAGCTCTTGAGTGCCTGTCAACTGACAGGAGGTGATAACCTTACCAATAAAAAAAAAAAAAATCAAAACATAAACAAAAAAGACACAAAAGGAAATCAAGTTGAAGAAAATGCAGCCTCATCAGTTCACTTTTTCCACAAGTCTTCAGGTTGGTTCATTGATATCTACCTGTAATTACCTTTCCAATCTATTCTGAAGTTTTTATTTTTAAAAAATTTGTTTCTAGGGACCAGCAGTTGGCGTAATGCCTATGTCGCTGGTAGTTGACCACGATTGAAGTCCTGGACCGTATGGCTGAGACTCATGCTGGGCAGTTGTGCATGTGTGCCTAAGATCCCAAGAGGAGAATGGAGGAGAAGGGATTGCGGCAAGGCCATCCCTCCTTGGGGGTGATTTCTTGCTCTCTGTCTCTTCCTGTATTTCTGGTGAGCACACACATCCTATATAGCAAAAACCTCTCAAAAATTTTTTTTTTTGTTTCTTCTATGAAAGAGGACATAAGAAGAGAGATAGAAAGAAGGAGATTGAGGGAAAGCAAAGCAAGCATCTCTCCTCCCCCCCAACAGGCTCTTCCTATCAAGATCCTACTGCCCACTACCCATGCCCCCAGCCTCAGTCATTCTGGATCTTGGGCATGTACACATTCAAAACTGCTATGAAAGAGCATGCTCAGGAGACGTGCATGCACAGGAGACCTCAGAATTCAAATGCAGACCTTCACTTGCCTCAGCATCTGAAGTATTGCATTGCCCTGTGCCACCACAGCTGGCCCCCAATCTATTTTTACAGCATATGCCTATGCTGCTAGCTGGGCTTTCCCTTTCACTTTTTTAAGAGTGCCATTGGTAAGCTCAAGAATTAATATAAAACATTCTCTTTCTTTTGTTTTTCTCTTTGGAATTCCTACCATAGCAATCTTACTTTGACTTCAGACAATATGAGCTCCTCAGATTGAACAGAGGAAAAGTGTTAACAATAGGGCCAGCCTTTGTCCTGGTGATTAGCTGCGGGATCCCACATGGCCTATCATGTGGCTTGAGTCCCAGACTCAGCAGCATGAAAAGCACACTGGGTGCATGTCTGTGTGTGTCCCCAGTAGTCCCAACAGGAGGGACAAATTGAGGAGAAGAAATTGCAGTATGACATACCCCATAGGGGTGCTTTCTCACTTTCTCCTTCTTTTTCGTTCTCTCTCTCCAAGCGTATATACACCCTCTGGCAATTAAAAATAAATAAATAAATAAGAATAAATTTTTAAAAAGTGTAACAGTAGGTCCAGTAGATAGTGTGGCAGTTATGTCGCTGGACTCCACATGGCTGATCATGGTTCAAGTCTCAGACCCAGTGGCTTGAAACTCACGCCAGGCACATGTGTGTGTGTGTGCCCAAGATCTAGGGAGGAGAATAGAGGAGAAAGGATTGTGATGTGACTATCCTCTCTGGGGAGGATGATTTCTCACTTTTCCTCTCATTATCCCTCTCTCTCTCTCGTATGTATCTGTTAGCACTCTATAATGATTAAAGGAAAACAAAGCTTTTCATTCATTCATGATGAGAGAAAAAAATGTACAGGTCCTTTTGTGCTTTTAGGAACAAGATATAAGTGTCTGGCAGGCAGAAGACTGATAACAGGTGCACTGAATCTGTATAACACTCCTTACCAGATGATTTTGCTATGGTCTGAATATTGGTGTCCCTCTAAAATTCATGTGTTGAAATTCTAATTCCCAAGGTGATGGTATTAGGAGGTGAGACCTTCCTTTGGGAAGCTAATTAAGTCATGTGAGTGCAGCTCTCATGATTGGAAATAATGCCCTTCTTAAAGGGGTCCCAGAGCCCTAGCTTATCCCTTCCACTTTATGAAAACACAGTAAGATGGTACTATTTATGAACCATGAAGCAGAAACTTCACCTGATAACATCTTGATCTTGGATTTCCCAGTCTCCAGAATTGTAAGAAATGAATTTCTGTTACTTATAAGCTACCCAGTCGAAGGCATTTTGTTATAACAGACCAAGACAATTCTCTTACCTAATTTTAGTGGAAGATTAATTGAGCACTGTTCTCTAATTAACTCTAATACCTGGCTCTTCAATAAGTCAAAAAGGCCAGAAAATAGGAATTTCCCTAACCTTAAAAGAATTAGAGAACGTTAGTGTGTGTTTGCTAATAAATGTCTGTCCTTGGGGCAGAATTTAGTGCAAGACGTACTTTGATTATAGTACACAATTTATCAGAGCAGAGAGATTACGGGGAATGGATATTAGCTTCCTACCTCAATGATATCTGAGCAACATTTATGCAAAGACCATGAAAATGGTAAAAAGCCATTAATAACATGGCATTCACAATGAGCATGATCCAAGATGCTCTCGTTAACTTTACTATATTGGCTTCTAGTCTAATTGCCGAGATAATGAAATACTAGGAACTACAAATGTAGATAAGTGATTTGAAAATAAATTGATTATAGTATGACTTTTTTCTCTTATTGTTTAACTTTGTTCTTAGCATCAGATGTTTAATTAGTCCAGGGAATTTTTACTGAACATCTATTATGTGACTGACATTTGACTACGAAGAAGATCAAGAAGCATTGTCCTTCAAAAATTTAGAGCTAATTCTGAGTCACAGTGATACATATATTGATATTTCAACTAGTGTGGAAGTGTGCACGGAATGGGAAGATAAGATTGGTCATGGTGGGTCTTCTTTGGGCTTCTTGTATATGACTATTGGGCCAAATCTTGAAGTCTGAATAAAAACTGATTAGTCAGGACCTGCTAGTGCAATGACCAAGACTTGTGCATAGGGAGCTGGATCCCTCATGGTCAACTATGGTTTGAATCCCCATCCTGGGTGGGGGGAGGCTGGAAAAGCACAGCAGACACATGAGCTTGTGAGCCTTGAATCCTAACAGGATAAAGAAATGGAGAAAAAAGGATTGTGATGTGACCACACTCTATAGGGGGTGCTTTTTATTTCTCTCTCTCTTTCTGGCGAGCAGACATATCCTATAGCAATAAAAACAAAACAGAACAACAATAAAAAAGAACTTATTATAATAGTTTATATATATCAACTACTTACTATGTATCAGGCATAATTCTAAGCATATTTAATGAGGATAGACTGGGTCCAGACACTCAGATCTAGTTAGAGAAATGTGTAATAACAGATGTATTTTTGAAAACTTCAAAATGGATACTTAGGAGTGAGGAGAGAGGGATGGGTTAAAATACATTTAATGAGTAAAATCTATAGATTTTAAAGGTAGAGATAATGTGGCTGATGAGAAGACGAGTGGTTAGGATGATTTGCAGATTTTTGACTTGAGTGAATAAAAGTGTGAGATGTAAATTATATGTAATAACCCAAAGATTCTAATCAAAAGATAATTTGTTTTGACTTCTTATTGGCTTTCTTTTTTCAATTTTATTTTTCAATTTTTTTTCCTTTTTTTGCTTGCTAGAGAGTGTGAGTACTCTCCAGACAGAAAGAAAAAGCACTCCTCAGTGGGATGTGTTTATGCCAAAATCTTTTCTCCTCCATTTCTCCTCCCATCATGATTTGGGACACACATCCGCATGTGCTCAATGTGTTTGTCAAGCCACTGAACCCAGCATTTGAACCTCGGTTGGCCATGTGGGATCAGGTTCCCAATGCACAGGTTGTACCTACTGTGCTATGGCTCTGAAAAACTTATGCATGAGTCCAAAATCCCAATAGGATGGAGAAAAGGAGAAGGATTTGTGGCACAACCAGATCATTATGGAGTGCTTTCTTTCTCTCTCTCTCTCTGTCTCTCCCTGTGTTTTGTTTTGTTTGTTTGTTTGTTTGTTTTTCTGGTGAGCTTGTGCACCTGCTGGCCAAAAAAAAAAAAAAAAAAAAAAAAAGAAAAAGAAAAAGAAACAAACAAACAAAGGAAGAAAGAAAGAATTGTAATTACCATTATGATGGTATTAAGATGTGGGGCCTAAGAGAGGTTATCAGATCATGAGGGCCCTGCCTTCATGAACGGATTAATGCTGTAATCATAGGATTAAGTGAGTTATTCTGAGAATAAGCTCCAGATAAAAAAGGGTGGATGTGTTTGTCCTTATTTTTCCTGTCTTGGGTGTGCTCACTCACCTTTCAGTCATATTATAATGTGGAACAAAGAATCTCACCAGATACTAGTGCCATGTTCTCGTACTTCCTAATCTCCAGAATGATAAGAAATAAATTACCCAGTCTGTGGTATTTGTTAGAGCAACAAAAACAGACTAAGACAGACACTAATCTCATTCATGAGAGCTCTGTCCTTATAACCTAATAACCTCCACACTGAGAAATGTGGGTCTTGAGTTATCCCCTATTGAAACTCCCTTCTGTAGTTCCTTTTTAAATTAAACAAACAAATAAACAAACAAAAACTTATCTATGGTTACTTGCTGGTCCTTCCACCAAGCCCAAGTGTCCTATTCTCCCATCTTTATATCATTGTAGTCTGGTAGAATCCTAACAATTCCACTTTGGCTCTTTTGCATAGCACAAGTTTGGTTTATTGAATACATTCTCATATTCACTTCCCCAGCAGACACTGGTTGGCAAGCCCATCCCAATTTAGTCAACAAAAAAACGAGTCCTTCTATAGTGTCCCAGGCTGCACAGACAGGGATCATATGAATTCACAATCAGGTTACCTCTCTGGGGTGTGAGTCAGATACCAAACCTTCAGGGCACATATTTACAAATTTTTGGCATTGTATCTGGAAGCCACACCCTCACTGGGCTTCAGATGAGAAAGCAGCGACCATTCCATCTATCACGACTTTACCAAACTCTTGAAAAAAACTTTAACTCAAACATGGTATTAGAGGAAGACACTGGAAATATTAACTAAAATAGACTTCTATTGGAGGAGCCAATTGTTGAAAGAAATAAATAAGAGCCCATTTTTAAACACTGCTGAGAATAATCATTGGCACAGGGAACATCAGTTTTTCTCAATTTTTTGCTTATTTTAAAATTTTTTCCATGAGAGAGAGAAAGAGACAGTAAATCATTCTTCACAGGGTCTCCATGGTAGAGACCCTAACCTCAGTAGTCAGATCATGGGCACATGCATGCACTCAGTGATGTTCCATGTGGGTCAGCCATCTGGCCCCATAACAACTTTTCCCTCTAAACTCAGTGCCCTATCAGACCTCTCACTTTCACTGGTACACAGGTCAGGCAAGCGAGAGGACTAAGGAAAATCTCTTCAGGAGTCTCTTAGCTTTGCAGCAAGTTAATTCCCTGAAACTCTGAATCTCGTTAAAGTGATTAACCCCTCAGGGGATGAGTCAGCCTTTGTTTCTGAAGTTCCAAGGCTTGCCCCATGTTCTGATTGCCCTATCTCTGCAACAATCCCTTCAGTGGTTTTCATCTTTGCCTGAATTCTTCCCACAGGACTCACTCTGCTTCTATTTGTGGGGTTGAGGTGCTGCTACTGCTTTCCCTAAGAATGATTTCTCAGGTTTCAGGTTGTCCTTTGGATTCAAAGTCTATGTCTATCCTTCCATGGTAGAGACCCTAACCTCAGTAGTCAGGTCATGGGCACATGCATGCACTCAGTGATGTTCCATGTGGGTCAGCCATCTGGCCCCATAACAACTTTTCCCTCTAAACTCAGTGCCCTATCAGACCTCTCACTTTCACTGGTACACAGGTCAGGCAAGCGAGAGGACTAAGGAAAATCTCTTCAGGAGTCTCTTAGCTTTGCAGCAAGTTAATTCCCTGAAACTCTGAATCTCATTAAAGTGATTAACCCCTCAGGGGATGAGTCAGCCTTTGTTTCTGAAGTTCCAAGGCTTGCCCATGTTCTGATTGCCCTATCTCTGCAACAATCCCTTCAGTGGTTTTCATCTTTGCCTGAATTCTTCCCACAGGACTCACTCTGCTTCTATTTGTGGGGTTGAGGTGCTGCTACTGCTTTCCCTAAGAATGATTTCTCAGGTTTCAGGTTGTCCTTTGGATTCAAAGTCTATGTCTATCCTAGATTACCAACCTATACTGGGTCATCTATTAATTCCTGGTATACGCAGGGCTTTTTGCAAGGTCATTCCCCATAATATTCAAAATTTTGCTACCCAAGCCCACGTTGCTATTTTCCTTACTCTGAAAGTAGTAATATGATGTGAGAAAGCCAATCAAGAGAGTCAGCCACAATGTCTTGCAGTGGAAATAAGAGATAAGTCTGCCTGAGCACTTGCTCTTTTGATTTCTGTCCTCTGAAAATTACAGGTGACTCCCAGCAGAGTAAGAATACTGTAAAGGTTAAGAACTTGGTGTGCATTTTCATGACCAGTAATTGACTATACTGAGAAGAATTTCAGAAAAAATAAAAATCCAAGCTTATTAGATGTGTTCATTTGTAAACTGTGACAGTGCATGTTGAAGATTATATTATTCTTTTCACTGATTAATCCAAACTTTATAATCATACATATATAGAAAGTGCTAGGATGGTTGCCAGGTCATGCAGGGTGACAGCACCCCATCAGCTTTCAATAAGGAAAAAAAACAGCCTGTTATGGTCGTGCATGCCTGTAATTCCAGCTACTCAGGTGTCTAAGAAAGGAAGATTGTGAGTTCAAGGCTATCCTAGGCAACTTACTGAGACTCTGGGTCAGAAATAAATAAATAAATAAATAAAACCTATACTTAAATACTGAATTCTTGAGGAATTAAGGATACAACTGCCACTACTGCTTCAATCTTAAAACTCCATTGCAATGGGGAGTCAGTTAAAAATCTCCTTAACACTGTTGACAAATATGTTTTGGAAATCTTATCTTTAGTGTTTACTGCAATTCTTTTAATATTTAAGATTTTCTGGGACAACCAGTGGTATGGTTGTGGAGGTAGCTGGATCCCACATGGCTGACCATGTGGTTCAAGTCCCAGACCTGGTAGCTTGGAAAACATGCAGGTGCATGTGTATGTGTGCACAAAATTCCCAAAGGAAAATAGAAGAGAGAAGACTGTGGCATGTCTTCCCCCTTGGGGGGTGTTTTCCAGGTCTCCCTCTCCCTCTCTCTCTTCAGTAAGTACACACAAACTCTCTAGCAGAAAAAAAAGAAAAAGAAAAAAAATAATCTGTATGTTGAGACACTACCTTAGAAAGGTCTACATATGTCATCTTATTCGATGTATGTAACGCTTCTGTGATATGAGAAATATCATCTATCAGATGAGGAAGCTGAGAGTTGAAAGAAAGTACAATGTCATCACAGAATTAGTAAGTAAAGTAGCTAGAATTTGAATGCACATCTTACCTCTTACATGTGAAGTGTCAGTTTGATTTTACACATGGAAATGTTTTAACAAAGGTCATAAATTCTCATTGAAAGCTGACATTCCGAAGCGCTGAAGTCACCAGGATTACAGAACTATTATTTGTGATATTTGCAGGAGTTAATCATAAGAATACATGCTTTAGAGACCTAAGATTTTATACTTTGTGACAAACATGGCTGTTTTTAAATTTGCTTGTATTTTTATGGTCTGTTTAATTTCCAGATGATTTGAGGCAAGGGAGGAGAATTCTTTCCAACCTCCAAGGAATCAATATGTAATATTTAAAATTAATTTATCAACATAGTGTGGCAGCTTGCTTTGAAAATCTTAGTGAAGGATGGTTGTTGGAAAGCAGAATAAACCGAGCCTGTGGTACACAGTTATTCCTCTTTTGAAGGTGAAGAGTCTCATCTCCTTAAGCCTTGGATGACTCAGGCAATAAGCCAATATCTGCCAAATACCTTCTTGAAGAAACATTTAGAGACATTTTTTGAAAGCATGGACCACGTCTTAATCATCCTCAGTTCTCAGAACCAATACTACCTAATACCAACAGAGACTCAGTGAAAGTAAGCATGGTTACATGATGTGGTTTAATGAAAGTACATAGGCCTTTTCATCAGAAATTTTTGTTTTTTAGTTTTAGTAAAACTAGTTTTGTTATCCTCTGTTCTTTTTTTTTTTTTCTACCTTTGTTATCTATTTTATGTGGTGTTTGCAGGTATAATAAGCTTTGGATCCGTTGGCTCACTTAATTGAAAAGTGTTTTGAAAAGAAAAGTTAAAAAGCAAAACAAAACATATTGAAAACCAGTTCCGTACAAATTTCTTTCCTTTGTTAGTTCAGTTGTAAGAAATGGAGAACAAAAGCATCACCAACCAAGGCTTTTAGTGGAACATAATTGCTTACACATCCAAATACATTAGCCAAGTTTGCAACACGCGATTAGGCAGCCAATTGTGTTGAAAATGTGCTTGCTCATTCAGAGGAGACCACGCCCCAGGGCTCACCCACTCACTCCTCTTCAGTTCTGAAGTTCAGTTAGCACCAGTCCAATCCCATTAGCTACTTGTTGAAAATATAATTAGGTCTCCAGGTAGTAACAATCATTTGGGTGCAAATGGAAGAGCCACCTTCTTCAACAAATCCCACCTTAGTCCAGGAATCCCTCTCTCTCTCTAGACTGTTCCAATAACGTTAGTAGTTTCTTTCTATCAAAGGACACTAATAATAAATAGCTAAGAGCCAGCAGCTATACAGGTGGGTCATTTTTTTTTCAAGTTATTTAAAATTAATTTTGAAATGCTTTAATTTAATTTATTTATTTCTTCCATGATCAACACACACACACACACACACACACACACACAGAATACATAGCACTCCCTACAGCATCTTGATACTGCAATCCACTCCCAGCTACAGCCAGTGCCTAGTGTCATGCCAGGAGCACGTGTGTGCCCAGAGTACTCAGGGAGGTCCTTGAGCTTGAACCAGGAATCTCCTCATGTATAACAGCACCCACCACCCAGAGTGTCATGTTTTACTGCTCCATCACCATATGATTCAAAACAGCTCATTATCTTTAAAAACCTATGTATTTCATTTCAGATACATTTGCCCCATTTTTACCTCCCCATCCAATGGCAACCAATGGCAATTTATTGATAGTTATCAATTCTCAGGTGAATGTGTTGATGATTTGGAAACCCAATTTCCTTGTCCTGGTATTCTTTTCTAAATCTAAGACTGACTTTTGAGTAATCTTGAATGTAACACAGCTATCAAAGTAAAGCAATATCATCTTTTCTTCTCTTTGTTTTTCTTTCTTTCTCTTTCTTTTTTTCTTTTTCAATTCTGGCGTGCAGAATGAAGTATCTTACAACAGCTGGCCTTTAGTTATACATAACACACAACCTGACAGGTGACTAATCCCATGCCTTTGCCTGGTGTCTTG
Source organism: Tupaia belangeri chinensis (assembly GCF_000334495.1). Lineage (NCBI taxonomy): Eukaryota > Metazoa > Chordata > Mammalia > Scandentia > Tupaiidae > Tupaia > Tupaia belangeri. Next base: position 167,235 of record NW_006160053.1, on the reverse strand, counting down.
GTTAAATTGCCTCTAGCTATGTAGGCTGATCTCTTAACGAGTCATTCTTTAGGATCAATCCAGCAGTGTTGGAATTGACCATGCCCTGGGAACTACTTCTAATAAGTGCTAAATGTTGTTCTCATTCCCAACAGACTGCCAGATAAAATGCAGGAGATGAAACTAAGATACTAGCTAGCTGACCAAGCAGAAAGAATAGCTTGTCTTCTACTTAGAGAACAAATTCCATTTTCTTTCTCAAAGTGTTTGTTTGATGTCCTGGTCATCATTACTGGAAACAAAGCCTAATGCAAAAGCTATACCTCTTCATGTCAAGTTGATGGTTGGTCTCTGTGTTCATTTCCTTCTGCTGCTCTAAACAATTACCACAAACTGAGTGGTTAAAAATAACACAAATTTATCATCTGGCATTTGTTCATCACACATCTCAATAGACTAAGATTAGGGTGTCTATAGCACTGCCTTCTTTTCTGTTATGAGGGATCACCTGTTTCCTTGCCTGTTTCAGCTTCTCAAGGACTTCTATAGTCCTAAGATGGTGCTTCTCTTCTTCCATCTTTAAAGCCAGCGAAAGCAGATCAAGTCATTCTCATGTTGCATCATTTTGACCTCTTCTGCCACCCTCTTCCATTTGGCAGAATCGTTGTGAACATATCAGTCCCACTAGGATAACCCAGAATAATTTCCCTATTTTAGGTTTAACTGATTAGCAAATTTAATTCCATCTGCATCCTTGATTCTCACTTGTTATGTCACCTAACATATTCTCTTGTTCCTGGGATTAAGGTGTGGACGTTTTCACAGGGAGGGCATTATTCTGTCTAACACAGATTCATTTTCATTTTGACGAATAAAAATTACAAAAAAAAAATTAAAACTCACATTCCAAACCCAATACAAAGCTACTTGAGGAGAGTAAACAGGAAACCTATCTTCCAATCAAGTCTCTTACCAACAGCTTTAAATGGCTTTGCCTGAAGCCAGCAGATTTTAAGATTCCACGATCTTTGGTTCCATATTGTCTGTATTCTAACTTCACGGAGCCCTTCCCCTCCCCACCTGCCTTTGTGTGGGCAGTGTGCTTCTGCTCTCAGTAACGAGCCCCTCTGCCACAGAGCAGACCTTTTGAAGAGTACCTACTTTTCATCATCCCAAAGTATGAGCTCACACACGTTCACGCTTGCCTTTGTTCCCTCCAGGCTTCCATACCTCATGAGTTGCCTCTTTGCTTTCAGGGGGAATCAAGGTAGCAGACCTCAACAGCATTCTGTTTCAGGGGGTGAGGGAGAGGCAGCGGAGAGGGGATTTAGGTTATAGCGAATGACCACCTCTTTCCTGGGTTTGCCCTCACAGCAGCTGGAGGGCTTGGAGGTGCTAAGCCCTCTGATTTAGAACTACACAGGTCTGAAGGCTGAGCATTTTCTATGAAGGCCTTCATCTTTGGAATTCCCTCTCCAAGGCTATTGACCTAGATGGCCCGAAGTAAATTCTATCTCACTAGTAAAGTGGATTTCAGAGTTAATATGGCCAAGCTGATTTGGATTATTTATTTTCAATGTTAGCCACAGTTGTGGAACTCTCAGATGTGTGCAGGAATTGAGCGCATCTTTAGAAATCTCAGGAACAAATAGCCCTGTCTCAGACAGGAGAGGGCTTGACTGTAATCTTCTTTTTGTATTTCCCGTGCCTTGCTCTTCTAATACAAAATACTGAGCCTACATTTCATGATTATTTCTTCTATGTTGTTTGTCACACTAACCTACCTGACCTGCTCCTGTGTTTGATTACCTAGGCTGTCTCTCTATGTATCTTGATAGCAAATGCCTAACAATAATTAATGTAAATAAAGCACACATCACACCTGCAAATCGAGCCAGTGGCACTAGCCTGTGTGTGGGACTGGAGTAAGGTGAACGTGAAGGAAGTTATTAGCTCTCCAGCAGGGGCAAAGAGAAAAGCCAGTTCTGTCAAAAGTGAATGTTGAAACAAAAGAAAATAACCCCGTCCCAAATGCTCTGGGCTGAATCAGCCTTCCTGGGGTCTTATTCTGGTTCAGAGATAGCTCTGTCCTTGAAGTACTCTCTGTTGAGTGACACTAGTCCATGGTATCAAGTAGTGTTTAAAATACCTAGATTAAAAGCCTTCTGCATTTAATGTCTCAGCTCCAACAGGTATATAAACCAAAATGAACTTGCAAATTTCATTGAAGCTTTATCCTCTAGCCGAGGCTAGTCCCTAATGTCACAATTTCCACATTCCTGACAAAGAATCTTTTACTCTAACCAAGTTCCCGTTCACAGTTGGCAGCTGGCCCATCCAGCGGGGGAAGTTGACTTTAGTGGTGTCCTCGCTCTTGGAGAGGTGCAGGTTAACATCCTCCTTGGGCAATGAGGGAACTAATATTCTGTTCTTTGTTCAAAGCTCTGAAGGATCAATGTATGAGATGTGATAGTTGAATTGATGCTATTCCTGTCCTGAAAGCATTAACTCCAGTTCCCTTCTCAGTGGAAGAGGTGAGAGGATGTGACTCTTGGCTCAGTGTTACCCAAGTAAATATGTTTTTGTGTTCAATTTCAGCCTGATGTGCATTGATGTTTTGATTTAAATGAATAGATAAGAGAGCTCCTTAGAGATTCATGCTAATTCAAAGTGAGCCATGAATTTCAAACATGTTCAAAACAAGGAGTGCAGCATTTTTAGAGACCCAATGGCTTTGATTAAACATGGCCAATGTGCCTCCTAGCCTGGCTACCATCCCACAGGGAGCCTGCTCTTAGTCAAACTACTCTTGGGAATGTCCCAGCACATGTTGCATCCCTGGCAGAACTTCTGCATTTAAAGGATGGCATATTGACAGACCCTAAAATCCCCTAAGTACAGAGGAGTATTGGTAAAATCGTGTCCTCTATTCTTGACACAGGAAATAGAAGCAATAGTTTGAGTGTACAGTTATATTTCTTTCCCTTGAGTCTCTTTATTAGAAGAAGGAGGGCCTAAATGCACAGTTCCAGGTGATATGGTCAGGAATGGCTGAAATCAGAAGCAGGTTTAAATTGTGTCAAACAGCATCAGTCAACCAAAGGCTCAGCATCTGATAGAAGATCTTCATCTTGGAGAATGATTCTCTCCTGTGATACAGGCAGACAACGGTTAATGGTGAGGGCTATTCTCAGAGCAAACTGGGCCTCCACATAGGGCTGCGTGGGATAGGCGTTCACTGTAGTGAAAGCATTTCAGCATAGCCTAAGTCCCGACAGACCAAACAGTCCCTGAGCACAGTCTTTTGTAGAGCAGCTTAATCCTCCAGTTATACCCAGACTCTACTAGTTATACCCAGACTCTCTCCCCCTACTGTGCCCATTCTGGTCCCCCCAGGTCCTTTCTCTATTGTGAAAATGGCCCATTCACATCTATGACTCATTAAGCTCCACAGGGCTGAATTCACATAGATGTTAACCCACTCTTTGAGATCCTTTGTTTCTTTTCCTGCTCCTACTCCATACATTGACACCTAATGGTGGTCAAAATTTTTTATTTAGAAGATTTCCTTTAGATATCAAAGACTTAAGGGAGCAGCCTGGCCTAACTGTTGGTTGTGACTTTGCAACTACGAAATAATCCTTAGTACTCATCTGAACATCTCACTTTCAACTCTCATTGCTCCTATTTATTTCCATAGTCACTGTATCTCATGTCAGAAAACTTATTTCTGTATCTGAGTAATGCTATAAGGCCATGGCAAATCTAGAACCTTGGTGTGTAACAGGTTTCATTAACTCAGTAAAGCCTGTAGTTTTGCTTTATCAGAGTATCATACCTTCACATGATATTCTCTATTAAACAGAATTATGGTCTTTAATCTTTGACATATACCTGGATTCCTCTTTCACTTGAATCATACTGTACTTCAAAATATTCTTTTCATTTCTTTTAACTTCCATTGCTTTCAAGTTCCAACGATGGGGTGGTATTCCTATTGCAGTCTCATTAGTATCTGGTTCAGAACTGCAATAAATTTCTGATTTTTATTCCCTATATGTATTTTTGCATTCTGGAATATTTTATTGCATTCTCTTATTGTAATTAGGCATTGATCTAAAGGTTAGACATTTTCTCCTCTGTAATTTTTAGACCCTTGTATTTTGGTCAAATTATCCTTGAGAAGGCAGTCACAGGAACAGAGTTTTGTCCTTATCTTACTCCACCTTGAGATTCTATTTATAAGTCACTTGTCTCTCCATGCAATTCTGCTGACCAAGTCATACTTGATTTAATTGTCATCTTACATTGAAATTAGCTGCAACTCCCCCACATTCACCACTCACCTTCCAACCATTTGAGGCTCTATTCTTATAGTATGATTATGCAGTTGTTCTAATAAAATGAATCAGAAATGAATGAAGTCATTTAGGTTGTGTCTATCCAAATAAATTCCAGGGTAGAAACTCAACTACAGGAATAAGTTTCACCTAGCAGATTTTTATTTGAAAATGGTCTACATCTCCTTCCTCAGGGATCCTGATGAAGGAGACACAAATTGTAGAATTCTTGACTATTTTTTACTGCATCAGATTTTGATTTGCCTAGCACACCTTGGCATCTGTCATCTTTTCAGAAGTTTCTTGTGATGATTCTTTAAGTAATGCTTAAAGAGTACTTCTAAATTTGGAATGCTTAGAACTGACCTGTAAGTTCCTCTATAATCATGAATGTACTGCCTTTATCAGTGAATCAGCTTTTTAAGTTTTTTTATTATTATTATTATTTGAATAAGACACAATTACTATTGATATCTGGCAGCCTACCCCCAGAGTAGAATCTTTCCTCAACTTAATAAGATGTTGTGGCTAACATAACTGTGGTATTAATAGCACTCTACAATCAGTGAGGGTGCACCTTGCAAGAAATCTCTCTAGTCCTTTGGGTGCGTACCTTCTTGGTACCCCAGGTCCATGGTCTGTGAAGCAGGGCTATGTTCATGTCCTATTTACTTGCTGGGGAATTGAGAAATCTGCTTGAGGAAAGGATGAAGGCACATATTTAACTCTCCTCTGTCCCCCAAACATTTTGCAACATGTTAAAGAATTTTAGGGAATAACTTCACAAACACACTGAAATACAGGGTTGAGATTGGGAGGTGAGATGGAGATAACAGCCCACCAAAAATGAGTTTCTGGAAAATCATATAATAGGTAAATCATAATGGAGAGAACCACAGAGACATGAAGGCAGAAGAAACAACCATTTTTCATAGCCTTGTTTCCCAAAGCTGGCAGAAAAGAATAGCCCAAGAAAAGGAACAGAAGCCACGATAACCATAGCCTTGTTTCCCAAAGCTGGCAGAAAAGGAGAATAGCCCAAGAAAAGGAACAGAAGCCAAGATAATGGAGCTGAAGACTTAACTTCAGAATATTTGCGATGGCCCACATTGCTCGTATTCATCTCTACTCCTACTTCTTCTTTTCTTTCCCCTAGAGGTTTGTTTTTGTTTTTGTTTTTGTTTCATGGTTTTTATTTGTTTGTTTGTTTTACTATAGGGTATGTTGTTTTTGTTTTTGTTTTTGTTTTATGGTTTTTATTTGTTTGTTTATTTTACTATAGGGTATGTACATTCACCAGAGAGAGACAGACAGACAGAAAGAGAGAAATCACCCACCAGGGGGTGATGGCCACTCTGCAATCCCTTCTCCTCCATTCTCCTCTAAGGATTTTGAACACACACATGTACCTAGTGTGAGTTTCAAGACACTGGATCTAGAACTTGAACCACAGTTGACCACATGGGAATCCAGCACCTTAACCACTTGGCAACCTGCTGGCTTCCTCTACACCTACTTCTACCACAGTACTATTAGTCCAGGTTAGAGTTAGAAAGATACCCTGCACAATAATGATATGCCACTCATGTTTTCAATAAAAATTTATTTATATATTTACCCCCAACATGATATTGATGCCATGATCCACCCTTTGCCTTTGACAGCATTTACTCATGAACAAGTGTTTGCTCTGCACATTTAGGAAGAGGAAGGTCTCCAGCCTGATCCTGGAGCCCTCCCATGTGGGACTGCGATGCAGAGCATTGTGTTTTACTGCTGTGCCACTGTCCCATTCCACTACCACGCCTTTTGATCACAAAAGTTTTAGAAAAAAAGATATTTTCACATTAGTTTTCAATCTTATCTTTTGTTCTCTTTTTCTTTTCTTTTTTTTTTTAATGGCCAAAGAGCATGTCTTTTTCTTTTCTTTTCTTTTTTTTTTAATTATCAAAGAGCATGGGCATGCATCAGAGAGAGACAGAAAGATCAAGAGAGAGAGAGTGGGAGAAAGAAAGCATTCCCCAATGGGGTGTGGTTATCCTGTAATCCTTTCTCTTCCATTTCTCCATCCCATTGAGATGTTGCACACACACACACACACACACACACACACATACACGTACATTTCTTCAATCCTCTAGGATTTGAACATCAGTCATCCATGTGGGAACCAGCTCTTATTTTCTTTTTTCTTTCTTTCTTTATTTTAGACGTTTTTGTCGTAGAGTGCATGCTATCATGGGAGAGAGAGAGTTTGAGACAGAGACAGTGAAAGGAAAAGTGAGAAATCACCATACTGCAATCCCATTTCCTCCACTCTCCTCCTGGGATTTTGGGTACACATGCACATGTGCCTAGCGTGATTTTCATGCAACCAGGTCTGGGACTCAAACTGTGGTCAGCCATGTGTGAGTCCAGCAATGTAACCACTGTGTCATTTGCTGACCCCCAGGATCCAGCTCTTTTAAACACTGCACTACTAAGCCAGTCACCAACTACATCTTTATTTTTCTAAAATATATATCTATATGTTACACTAACACATTATCTGTATTATAAAACAGAAAATTCTAATAAAGGATGAAAAGAATTCCAAATAGAGTCTAAAACATTCTTCTCTCAATTAACATTAGAATTCGTTTCTGAAAAATTAGATGTTCCATGTGAAAATACTAATCATGAGCATATTCTCTTCATTTAACTGAGAATAATTATAATGTGTCAACTCAAAACTTCTAACCAATTTTATAAATGTAACTGAAACACAGTAAACCAACTACACATACATAAGTAATAAAGCATTTTATGTTAAGATGTAAAATGCTGAAAATATCACTTCCTGATCTCAGAAAAATGTAGTCACAACCAGAGAGGAGAGGACTTTGAAAGCTTATGGAAAATGGGATTAAAATGCAAATTTATTTTGGTGCAAAAATGTTGAAAATCGAGCTAGCAGGTGGCATAGCTATTATGTTGCAGGACTCCCACATGGCTGACTACAGTTTGAGTCCCAGACCTGGTGGCTTGAAAATCACACCAGGTACGTGTGACTGTGTGCCCAAGATCCTGGGAGGAGAATAGAAAAGAAGGGATTATGGCACTCACCTGGGGATGGGGGTGACTTCTCACTTTCCCTCTCACTATCTCTGTCTCTGTCTCTCTCTCTCTGATGAGAGCACATGCCCTAAGGCAAAAACTTCTACAAAAAGAAAAAATTGAAATCCACGCAGTGTTTTCATAATATGCATTTCCATGAACTTTTTGGAGATCTCTCAGAGCACAGAGTACAGTAATCTATAATCGAAGCTCCAGCATCATCAGAGATAGAAGTGCTTACCCCTTTTGTTGCTCCTTGGAAGCATTTGATATACCTGCATATGACCTTTACAACATTCCAAGATTTTACTGATTAAGTTTGAATGTATCTCAAGACTTTTCCATCATTTGGTTTAAAATGTATTGAGTTTGTGGGACATAAATGCGTATTTCTATAAAATATTGAACAAACCAAGTTGTATCGAGAGCTATCAATGTTCTGTGAAGACTGAGTATTTAAAACCAAGAATGTTGTACTGGGGAAACAATCAGAGAGACTTTTTGTGAGGCATACTGATCATTTTCTCCAGTACCTTAGCTAACCAACGTTTGTTCTGTGAGATGAAGTCATTCACTATGGGGACTAAGAGTTGAGGTTGCTATTTTAAATCAAGGCTGTTCATAATGGAAATGGGTAGGAGAAAGGACATCAAGGCACCTACAAGCAAATTCTGCTGGTCCCCACACGTAAAACTGGCAGTTCTCTTTCAGGGAAAAGTTTGAGCCAGGTACAAAATCCCAGTGACATTTACCAAGATTGGTCACCCGCTCCTTCATTCACATGCATGAAAGCAAAACCATGCTTTAGCAATTGCATGAAGACAACTGATAACCTAAAAGAGAAAAGCAAAGATGAACAAGCAAACACTGTAGACACTTGGAAGGCAGGTTACTTAGAGAAATAACGTTAAAAAAAAATCAGGATCAGGTCCTTAGCAGAATGGCCAAGTGCCATGCATTGGAAGTTAGGTGCCACCTGACCAACCATCATTTTAATCCAGGCCCTGGGACTTTGAAAAACATTCTGGGTACATTTGCATGTGTGTCCAAAGTCCTGAAGAATGAGAACCGGAGGAAAGGGATTGCCATGGGACTCTGGCCCTCTGGGAGGGTGCTTTTCTCCCCTCTCTTTCTTACTGGCAAGTGCAGATGCCCTCTAGTAATTAAGAAAATAATTACCATCTTAAAAAAAATTGAAAAAAATATAGATTCTATATAATAAGACTAGGTTGATAAGAAAAAGGATCCATCACAAAATAGAATTGATAAATTAAAACACAATCAGGAAAAGTTGAAAAGAAAAAGTTAAACATACCGTACAGAACAGAACAAGACAGCAAAGCACAGAAAGGTAAAAAATATAAAAGAAAATTCAAGGCAAGGGCATACAAGGCAATTAAGAAATAACAGATGAAATAGATTGTTTACACGCAATTGTTTTTATATTCATTTAACACAAAATACTCAACAGAGGTAAAAATAGATTAGAATTTGTTGTTGTTTACTTGTTTGACTGGTTGGTTGTAGTTTGGTTTGCTAAATCCTTTTTTTTTCTTTTCTGTTTTTTAACACACATGAAAGAGAGAGGAGAGAAAGGAACCTCCACAGGGACCTAGTCACGCTGCAATCCTTTTTTCTCCAGTTCTCCATCCTGTTAGGATCGCAGGCATGCATGCACACCCGATGTGTTTTCCAAGCCTCCAGGGCAAGAAACCTCCACTGGCTATGTGGGATTTCACTTCCTCTGCGCAGTGCTAAACCATTGTGCTACAGAGCTGGCCTGTGATGTTTTAAAACAAGGAATGAAATAAAGTTTTTCCTTTGCTTTGAATATAAATCTCCCAGGATAGTAACAGTGGAATGTCAAAGGAGAAATCAGGAAGAAACAACTTTCCACTTTTCCCATCGATTCTGTACCTGCTCTTAACCCTCAAGTTAAGAATATTCTGAACTAGTTTCTAAGAAAGTCATTCCCTCTATCATAGGAGGAAGGAGAGAGCTGTTGAGGACAAACTCAGCAACCTGTGAGGAATTTCATTTGCTGTTAAAAAATGAGGATTTACCAGTTCAGGTCAAAGCCTGAGGCATTTCATGGTAGATATATTTAATCAAAAATGTTCTCCCTAATGTTCCAGGTGCCCATTTAACTCTATGCATGGTCACCTAACCATCTCAGTCTCAAACCCTATTATCCAGAAAGGATGATTTAGGTATCTGTATAGGAAAAAATATATTTCTTAGGGTCTGGAGGGAGTTTTCTACAAAATACCACAGGTCATGGAGTTAACAGCTCCAGGAGTAGAGTGTGATGGAAAAACTCAGGGATGTCAAACTGGAGTGCTCCAGAGGACTCTGTTCACTTTCAGAGTAGTTCCATGCAGGCTGTGCTTGTCCTGGGACTCATTTAGGAAAGATTGCCACTCTAAAGGCCAGATCAATTCTGGGACAAGCCTGGGGATCTAAATTGACCCAAGATTTCTCAGTTATTTATAGTCATTGGCAGTCATATAGAGCTCCAATTCAACCTGACTTCATCTACCTCCTCTACCCAGCCCTGAAGAAGGTCAAAACTAACTGAGCCTCAGGATAGGTCAAAAAAGGACCATGTTTGGGAACCAACAGTTAGCATAATGGCTATGTTACTGGATTCCCACGTAGTTGACCGCGGTTCGCGTCCCGGACCCGGTGGCTTAAAACTCACGCCGGGCGTGTGTGCCCAAGATCCCGAGAGGAGAATGGAGGAGAAGGGATTGCGGCATGATCATTCCCCCTGGGGGGTGATTTCTTGCTTTCTGTCTCTATGTCTCTCTCTGTCTGTCTGGTGAGTGCACACGCCCTATAGTGAAAATCTCTCCAAAAAACAAACAAACAAACAAACAAACAAAACCAAAAAAAAAGGGACCATGTTCACTTAAGATCAAATATCATGGTATTTGTCAGTGCGTGGCATGGTGGTTAAGGCAGTGGATTCCCACATGGCAAACTATAGTTCAAGTCCTAGACCCAGTGGCTTGAAAATCACACTGCATGTGTGTATAATGTTCTGTGATGGGAGCCTCCTATGAGAAGATTCTGGGTTCATATTTTGAGGTCTCACTGTGCACACTGGGCACATGCATACCTGTGACCCTGTCCAGCTGAGGCTGGAGATGGACCATGGCACTAAGGCTTGGTTAGGAATACTTTTTTCTCAGAAGAAAAAAAAAAAAACTTAAAAAAAGAAAGCCGAATGAGAACAAGCTTGGCTGTGCAGTGAATGGTAGGGAGACCAAGCTGCAGAGAGAGCATGGATTACCTCTTCCCAAATGCCATTGAACTTTCAGGTGTATTAATTGGAATTTGGAGAGTCACTCTCTTCAACACTCCCATGCCACTGGGACATCCACCCCAGCAGGAAAGGGCATGACTGCATGATGAGTGGTAGGGAGATTGAGCTTCTTAGAGAGTGTGACTTATCTCTTCCTAAACACCATTGAACTCTCAGCCTGCATCTTTTCCTGAAGTGTGCAGGATGCAATTGCACAACCCCTACCATCTTCCCCAGTTGGAACTCAGCAGCTCATCCCTAGGTACTCCTGTTTCATAGAAACTGGGAAGCCTTTGAATTATCCAGTTCCAGTGACAAAAGTGCAGGCTGCTAGACGAGTATCAGGCAGACAGAGCTGCAGAGAGATTGAGGATCATCTCTTCCCTTTGAACGCTCAGAATTAACTCTAAGAAATAAGGAAGAAATGTATAATCCATCAGATGGTCAGAAACCACCTCAGAGGCACAAGAAATATGAGAAACAAAGAAAACATTGCCATCTCTTCTAGAAAAAGATCACTTCCTCATCATCGCCAGACAGTACAGTGGAACTTGAGGAAATTTCAGATAAACAATTCATAATAGTCATAGTGACAAAACTAAATGAGATCCAAGAGAAAAGAGAACTCCAGAAGATGCAAAAGAAAAGAGACAATGAGCTCTGGGACATGAGGAAGTCCTTCCATAATTTGAAAGAAGAAATAGACACTATAAAAACCAATCAAACAGAATTGTTAGAGCTGAAAGTATTAAAAGCAGATTAGATCATGCAGAAGACTGAATTTTGGATGTAGAAGACAAAACTTCTGACCTAGAAAAAATTACCAAAAGGACTGAGAAAATAACCAAAAAGTATGAGGATATACACAAAAAATATTAAATACCATTAAACGCCCACACATCCACATAACTCGTATCCCAGAAGGTGAAGAAATGAATAAGGGCATTGTAAAGCTATTCCATGAAATCCTGGAAAAAAGCTTTCCAAATCTAGAGAAGCATTCATGTATTCAGACCCATGAAACACAAAAGATCCCATGTAGAATCAACCATGGAGACCTTTTCCATGGCACATCATACCAAGATTAGCAAAAACTGCAAAGACAAGATACTAAAATTGGCAAGAGAGAAATATTAAGTTACTTACAAAGGTTATGTCATCAGGCTAACATTAGACCTCTCACTGGAAATGATGCAAGCATGGAAAGAATGAAAAATATATTCAGAATGTTAAATGAAAAACAATTTCAACCAAGATTACTATACCCAGAAAGGTTATGCTTCAAATGAGAAGAAAAGTTAAAAAACATTTTCGGATAAACAAAATCTGAAAGAATTTACCAACTCAGAACAGATCTTGAAGAAGTTCTGAAGGGAATTCTGTACCAAGAAAACCGAAGACAGACACACAGAAATAAGAGCACAAAAAACAACCAAGAAAATGATCAACTTAATGGTAGGGTCAATTCTGTAAATATCGATAATAACGTTGAATGTTAATAGTTTAATTTCTTCCATCAAGAGACACAGAATGGCTGAATGGATAAAAAACAGAAACCCTCTATCTGTTGCTTACAAGAAACCCACCTCATGAATAAAGACATACATAAATTAAAAGCTAAGGGATTGGCAAAATTTATTCCATGCAAATGGAAACCAAAAAAAGGCAGGAGTCGCAATACTGATTTTAGACAAAAGAGGATTTAAGACAAAAACTGTAAGAAGAGACAAAGAAGGACATTATATAGTAGTAAAGTCTTAATTCATCAAGAAGATATAAAATTTATAAATATCTATGCAACTAACTCAGGAGCACCAAAATATGTAAAAGAAAGACTGCTAGATTTAAAAGGAGAGAGAAAATGCAACACACTAATTGTTGGGGCTATCAAAACCCAATGATCTCCTTTAGACAGATTAACTAGACAAAAAAAAAAAAAAAAAAAGCAAAGATTCAGGACCAAAATGATACCAAAAATCAAATGGACTTAACAGACATCTATAGAACTTTCCACCCAAAACTCACAAAATATACATTTTTCTCACTCCTTCATGATACCTTCTTGAAGACTGACCACATCATAGGGCATAAATCAACCCTTTGCCGATTAAAAGACATAGAAACTGTATCCAGCCTCTTCTCCAACCAAGACGGAATTAAACTTGATGTCAATTTCAGGAAAAACCCTTGAAAATACACTAATACATGGAAACTAAGCAACCGAATCCTGAATGACTTCACAACTAACAAATAGATTAAGACTGAAATTTTAAAAATCAGGGAAACAAATGATAATGAGTGCACGAGTTTCCATAATCTATTGGACACTGCAAAAGCAGCCATAAGAGGGAAATTCATATCAATTAGTGAGCATAAGAAATAGATGGAGGGAACCAGCAGTTAGCGTAATGGTTATGTCGCTGGACTCCCA
>NW_006160053.1:133664-153761 GCF_000334495.1 Tupaia belangeri chinensis | reverse complement strand
AAAAAAAAAAAAAAAAAAAAATCCAAGAACTAGATGGAAAGGTAGCAAGTGGACAACCTAACATAATGCCTCAGAGAACTGGAAACAACAACAATTAAAAATCCAAAAAAATGCCAGGAGAAAAGTAATAATAACAATTTAAGCAGAAGTAAATGAAATGGAAAATAAACATATCATACAGAGAATAAGCAAAATAAAAAGCTGGTTTTTTGAAAAAAATAAATAAAAATAAACAAGATTGACATATTGTTAGTTAGACTACATAAGAAAAGAGAAAAATAAATCAAATTTGCAACAAAACAGGCAATATTACAACAGACATAACAGAAATACAAAACATCATTAGAAGATACAAGAAAATCTGGATAAGATGGACAAACTCCTGGATGCATATAATCTACCGATATTGACTCAGGAGGACATAGAAAGCATGAGTAGACCCATAACAAGCAATGAAATTGAATCAATAATAAACAACCTCCCAACAAAGAAAAGCCCAGGTCCTGATGGCTTCACTTCTGAATTCTACAAAATTTTAAAATAAGAGTTAACCTTCATTCTACTAAAATTATTATTATTATTTATTATTTAATATATTTTTAATTTCAGTAAAAAAAAGTTTAGCTTTAATAACTCAAAATCAAAGAAATTTTAAGAGAGCTTTGCTTAAAACTTAAAGCCAGGAAATAGTTTGGGATTATGTTCAAACAGTAGGTACATGAACCTATCGGCAGCTCAAGATAAGACAAAAATCCTTAAAACCAGAAAAAAAAAAAGCTTAGAAGAAAATCATCAATGTTCTAGTCAAAAGTCATGATCTTCCTGATTAAATTCTGGGATATAATATTCAACTCCAGACTTGTCCTTATGATTAAGTTTGCCATTTTCTTAGTTTTTGATTTCTTATTTGTCTGTGTCTGTATTTAATTTTCCTGATATAGCTCTCCCATCAGAACTTCTTGGAGAGCTGGTCTGGTGTTGGTTATTTCTTTCAGGTTTTGTTTATCTGAGAATGTCCTTGTCTTTTCTTCCCATATGAAGGATAATCTTGCTGAGTACAGAATTCTTGGTTGAAATTACTTTTCCCTTAATACTTTGAATATATTCTTCCATTCTTTCCTTGCTTGCATTGATTCTTATGAGAAGTCTGCTGTTAGCCTGATAGGATATCCCTTGTAGATAACTGGACGTTTCTCTCTTGCCAATCTTAGTATCTTGTCTTTGTGGTTTTGGTCAATCTGGCTATAATGTGCCTTGGAGAAGATCTTCTTGGGTTTATTATATTTGGGACCCTTTGTATTTCTTGGGACTGGATCTTTGAATGCCTCTCTAGGTTTGAAAAGTTTTCTTCCAGGGTTTCATGGAATAGATTATCAATGTCTTTATGAGTCTCTATGTCTTCTGGGATACCAATTATCTGGATACTTGGACCTTTAATTACTTCTCGCATATTATTCTCAAATTTTTGTGCCATTTTCTCAGTCTTCATGGTGGATTTTTCTAGGATGACAATTCTATCTTCTACATCTGAAATTCAATTTTCTGTATGATCTAGTGTGCTTTTAATACTTTTGAGGGAGGCTTTGACTTCTTGTATTATAGCCTTCATCTCTAAAAGTTCCATTTGATTCTTTTTTATTGTGTGTATTTTCTCTTTCAGATCTTGCAAAAATTTCCTCACCTCCTGGAACTCGTCAGCCCCTTTATCCTGCCTCTTCTGCAGTTCATTGTCTCTCTTCTCTTCCATCTCTGTTAGCTTTGTCACTATGAATATTCTAAATTATTTATCTGACATTTCCATGAGTTTCACTGTACTGTCTGAGGATGAAGAGGAGTTATTCTTTTCCCTTGGAGGAGAGGTATTTTCTTCCTTTCCCATATTTCTTGTGACCCTGTGGTGATTTCTGGTCATCTGATGGATTGTGCATTTCTTCCTAATTCTTGAAGTTCAATTTGAGCATTCAGAGACGTGCAGGAGGAGGTGATCTGCAATCTCTCTTCCATTTCATTTTTCACTGTCTGTGCATTAGATTCAGTGAGAACTGAGAAAAATTCTGTCCTTAATGGTATTCAGATGTTTGGATACTGTTCACTTGAACCTGTCTAGATACTCAGTGCATTAGAGAAGAGGAAAGAAGAAGAAAAAATAATATAAAAAAAGAAGAAACAAAAAAGATAATAAAAATCTTTGTATTTTAATTTAAAAAAGCAAACAATGAAAACTGCATGGAGCACAAAAGCAATATTTCATAACTCAAGTTCAGTAGCCATCTCAGGATGGGCCTGGGTTTGTGCCTTTCCTAAATGAGATGGGGAAAGGCACAAATTAGCACAATAAAGGAGGGACTTGACAGTCCAGAAAATACTTTACCTTAAAAACATGTTTTTTTTTAGATTAAAAGACACAGGGAGACACAGAGAGACAGAAGGATACAGAGGTAGCCCTACCCATTAGAAATGAAACTGGAGGGAGGAGTCTCAGCAGAAAATATTCATCTTTTATCAATGGAAGCAACATTTCACAGCTCAAGTTCAGTAACCATCTCAGATACTCAAATTATTTTTAAAGATCCCAAAGGAAGGGACTCTCCCAAATTCATTTTATGAAACCTCCATCCGTCATTCCCAAAACAGATAAAGATATGATAAAAAAGGAAATCTCCAGACCAATATCTCTGTTTAATATAGATGCAAAGTTCTCAACAAGATACTAGCAAACCTTATCCAACAACATATAAAATAGATCATCCATCACAACCAGGTAGACTTTATTCTGGGGCTACAAAGGTGGTTCTACATACAAAATACCATAAATGTAGTATACCATATTAACAGAAAGAAAGATTAAAAAAAACTTACCATTTCAATTGATGTAGAAAAACATTGAAAAAATAAAATATCCCTTTATGATTAAAACTCTTAGCAAAATCAACATAAAAGGATAATTTCTCAGCATAATAAAAGCCATCTATGAAAAACCCATAAGTAACATTATGCTGTTACAAGACAAGGCTGCTCACTTTCTCCACTCCTTTTCGATATAGTGCTGGAAATCCTAGCCAATGCAATCAGAAAAGAGAATAAAATAAAAGGCATTCAAATAGGAAAGAACAGTTGAAATGATCTCTATTTGCACATGATGTGCTTACATACATAGAAGACCCAAAGGTATCCACAAAAAACCTTCCTAAAGTAATAAATGAATACAGGACAGTGACAAGATACAAAATTTACTTACAAAAATATATAGCAGTTCTATATACAAACAACAAGCACACAAAGGTGGTGAAGAATGGAGTGGGCAGCATCTTATTCCCTGACTCCAAAATATATTACAAAGCTGTGATAATCAAAACAGCATGGTATTGGCACAGAAACAAACATGTGGACTGATGGAACAGTATAGAGACCCCAGAAATAAACCCCAAAACATACAGCCAACTGATCTTTAACAAAGAATACCAGTCAATCCAGTGAGAAAAAGAAAATCTCTTTAATAAAATGGTGCTAAAAATAACTGTTTATCTACCTGTAGGAAGATGAATCTGAACCCCTATCTCTCACCATTAACAAAAATCAACTTAAAGTCAATCAAAGATCTAAACCTAAACCTCTAACTATAAAAATACTTGTGGAACCACTGGGGGAACTAGGAGACATTGGGGGTAGGCAAACACTTCTTAAATAAGACCCCCAAAGCATAGGCAATAATCCCAGAAATAGACAAGTAGGACTATATCATATTAAGAAGTTTCAGCACAGCACAAGACACAGTAATCAGTGAAAATTGACAATCCTCAAAATGGGAGAATGTTTTTGTAAACCATGCCTCAGATAAGAGACTGATAACTCAAACTGCTTACCTGAAAAAAAATGATTAACTCAATTAAAAGATGGGAAAATGAACTGAACAAACTCTCTAAGGAAGACATATGAGCAGTCAAAAAGTCTATGAAAAATGCTCACTAAGATAAAAGTTTCAACTTGGGACCAACAGATGGCATAATGTTTATGTCACTGGACTCCCATGTAGTCAACCATCATTCAAGTCCTAGACCCAGTGGCTTGAAACTCACACTGAGCACATGTGTGTGCAGGCCCAAAATCCTGAGAGGAGAATGGAGGATAAGGGACTATGGCATGGCCTTCTGCCCTGGGTCATGATTTCTCGCTGTCTTCTCTCTCTGTCTGTCTGGTTAGCGCACGTGCACTATAGCAAAAATCTCTCCAAAAAAGAAAAAAGCTCAACATTCATCATCATATGGGAGATGTAGCTCAAAACCACAATGAGATATCACTTATCTCCAGTCAGAATAGTGAACATTAAGAAAACAAAAAATGGAAAATGCTGGTGGGGTTGTGGTGAATGGGAAACTCTCCTACACTGCTGGTAAGAATGTAAATTGGTCTAGCCACTATGGAAAATAACATAGAGATCTTCAAAGACCTACAAATAGAACTACCATATGACCCAAAAATTCCATTCCTGAGTATCTATCCAAACAATTAGAGAATGCTCAGTTGGAAAAGTGCTTGCACATCTATATTTGTTGCAACATTATTCACAATTGTTAAGACATGAAACCATCCCAAATGTTCATGAACAGATGAATGGATTGAAAAAGTGGGGCACATATACTCTATGGAAGACTAGTAAGCCAGAAAACAAAACAAAACAAAACAAAACAAAAAAAACCTTGGCATTTGATAGAAAATGGATGAAAATGGAAGATTTACTGCTGAATGAAGCAAACCAGACTATGAAAGAAAGATATTATAGGCCTCCACTTAACATACACTGATTGTATGCTTTCTATGGTGGAACCTGAAAGATTAGAGGACATAGAATCATTGAAAATGGTTATGGATACTGTACAAAATGTGGGAAGAGGGTTGGAGAAGGGGGAGTGTGTAAGGAAAAAAATTAACTAGGAAAAAAAAAAACTAGAGAAGCAAGACATTTATGGGATGCAGAAATAGATGATTATCTGTTTATGATAATGTGTTTGTATCCTCAACCAGACTGGTGTGAAGTGTGTTCATGTTGGGTAAATTCAGCTAAGCAATGTACAGTGGTTAAATGTATTAAACAAATCAAAATAACTTTAAATCAAGTTTCTTTTTTGCTTATGGATTCATTATTGTATTATTTGTACTGATGCTATAGTCTTGATTGTATAAATACAAACTATAATAAATTAATAAATATTATTGCTTTTCCACATACAGAGTGTCTTAAATTATGTTACCTAGGTTTGCTAGTATTTTATGCTTTCCCTTATAGGAATGAATTTTTAGTAGGCCAAATATATCTGACTGGAGTTTATAATAGGAAGCTTTTTTTTTTTGGAGAGGTTTTTTTGCTATAGGGCACATGCGCTCTCCAGAGAGACAAGAGAGGGAAAGAAAGACAGAAAGCGAGAAATCACCTCCCAGGGAGGATGGTCATGCCACAATCCCTTCTCCTCCATTCTCCTCTTGGGATCTCGGCCATTCACGCGCATGTGCCCAGCATGAATTTAAGCCACCGGGTCCAGGACTTGAACCACGGTCGACTATGTGGGAGTTCAGTGACATAGCCATTACGCTAACTGCTGGTCCCTACAATGGGAAGCTTTAACATTTTGAATGAACAATATCACATTTGGAAATAGCTTTTGGCTTTAAACCAACAGGTCTTACTAAAACATTATTTGAACTCTATAGTCAATTACTTTATAATTAATAAATATGATGGTACACAGAGAAGAGTGGCAATATGAGAACACTTCCTGAGCATGCAAAGATGAAAAACATGCAGGAATGGTATGAATAGATTGAGTAGAGAAAAAAAATGTTATTCTAAACACTGTTTAATTAAAAGAAATTTATAGCAGATTAGCTTTGCCATTACTTTCAGTAATTTTCAAAAACACAACAAAACTACATTATTGCTTGGTGCTTTCTATTATCTTATCTTCATATGTATTAATTTGTTAATTACACTTTACATAAATCAGTGGCAAACAGCTTAATTTATCTGAGCATGGTAGGATTTCTAAGTCTACTAAGAATCATTCCGTAGTTACGCTTAATTTCTCTGTGGTCTGAAAAGTAATGTCATCAATAAACTAATACAGAGAATATAGTTTTCGTTTAACCACACAGTGTCCAAACAGTTTTCAGATACATGACTTCTGAGTGCAGTAACAAAGAACAGTGTGTATTGTGGGAAAAGAGTATTTAAAATGTTCATGAGAAGTATATATTATGAAAAAAGGATTCATGGATGTCAAAAAAAAAAAATTGGTCCCAAAAGAAATTTATACTTTAATTCCATTTTACATAAACTTGTTGAAGTCCTCTTACATGTGAGAAAAATACCGGTTCTAGACCAGTCTATTACTAATAACAGAAAATACCCAAAACTGGGTGACTTATAAAAATAGAGGTTTGTTCTGCTAACTGTTTCGAGGTCCAAGGTTCATGAGCTCTCTCTGACGGGGTTTTGCACAGTCCCTAGATAACACATTGCAACAACCAAAGGTCTTGCATTTCAACACTGTAATTGGATTATGTTTCCTCTTAACACCTTCTCAGCCAAATTGTAACTCTAAACTTGGGGGACTCTTAATAATCCTTAAAGTAGATAATTTTCTTGTATCCAATGCAAGATATGTCAATGTTTTATTTGTATTTGATAATTATCACAAATATTTTATCATAAGATAATTTTAAATAGCCTAAGAATAAGACATTCATATTGTATCTGAATAAGAAAATGCTTTCTGGGGACAATTTCCACCTGAGGTGAAAGACTAAAATCATTCTAAAAACAGACTATTGTATTGAGTTGAATAGTGTCCTTCCAAATTCATGTCTGCCCAGAAACTCAGAATATGACCTTAGTTGGACATAGTCTTGGTAATTATGCTCAAGTAAATTATAATGAGGTCATTCTGACTTAGAATGCACCCTCAGTTTAAGAACTTTTGTTGTTATTATTGAATAATAGTAAATATTGAATGTCTCATCTTTTTTATGAAGATGCAAGTTTCCCAAGAACAGATACAAAGTCTTATTCATCCTTGGTTTAGAGTGGATGTTTGTTTTTGGTTTCTTATTCTTCTTGCTATCAGTTTTGTTTTGTTTTGATAGTTTTCCTTTTTTTATTTTGGCCACATAGCTGCCATTGTTTTTTTTCCAGTAAAGCATCTTTATTTCCTTTTGAGTAATTACTACTGTTTCAAAAGGTGAAGTCTCGGAAGGGACTTTAGTAAAGGTTTCCTTATCTCCTTTATATAAAGGGTAGGCATGAGATCCAAGCTAAGCTTGTTGGGTTTGAAGGGCTTTAGGACACTTTACTCTAAAATATGGCACCTTGGAATTTGAGAAAACAGCAGAAACAGGATATCACTTTCAACATCCCCTCTTCACTCTCCCCTGAAGCAGGCAATAAGATCTTCATTCAAAGTGTGCAGTCTCTATACCTAGAAGAACAGAAGTCACAGGGACACAGAGAAGAATCTGAAAAAGAGGCCTCGCTAAATTGTCCCCAGTTTATTAGATCATACTCCCTAACAATCATACTTCTCTATGATTAAACACTTTTTCATCAAACTAGTATAAAAATACATAGATTTACATATTTCTTTCTTTTCTTTTATATATTTTGCTGTAGGGCATGTGTACTTGACAGAGAAAGACAGAGGGAGGGGACATGAGAAATCACCCCTCAGGGCAGAAAGCCACTCCGTAACCCCTGTCCTCCATTCTCTTTTCAGAGTTTTGAGCATACACATACAATGTTTGTGGTATGTTTTTCAAACTACTGGGTCTGGGGCTCAAACTGCCTAGTTGGTTGTGTGGGAATCCAGTGATCTAAACACCACGCCATTTGCTGGCCAAGATTTTCATTTTTCTTTGGAATTTCCAAAGTCTTCTATGGCATGTAAAGGATTAAATAAATATATATGCTTTCTCTCGTTAATTTTGTTATTCTAGTGGCCTCAGCCATGAACCTGAGATGGGAAGGAAAAATATTTATCTTTCTTTAGGGATGCTGTATCCCCAAACTGAAACATCAGCAGAATGATTTAACTACAGAAAAGGAAGTTGTTGAGAATTCATCCAAGTATCAGTGCCCTGAATTTTTACTGTTTGAACATTCAGAGAGTTCCTAAAGCTTTCCCTTTGGAAGCCTAGTTTTTTAACTGACATTCTGTCATTCTAGAAGCTACCCCAGAGCCTTCAAATAAATTTATATTTCTGTTGCTTATACTCAAGGAATCCTAGCTGATATCTCTACTCATGAAAGAAACTATACACACACACACACACACACACACACACACACACACATGCCTGTATATCCTGTATACCACAGGCAGATCTTCAAAATCTGACTCATTATCTTCTACCTCATCTTTAACTCTGACCTCTGGCCAGTCATGTTTGGCTTGACTATCATTTTTTATTTAATCATTCCACAAACAGACAGAGACACTTGGACAAATCATTAAAGATCAGGATAAGAATAATTCAGCTACACCTTATTGTTAAATGATACTTCGTATCATGACTTAATTGTAGGATTTTTTAAACTAATGTTATGATTCACTGAGCTGTGGTGGATTATGTCATCTGAAAACGTGCAAGAAAAATGTTTCTCCAACACAACTTTATCAAGTGGTATCAGATTAGGGTCTAATTAGGAAGATTCTGAAGTTTTAAATGTAGTCATTAGTACCAGTCCTTATATGTTGTAGAAGATGTTTTTCTTCTGCTCACTGGAGCGTGTCCCAGTATAAAAGGTGACTAACCATGGCCTGTAGGTTATATTTTTTCTCCGGCATCTTTGACCTCACTTGGAATTAGAAAATAGCTATTTACAGTTCTCAAAGTCACTTGTGACTGCTCATCAATGTTAAAATGCTGATAGCTGATTGTGACCCAGCTATTAATGAAAGAATATATTTCTATTCTGTCTTTGATCTTTTGAGATTTAATTAAGCACAGGTACAAAGTATGAAAACGTTATAGAAATTCTCTTAATTACTTATCAATCAATATTTCTGAAAGAACTTTCTCAGACATTACAAACAATATGAAAATGAATACTTATGGTCCCCACACTAGAGTTGTTTATCATCTGTTGGAGAAAGCAAGATCCAGGCATAAGGAAAGTTAAATTTCTGATGAGGCGATACTTGAAATGTCAAAGGTCAGTGTATGTTAGGAGCCAACTTTATGACATAGGTCACTTGTCCTGTGAGATCGAGAAAGGAAGGGAGCATTGAGAATTTGGGTGATCTGGGAAGACATCTTGGAAGGAGGACCAAGTACTAGACCTTGATGATTGGATAGGATTTAACTAGTTAAGGACTGGGAAAAAATGAAGCAGATGCCCATCCACTTGCTGCCTCTTCGCATTGTCCTGCCTCTGTGCATTTCTCTCAGTGTGTCCAAATTTCCTCTTCTTGTTAAGAATATCAGTCAGGTTGAAGGCCTCATTTTAACTTAATTGTCTCTTTAAAGGTGTGTCCTCAAGTATAGTCACATTCTCAGATAATGGAAATTAGGATTTTAATATGTAAATTTAAGGGGGACACAATACAACCAACAACATCACCTTAATATTGATTACCAATCACATAGGGCCCACTGGGAAAAATATGAACATTTTCTCCCATGAGTTAAGACCACCAACAAGTAACACTCCTACCCACCTCATCTCCATCTCTGCAACATCACCTGCCACCAAAGTCCTGTCTCTTCTCATTCTTCCTTCAGTCCACTTCAGTCCCAGTTACCCTAGATTTTCCCACCATTATATTCCTTTATCAGAAAACTAGTCTACCTAATTTCCACTAGCTATTAGGTTATTGCTATGTACTAGGCTCTTCTATAGAGTTTTTTGTTGTTGTTGTAGTTTGAGAGAGAATTTTTCTATAGGACATGTGTGCTTACTGGAGAGACAGACAGAAAGTGAGAAATCAGACAGAGACACTTGGACAAATCATTAAAAAGCAGGATAAGAATAATTCAGCTACTCCTTGTTGTTCAATGATACTTCGTATCATGACTTAATTGTAGGATTTTTTTAAACTAATATTATGATTCACTGAGCTGTGGTGGATTATGTCATCTGAAAACGTGACATGGGAGATGGCCATGCTGCAATCCTTTCTCCTCTATTCCCCTCTTGGAATTTTGGTACACAGATGTGCCAGGCCTAAGTTTTAAGCTGCTGGGTCTGGGACTGAAACCACAATCGGCCATATGGGAGTTCAATGATGTAACCATTGTGCCATCTGCTGGACCTTCTATAGAGTGTTTATTTTTTATTTTATTTTAATTTTTTGAGAGGTTTTTGGCTTAGTGCATGTGCACTCCCTGGATGGAAAGAGCGAGCAAGAGAGAGAGAGAGAGAGAGAGAGACAGTGAGACGGAAAGCTCCCTCTGGGTGGGATGGCCAAGACACAATCCCTTCTTCTACATTCTCCTCCTCGGATCTTGGGCGCGCGCACACACACACACACACACACACACACACACACACACACACACACGTCTGGTGTGATTTTCAAACCATCTGGTCCAGGACTTTAACTGTGCTCTGTCATGTGGGAGTCCAGTGACGTAACCTCTACGCCGTCTGCTGGTCCCTCTATGAAGTTTTATAACTTGCTGATATCTGATTTTGCCCAAGGACATTTTGTTTTAACTGGTATAAAAGAGAGCTTGAAAAGTTTGTCAAGTGCTGACCTAGAAGTAAGGGAAATCTACTTTGATCTCTAGGGACAGTGATTTAGGATGTAAAGGTGATGAGCTTACAAGCCTAGTTTTTGTTCTTGTTGAAACACTTATAAGAAATTATCCTAACTTAAAGTGTTAAATCATAAGAAATTGCTTTCCAGAACACCTGACATTCCAAAGGCACCAAATACTCCTCTTGATAATTACCCCAAAGGAAATGATCAGCCATGTTTTGCATCATTTCATAAAGATGCAATGAGATAAGATTTAAAAA
Organism: Tupaia belangeri chinensis; assembly: GCF_000334495.1. NCBI lineage: Eukaryota > Metazoa > Chordata > Mammalia > Scandentia > Tupaiidae > Tupaia > Tupaia belangeri. Next base: position 142,750 of record NW_006160053.1, on the reverse strand, counting down.
TAATAATCTTTTACCTTTCTTTCTCCCATAGCCTTCCTTGTTCAGGAGATTCCTCATAGTCTTGGGGTGATTAAGATTGCTAAAATAGAAAATAAAGCATTTAGCATCCTTTGGACTCCCAAACTACGCTTTTAGAAATCATAAGAGAAGGTTATAAAGGGAGTGAGACTCAGACTTTCTGTGATAATAAAGAGATAGATATCAAATTATGAAGAGGCCGAAACGTCCTTGTCCTTGGAGCCGAACCTCAACAGCAACTGGTCTTCTCATTGCTATTGATCAGAATGTCCAATGGACCATGGGACATTGCTCTTGGCCCATACAGCAGGGTACTTTCTACACCTGAGTCTCTTTTTCATAGGTATTAACATGCTGCCTTTAGGTATTAAAGCAGATTTTATTAAGCCCTCACTCCCTGAGAAGAGAGAAAGTAGGGTACATAATCCTCATGAGGACAATGAAAATACTCTGTAGAAAGTGTGATGGGGAGAGTCAGTGAAGAAATCTACCTATAGCCAGAGTAAATTCAACCTGAAACAGCAGAAACATTTCGACAAACATGCATCAAATATTTTTACAAGGGCACTGCATATTTGTACAAAGCTTAGTGAGATGCAGGATAATACAAGGGAGAAAAAAAAGGACCTTGTCAATTGTATTTCCCAATTAATGCAAACAAAATCACATTGCTAATTACATTTAGCAAAAGTGACGAGACCTGTTTTCAAGTACACTTTTTCAAAGGGCATTCACAGATTTCAAGACATTCTGTTATGATGTATGTAACAAAGGGCAAACATTAAGAGAATAAAACGGAGTTCCACTGATAGTTATTGGTGGAACTATTTCTTTACCCCAGAGCTAGTTCATGTGCTCCTTATCAAGACAGATAGCTGAAGACAATCTGAGGATTTGTGTGTACTAAAAAGAAAAATAGAACATATATTAATTTTTGAATTTCAGTGTATTTATAAATCTACTAAATATTAGTCTTTATGTTGCCTTCTTTCTTAATTTCCAAACAGAAGGCAGACTGGTTATTTCAGAGATTGGAAGGAGCTTAACAAAAATATTATCAGAAATGTAGCTAATAAGCTCATAGCGACAAGAAGAGAAAAATGGGTGTTCATTAAAAAATAGAGGCCCACAAAAGTCTTGCAGTCAAACACACTGTCCTCATCATATTGCTAGCTTTCTATTTCTCACGCCCTAAGCGGCTAGGTCATATCAGTATTTTTCATGAGAAAACTCTTCCTAAGCTGGTCTTTATCATCTTCTTGGAAATACCTGACACACTTCTATTCAAGTAGAAATGCACATAAATGCACAGGTTGGTCATTACGTTGAAAACTCTCAATTCAGAGACCTAGCCACAAATTTAACTTTGAGGTCTACTTAATGCTTATTATTTTTCCTAAGGATAACATTTCTGCCTGGTCCATTTAATTCAGGGAAAATTGTCCTTCATCTCCATTACTTTGAATGAACTATATTTCTGCAAGTCCACCTTAGAAATGATTTATGCCTCAAACCTGCAGAACCACCATTCATTTCTGCCTTGAATTCATAGATCTGTAAATGAAGGACCCAAAGATCAGGCTCCTCAAAGATCTCCCAATGTTCTGAATCTTCTCTTTCCAATCTTGATCTTGCTAGAATTCAATACATTCATAAGTTACACATTGAAGATTGGTTATCATTTGCCCTCCAGTGATAAGACCCCTGATACCTTGATCATTTGTTTCTAATATGGTTTTCTTCATTTTTCCAAATTCACAGGTTCTTCTTTCTATTATAATTTAAACATCCTTTCTGGAAAAGTAGATTTGACAATTCACTGCAAAGCCTTAACCTCGTACCTTCTCAGAAGAGACCAATGCAGAAAGCACCACTTTCTCTGAATAGTAAATGAGTTCAGATTTTTCTGCTGCTAGCTATTGTTTCTTTTTCCTTTTCTACTTTTTTTTTTTTTTTGCTATAGGGTGTGTGTGCTCGCCAGACGGCCAGAGAGAGAGAGACAGAAAGTAAGAAATCACCCCCCAGGGGGATGGCCACGGCACAATCCCTTCTCCTCCATTCTCCTCTCAGGATCTTGAGCATGCCCGCACATGCGCCTGGCGAGAGTTTTAAGCCACTGGGTCTGGGACTCGAACTGCGGTCGACTACATGGGAGTCCAGCGACATAGCCATTATGCTAACTGCTTGTCCGCTATTGTTTCATCTTGGGAGAAACTTTGTACACCCATATTAGGATATTCAGTAGACATGGCTCCAACTGCCCCCTGGCAGCTAGACATGGTAGTATCACATTACCCTTGAAACCTACCTATGGATCAGGAAATCGCTTGCACCTGAAGACAGCAACTCTTAGGTATTGGGTATAAAGTGTCCCTTACTAACCAGTAGATTCTATTTTGGAGAGAATTTTGACATTTCTAAATAACCTGATAGGTTCTTTCCCCATGAATTCATTTATTTAAAAAATGTCATCAGATTACTCAATAAATATATTATATGGTCAAATTAATTTTCTAGCTAAGTAAGATGAGTGGTAATTCAGTATTGCTTCAGCATGATGTTGAATTTAGCTTTTGATTTTTAAAAAAATTTCCTTCCCTATTTTAGTTGCCTTTGATTAAAGAGAAAGTATTACATTATTTCTTCATGAAGAACATCACAGCAATGGTACATCATTTCCTTCAACCTCACATTTTTGTTTTGCTCTAGTTTACAAAACCCTACTATAATTTAAAAGCCATGTAAACTATCACCTCCTATATGAGGTGCCTTTCCTGACACTGAGCCTATAGGCAACATGAACTCTCTATTTTTCTGTTCTCTATGTATGACTTTATCTCTACATTTATTGTATTATATTATAATTTTTTAAAGAGATTTTTTCCCTTAGGGCGCATGCACTTGCTGGAGAGTGAAAGAGAGACAGAGACAGTGAAAGGGCAAGTGATAAATCACCCCCTGGGGGATGCCACACTACAATCCCTTCTCCTCCACTCTCTTCCTGAGATCTTGGACACGTGCACACACACGCCCAGTATAAGTTTCAAGCCACTGGGTCAGGGACTTGAATCTCAACTGGCCATGTGGGAGTCCAGCGATGTAACCACTACACTGCTGGGCCCCTATTACAATATTATAATTGTTATTATTTTATTCTCCAGATTATGAAATTAGGAAATCTATTCATTGACAGCAAATACCCACCCCCCTGGCGGGAGTTTTAAGCCACTGGGTCTGGGACTTGAACTGCGGTCGACTACATGGGAGTCCAGCGACATAGCCATTATGCTAACTGCTTGTCCGCTATTGTTTCATCTTGGGAGAAACTTTGTACACCCATATTAGGATATTCAGTAGACATGGCTCCAACTGCCCCCTGGCAGCTAGACATGGTAGTATCACATTACCCTTGAAACCTACCTATGGATCAGGAAATCGCTTGCACCTGAAGACAGCAACTCTTAGGTATTGGGTATAAAGTGTCCCTTACTAACCAGTAGATTCTATTTTGGAGAGAATTTTGACATTTCTAAATAACCTGATAGGTTCTTTCCCCATGAATTCATTTATTTAAAAAATGTCATCAGATTACTCAATAAATATATTATATGGTCAAATTAATTTTCTAGCTAAGTAAGATGAGTGGTAATTCAGTATTGCTTCAGCATGATGTTGAATTTAGCTTTTGATTTTTAAAAAAATTTCCTTCCCTATTTTAGTTGCCTTTGATTAAAGAGAAAGTATTACATTATTTCTTCATGAAGAACATCACAGCAATGGTACATCATTTCCTTCAACCTCACATTTTTGTTTTGCTCTAGTTTACAAAACCCTACTATAATTTAAAAGCCATGTAAACTATCACCTCCTATATGAGGTGCCTTTCCTGACACTGAGCCTATAGGCAACATGAACTCTCTATTTTTCTGTTCTCTATGTATGACTTTATCTCTACATTTATTGTATTATATTATAATTTTTTAAAGAGATTTTTTCCCTTAGGGCGCATGCACTTGCTGGAGAGTGAAAGAGAGACAGAGACAGTGAAAGGGCAAGTGATAAATCACCCCCTGGGGGATGCCACACTACAATCCCTTCTCCTCCACTCTCTTCCTGAGATCTTGGACACGTGCACACACACGCCCAGTATAAGTTTCAAGCCACTGGGTCAGGGACTTGAATCTCAACTGGCCATGTGGGAGTCCAGCGATGTAACCACTACACTGCTGGGCCCCTATTACAATATTATAATTGTTATTATTTTATTCTCCAGATTATGAAATTAGGAAATCTATTCATTGACAGCAAATACCCACCCCCCCATCTCAGTGATTTAGCACACTGAAAGTTTTTGTTTGTTTGTTTGTTTATTTGTTTTTTCCTCTCAGTCAGATTCAGGTGGTGTGAGCCTTCTCCACCATGTAGCTATACTCAGAAACAGGAGCCTTCAAGGTAGAGATGAGAGATGAAAAATAAGTAATGTGTTTAAGGGCAGGATGAAAGGCTGGTTATATCACTTCTGCTCACATTCTATTGAGCAAAACTCAGTCACCTGAGCACACAAAAGGCACCCAGAGCAATGTCCCCTTGGTGTGTGTCCGGTAAATATGGCCTTTCTGTGATACATGGTCCTTCCGTGTTTTCATCCTCCTATCTATGTCTAAATTGTATCTGACATGTAATGAGTGCTCACTATATGTTTGGAGGGAAATTTTTTCTTTTAAAGGTGTTTTTGGAATATTGCCATTTGACAGTTTTCTATCACTGTGAGAATGATGTGGTTAATTGATTTTTTTCTTATGAGTTGATATCTGAGGATTTAATGCTGCTTTGCTTTCATGTCATTTCCTTGGGAAAAAAAATGTAATTTCTATTCATCTAAGAAGAAGCCAGTCTTGGACATTTTTTTAAAAATCAAAGGCAACAAAAATAGGGTGGGCTACTTGAAAATATGCTGTGTCTACTTGGCCCCTTTCCCTATGGGTGAATTTATGTTGAATCTAAATGGATCGTATTCTCTTTATTTTTTTACTAATATTATTAGTTCAGTGTGAAATGTTAATTGCTCTCATTACCGACAAAATGATTATTGCTGAAATTATAAATTCATATTTTACACTTACTAAATGAGTAGGAAATGTCATTTTACCATGAAAAAGAGGCAATAATTAGTTTTGAAGATACACTTTTTTCATAAATCCATATGAATTACACTTGATTTTTGTGTGTGCTTCCGAACACGTATTGTTGATATATTGTTCCAAATATATCCTGAAATCTTAAGATTTCTCTCTTGGGTCTGGCAGGTGGCATGGTGGTTAAAGGTGTTGGATTCCCACATGGCTGACTATGGTTCTAGTCTCATACTTGGTGGCTTGTTTTCTCACTTCCTCTTTCTCTCTCTCCTTTCTGTCTCTTTTTGTCTCTGTCTGGTCAAATTAAAAAAAAATGATAATAACAAATGGAATTAAATAAATAAATAATTATTTAAAAAGAAAAATAGATTTCTCTCTTTGAACTTACAGTTCCTAGTTCAAACATCCTCTGCCCATTATTTCTTAGTACAACTCCCCAGGAGGACTAGCCAATGGTGTGGTGGTTAAAGTGACTGAATTCCACATGGCTGAAAGCACAGTTGGAGTCCTGGACCTGACAACTTGAGAAACATGCTGGGCACATGTGCATGTGTCCCCAAAATCCCAAAAGGAAAGAGAAATAGAGGGGAAGAGATTGTAGCATAGCCATCCCCCATGGGAGATACTTTTTCACTTTCTCTCTCTCTGTCTCTGGCAAGCACATTTACCCTCTAACAAAAAAGAAAAAAAAAGAAATCTTTAAGAAAATAAATATAATCGACTTGGCCTGAATCAGAAGTTCATTGCCATGGGGGAAGGGAAGTGATGAAGGAGGGAGGTGGATGATGGGGAAGGATGGCCGCCCTATCTGGAACTGCTGGTGAGAAGCTCTTTCTATATTTACCCTATGCTTCAACTAACTCTGACTGTCTCATTTGTGAAGTGTCATCTTATCTTTTTTTTTCTTTCCCTCGTCTTCTTTTTTTCTTGATTTTCAATAGCTGGATAATACTCTCAGACCTTTCCCTTCTTCCTTTTCACTCCACTTCTGCCTTTTCATCTCCAAAGATAAAGCACTTGAGATCTTTTCAAAGGACCTCCAGATAAACATACCAGGTGAAACATGGAAGGAGAATTGAGAAAGCCTCCAGTGACAGTAAAGGATTCAAATTGTACCAAACACGCCACTCTAGTTGATATTTCCTTTCTAAATTAAGTGAAATAAATTTTCTTATCTATTTTAGTTCATTAAACAATAAATAAAATGAAAATTAGAGGCATGTAGAATTTTTTTTTTTTTAATCAAAATGCCAGGCAGGGCCAGCTTGTGTCATAATTGAGGCAGCTGGAATCCACATGGTTGACTATGCTGTTCAAGTCTCAGACCTGGTGACTTAAGAAACATGCTGGGGGGACCAGTAGTTAGTGTAATGGCTATGTCGCTGGACTCCCATGCTGTTGAACACAGTTCGAGTCCCGTACCCGGTGGCTTAAACTCACACCGGGCGCGTGTGTGTGCGTGCCCAAGATCCCGAGAGGAGAATGGAGGAGAAGGGATTGCGGGATGGCCATCCCCCCTGGGGGGTGATTTCTCGTTTTCCGTCTCTCTGTCCTCCCTCTCTGTCTTTCTGGTGAGCGCACACGCCCTATAGCAAAAACCCTCTCAAAAAAAAAAAAGAAACATGCTGGGTATATGTGTGCATACCAAAAATCCCAAAATGGAGAAACAGGACAAGAGACTGTGATGTGACTGTTCTGTTTTTACTTTTTCTCATTCTCCATCCCTCTCTGGTGAGTTCATGTGTTGTCTGGCAAAACAAAACAGAAAACAAAACAAAACAAAAAACTCTGGCATTTAATGATTGTGAACGTGATTTTAAAAAAAAAAATCATTGGCAAGGTAGCTAATCAATGAAGATTTGCTTTTCTTCAAACTGTGGTGTTGTCTGATATTTACTTCCTCAGAATTGATGTCTTATTCTCTGCTTTCCTCTGTTTTCCATTTACTCCTCTCTGCTACCCTTCTGCTCAACTTTCTCAAAGTGGTCAACATTCAAAAGTGATATTGCTAAAATTAGATAACGGGCAAAGAAAAAGACATTAGCAATTCAGCAAATGTATAGCCCTTTCTGTAAAAAGCCTTGTGTGTTCCTTTCCCTGAAGTAGTTTTTGGGCAAAACTGTTTGCACACCTGAAAATCGTGTAGCAGAGACTCTTCTATAGAATTGGCTTCAGTAGCAAGGTTGAACCTATGCCCAAATTCACTGGCTTGGAATTTGGCCTAGCTCAGATTCATCTTGCTTTTTGGAATATGTAAAATGCTGGAAATGATTGTGAATGGAAAGTATGTCAAAGAAGCTGGGAAAGTGTTGCCAGATGAATGGAACAGCCATCTAGAGAACTGCAATAGCTCCATACTCCTCAAAAGGCTGTTTCAGTGTTATTGGTAGGAAATACTCCTGAATTTTAATTATAGTCATAAAATTACTTGAAACTGAATCTATTGAATCCGAGAAAGGGCATTCAAGAGGCACAACTGTTCTAGCCAAGGGGAGGGCAGCAAAATGAGTGCTCTGCCTAAAATGCATGCCTCATCAGGCTTTTCCTTGGCTTAAAACTCTACAATGTTGCTGGTCATTTATAGAGTAAAACTTGATTTGCTTAGCATGGTATAGAAGGCCCTGAAGGCTCTGGGCTTTAGAGTTACTTCTTGCTTCATCTGTTGCCATTCCTACCTGTCTATGGTATGAAGGACATGGAGCACCTGCATTTACTTCTCGTCCTGGTCAATTCCTATCTCCAGTGTCTCTATTGCACTATCTTTCAGGTTCTGAATCTTTGGTCACAGTTTTTTGTCTGTCTGCAGTGCCCTTTTCAGCTTGCCCTGCCACCACCTATCTCTGCCACCTCTCACCCAGCATTTAACTCCCCAGGGTGCCCCATGACTCCAATGGCCCACTCCCTATAGAGATAGCATCAAGGGCATATCGCTGTCTTAGGCTTAGAAATGTTATGGTCAAGTATTGCTAAGTGCCTATCATCTGCACTAACCTAGGCAGGTAAAGAAGAAAGACTTGTTGAATAAAATTTAACTAAGTAGGGACCAGCAGTTAGTGTCATGGCTATGTCACTGATCTTCCACATAGTCGACCGCAGTTCGCGTCCTGGACCTGGTGGCTTAAAACTCACGCTGGGCGCGTGTGCATGCGTGCCCAAGATCCTGAGAGGAGAACGGAGGAGAAGGGATTGCAGTGTGACCATCCCCCCTGGGGGGTGATTTCTTGCTTTCTGTCTCTCTCTGTCTGTCTGGCGAGCGCACCCGCCCTGTAGCAAAAACCTCTCCAAAAAAAGAAAAAAGAAAGAAAAAAAGAGAAAACTTAACTAAGTAGAAACCCCAGAATTTTCTAATACATATTTTAGAGAGTCAGTGTTTGTTCTTTTCTAGGATCCTAGCAAGCTGAAGTACCATTTACTCATTCACGGTCAACTTGAAAGTTGTTCATTCTCCACATAGGTTTCTTCAGGGGACCCATTATGTTAAACGATGAGGAGATCTCATTTGTAAAAATCAGATTTGATGAAGGCGAACAGGCAAGGCCTGTACTGGTAATATTTCCTCAAAAAGGTAACTAATAAGAGTTTTCTGTTCCAACTTTAGAAATGGAAGCTCACAGTCAGAAAATACTGTTTACCTTTCTCATAATTACCCAGCCAGGACCTGGTTTTCCCAGAATGATACACTGAACAAATTGCACATAATACATACAAACAATTCTGAAAATGCCACATATTTAGAACAGAAACACATTTATGTCTCAGAGTGATGCCAACTAGTTCTATGCTGTTTTTGTTAAGCATAATTGCAGTTCTTCACAAAGAGCCTGGAGAAGGGGAACAAATGGTTGGCATATTTCTTTTGGTCTTTCAGCGTGTGCGTAATTTATTTGTTTGCCACTGAGAAGCACTCTGTTTTTCCTGCTGGGTGCCACGGCA
>NW_006160053.1:104737-132237 GCF_000334495.1 Tupaia belangeri chinensis | reverse complement strand
AGTAATGAGCTGGAAAGGTGTGCTTGGAGTCAGGCAGAGAAAAGGGAAGAAGGAAGAAGCAAGACTTTGGTTTTAAATTCGGGCTTGTGCATCTGTTGTTTTATGGTTTTGCTAACTTCTACTTATTTATTTATTTTTTAATACGTAAAGGACTCAGACAAGCCCCCACGATGCTTAGCAGTCCATGGTGTCAATCATTTGTACCATCACATACGACCTGCTTCTAGTTTATTAGCTTCTCTTGCCTTCTTTGTCCACATTCTATGTGAAGACTGGGCTGGGAAATACTTTCCGAGGTCGAGGGGCTCTCATAGATCAATGCCTACTGTCATCTTTGCTGTCGAATGGAAATGTTTTATCTCCTCATGTGATCATTCCACCTTTCTGTTTTGAAATTTTCATCTCCTATGAAAATTCAGTAGAACACCAATAATACACTAGTATACAATGTAGCTGCTCTCACATTCATGGAAATGATAGCGGAATTATAATTTTCAGTTCTTTCACAGTGCAATAACATGGCTACGTTTTGGCTCAAGACACGCTTTTACTCCTTATGGTGGTGTGGAAACACCAGTTTGAGAATTCTCTAGGGTCTTTTCAACAACAACAAAATGCAAAATCACATGAACAACATCTTAATTTTCCACTTCATTATGGAATATTTTGCTTGGTTTGTTCTGCAGAAAGATCTCCAGGTTGCTTTTTTACTTTTATTTAGTTTTAAAGAGAGGATCTCGCAGCTGACCCTGGCCATTAAGGTAGGCAAGGAATCAAACCTGGGCCATCTGTATGGCCTCAACCTTTAGATCACAATGTCCTATCAGCTTGTATCACCATAGCGAGGCCTACCGATGGCTCTTCACACACAAAAAGACACCACACTTACCCCATCGACTGAACAATAATTTGGAAGAAAACTATGTATGCATTTTGTGTTAGACTACCCTAATATTTGAAAACATGACTTTTTTTCACTTCAGACATCAGATGATGTTAACTCTACTTCATATTAACAAAAGACAAATTCAAGCTATGTTCTTTATTGTCAAATGCTTTTTCATATAATTACTATACATGTACACATATTCAGTATATACTATGCATATACATATTCACCATATATTTGTACTCATTTTAATTTTTCATGTTTTTCGTTTTATTACAAAATATTAGGTCATTGGGAAAGTCATGACATCTTTTTCTATGCAAAAATGTGTCATGACTTTCCTGATGACCCAATAGATGTTTTCATTAGGTCAATGTGTTGATGCATAAATTATATCTAAATATACACTGTCTCCCCTTGCCTGACAGGTCTGTGGTAAAAATGAAGTGACATTATATATGCAAAGGACTATTTTAAGGTGTAAAGATCTTAACAAGTAATATTGTGATCAGTGTAATAAGTTTGCCCTCCTTTATATATGAATATCATTTGTGACCCATTTAAACAGAATCTCTTTGCAATGTTGTGATGTTAAATGGGACAGCTTTAAAATAACCCATCCTAAATATTCAGCCAATTAAAATACTTACTACATTGCTAACAAGAATCGTATACACTAATATGCTACCGCATGCAGCATTTGGGGCTTCAATTTATTATTCAATAAGAATGCATTTGACCTCCGTGTGTTGATGACTCTTTTTTTTTTTCCTGAAACTATACTCTGCTGCAAGGCTAATCAAACTGTGTACAGTTCATTTGGAATAATTTCTCATCTAATTCCTTTAACTGTTTGGAGACAGAAAGTGGGCCTGTCCTTTGCAGAATAAAAAGTAAACAGCAGTTCCCATTGTATGATAAGCAAATAGAAAGGCTAACGGCTAATGTGCTGATTCAATAACCATTTCTATATTATCCTTTTAACTTACAGGCATCCTCAGTATTTTTTTAAATTATTTCCATCAGAGATCCAGACACAGCTCAGAAAAACAATAGAAAAAGAAAATCAAGAAACAACTTTAGTATTATTATTTATAAAGAATGAGCTATTTCATGCTCATTATCTATAAATGATCTTGAGTTTAAGATGCTTTTCTAACAACTCAGTAAAAAATATAAAAACTTAACTGAAGAGGAATATACATCAAAGAAGAAAGAGGGCCAGGGTCTTGTGTGTTCATTTTACATTTATATGTCAATGCAAATTATTAACCTTATCATAGAAATGAACAACCGCTTCACCCACCATATACATATATTGTTATTATTCATACATTTCCACACCCATCTTGGCTTAGTTCAATGTCTTTAATGAAAATTGGAGGGCCAACCAGTTGCACAGTGGTTAAGGCAGCTGAATCTTACATGGTTGACTGCCTAGTTCCAGTCCCAGACTCAGAAGCTTGAAAAACATTCTAGGGGTGTCCTCACATCTGCCTAAAATCCAAAAAGAGGGGAGAAATGCAGAAGAAAGGACTGCAGCATGGCTATTGACCATGGGGAATGCTTCCTCACATTTCTTTTCTTTCTCTCTCATTCTCTCTCTGGCCACCACTAAAGTTGTTTCTTGATTTTCTTTTCCTATTGTTTTTGTTGTTGTCTTTTGAAACTCAAAATTTAGGGGCAGTGGGTAGTAAATAATACATTTCTATCTGTGACAATATAAAGTGAATTTACTATTTATCTAAAGAGTTTTTGATGGTCCATGTGAAATTGGTCATCACCTTTGATTACATCCTAGGAGCAAACAAAAAATTAGTGGAACATCATGAGTCTGAACCAAGGGAAACAGCATGTGCAATAATTCCCTCTCCTCCCCCATTTCACTTTCCATGGTTTCAGTTCTCCATGATCAACTGCCCAAAAATAGTAAGTGGAAAAGTCCATCAGTTAGCAATTAATAAATTGTTTGATGAACAATTGCATGATGAATTCTCTTGCTATCCTGCTCTGTCCTGCCTGGGACATGAATCATTCCTGTTACGTAGTAGTTGTCTCAATTACCAGATCAAAATAGCATAGTATACATAGGCTTTTGTAGTGTCCACAGCTTCAGGCATCCACCAGAGTATCTTGGAATGTAATTTTTGAGACACCTAAAAGATTTGAACACTGATCATGGATCACAAGGTTTCTTCTCCCCTTACCCTGCAACTTTGGGTAAATTAGATGAATATGCCCACCCATCCCTTGTAGGTACCATTCTATGCATGCACAGTTGGCCATCAGATGGTCAGTTGTGAAGAAAAATAAACCTTGTCCTAGTCACAAGGTTCACAATTCAAATGCAGGCAGCCTGCAGCCAACTCTCATCAGGAGACTACAACGGATTTCAGATGATAATATAGGTATTGACGTTAGAAAGCCATAGGTGTTCTTCTGAAAAACATGTGAGGCTGCAATAGTTTGTCCTAAAAATTAAGGGGCTTATGAAAAAGGAAAGCTAGGCTTAGGGCAGACTACTCAAACCATGGAACTTACAGAAGAAATAAAATGAAATCAATAAAATGATAAATAAATAAATAAACAAATAAAATGATAAAAAAGCTAGGCTTAGGGCAGACTACTCAAACCATGGAACTTACAGAAGAAATAAAATGAAATCAATAAAATGAAACAACCCTGATAAAAATCCAGGCATAATTAAATCCCTCTTAGTATTTCTACCAAGCATTGAAGTGAAATCAGTCTTCTGCAATCTTTTTTTTTTCTTTAAGTTTATTTGTGTTTTCTATGAATAAGAGAGAGTGAGCCACCCCCAGTAGGATCCTGAGGTTGATGCTCCCTCTGCCCCAGTTAGCCCTGGGTCATAGGCTCCTGTGTGCCTGTCTTCCTCAGGGGAGTCCCTGGACAGGAAGGAACTTTGAACCTTCCTTTGCGGGTCAGTGTTACAGAGCTTCATATTTTACTTTCCAACCTTAAAATGTTAAGCTCATGCTTTCTTTTATAGGAGACATACTTTTATGACAGACTACTTTCATTCAAATCTGATTTAGGGTGGGATCTTCTTCATAAATCCATTGTTTTAGTAAAGGGAGGAAGTTTTACATCTTCACCTACACTGTAGCTTTGCAGGTAGCTTATAATGGCAGAACACTTCCAAACTCTTGGTGTCATTAAACCAACAACTACTGCCGTTAAGCGAAGTCACATTTGTAGCTTTTTAGCTTTTTAGCTTTTTTTATTTATACATCACTAAGACTTTCTATTTGGTCATATTTAAGTTTACCTGTGATTGTATTGTGTTGTGGAAAATGTACCAATGTGGTTTCTGAGTTATACTTTGTTCCTCTATTCATCATTTGTGCAGGAAGGTACTTCACTTTAGTTCACATAATGAAGTAACTTGCCTTGTAGCCAGCCAGCTGTGCTTAGACCACCCATCCCTTCAGTATTTACGTGGTTTAATCACATATCTATGTTCTTTTAGGGTCATTTGGTTCAAATACTTTAAGCATTAAAATTTGCCCTCTATGTCAATTAATACATGAATTATTTAACTCAGAGTGTTTTGTAAAACAGTTAAGAGTTCAGAAACATGTTATTAAAGACCTAATTATTTCATCAATATTCGGATAAAACTATATTAAGAATATTTTCTCTAGGGTTGTAAGTCCTAAATAACTCTTCAAATTGCATAAATCCTCCTAGTTTCCTCAGGATAATGATGAATTTTCAAGAGTTGTTTAAACTGTACTTTTTGTGGGAAACAGCTCCCTGGATTGTATTTCCCCAGACTGTATTGCCAGAATCAGCAGGGAGTGTAGCTATTCATCAGGGAAACTCAGCTAGCCAAACTGGGGCTGATCCTCATCCATTTACGTCTCTCCCTCATGAGAACTAACTTAGATATCAAGTCACCAGGGCATTCAAGACAAAAATTAGAAATAAATGTCAGCCTATATCCCCATTTAGCTCCTTCCTGCTTACATCAAATAAAATTGGCTCTGGGTTTCTAACACATGTGTGTCCTGTTTGCCCTGAACTTCACTTAGGATCTCTGAGTTGAAGATTTCTACCTCTGAGGCTCTTGTTTCATAATTACTAGAAAAGTTGTGTTTCAGGCATGATGATGTTAGTAAGTGATCAAACTCAACACGACATAAAATAATTATATCCTGGGCCAGCAGGTGGCGTGATGATTAAGGTGCTAGATCCTTCATGGCAGACTGCAGTTCTAGTCCCAGATGTGGGGACCTGAGCGTCATGCCAGGCACATATGCAAATGTGCTCAAAATATCTAGAAGAGAATGGAGAAAGAAGAAGTAGATTGTGGCCATCCTTTCTGAGGGGGGGAGATTCCTCACTTTCTCTCTCTCTCTCTCTGTCTTTCTCTCTCTCTGGGAGTACATGTGCCCTATGGCAAAAATTGAAAAAATAAAATAAAATGAAATAAAAATAATTATATGCCACCAGAAAGATTTTAAAATATCCTGTTGTTCCAAACAATCTCTAATTTCTAAATTTTAAGGACTATATTCTTGTACTTTGTACTAAATTGGAAATTTTAAAGTATTTGACCCAAGTAAGATAAACTATCGAGTGTTAAAGATAATTATTTTTTTATAGGAGAGACTATCCTTAGGTTGATAGATTCAAACATTCTATAAACAGTTGTGATTCTAAATGTTTCTTCACTTAATGGCTTCCATGGAAGAGGTAATAGGTCCTTGTCCCAGATCTAGTTTATCCCTCACTATCTTACAGAGTTACCTCCCAGTGATGACAAGACAAAATTCAACTGATGTCACCGGGCTTCCTTTTCCTGTTCTTCTTCCCACTCTAGTTCTCTCTTTCCTACAAATGCCGCACAAAATAGACTATTGAGACTAGAAGACACCTGCCAGGATGCCCTTGAGCAATGTTCCTGGGCTTTCTAGCCACTGCAACTCCAGTGAGATGTTGGGTTATATGCAGAGATGAGGAATGCTGTTCTCCCAACTCTGAACCACATGTGGTCACCAGAACCCAGGAGCGGCAATGCTTACTACTAGACTCTCGGAAAACCATTTCGAGGGGTGTGTCTACTTACGAACCTGAAAACTTTTCTCAAGGAGGAGCAAATTGGTCCAAGTGTGCTTGGCGATAGATGATACCTTTGCATCTCTCTCTAACTTGACATAACTTCTGTCTCAAAACCATGTACTTTTTTCTCCAAGGGGAATGCGGGTGTGGGGGAAACCTCTTTCTATGAAAACAGAAACTGAAACATGCAAAATGTAATAGACATGTTGATGGTAGGGTGTTTCACACAGTGGTGACAGGGTATTGTTTCATATCTTGGGTACTAATGTGGTACACATTCTTTTTATTTATTATTTTCTTAAGAGAGATTTTTTGCTATAGGGCATGTACACTCACTAGAGAAACAGAAAACGAGAAATCCTCCCCCCCCCGCCCGAAGGATGGCCATGACACAATCCACTTCTTCTCTATTCTTCTCCCAGGATTTTGGGCATGCATGCATATGCACCCTGCATAAGTTTTAAGCCACTGGTTATGAGACTCTAACTGTGGTTGGCTACCCAGGATTCCAGTGATGTAACCGTTATGCCATCTGCTGCTTCCTGTACACATTCTTTTAAAGACACTTTATTTTCCCAGTGCCATTAAATTACTAATGATCAAGATTAAGAAATATTATGACAGTGCATATTTATCCTAAACTACTTGCAGTAAGAATCCAAGGCTCATGAGTAGGATGGCATACTTCCAATAGTCAATGACTTACTTAACAAATAAATGTAGGATACAACCAGGGAACACAGAAAAATTTGATGTTCAGTTTTTAGTATTCATCTAAAAGTTTTCATGTTTTGATTTCTTTTAACCACTAATTTTTATATTTTGCCTTCTTTTCTTCCTTAATTTTTTCTCTTTTACCCCTGACTCCCTATTATGAGAGGTCAGAGATAGAGGAAAATGGATGAATTTAGGATTTGATAAAGGTGGCCTTTCAAAACACTGTGGAAAAGATAGATTATTCAATAAAGGATATTGGAACAACTGGCTAGCCATTTGGAAAAAGATGAAAGTGAAGCTTTATCTTCCTTCTTATTGAAAATGAATTGTGGTTGGTTCCAAAATTTTAGCATAAAATGAAATCATTAAAAGTCTGAAATAAGCTTGGTGATCTAAAAAAGGTAAGTTTAGGGTCCTTAAGTTCTCTTGAAGCACAATAAAACTGATATGCTCTAGGTAATGTATGGCTAGACTAAACTAAATAAAATTTTTAAAAAATCTTCAAAATTAAAAACACTTAAAGTAAACTTTTAAAAAAAGGAATAAAAGACTGGGAACATATTTGTATATTGTAAAGAAAATGATTTCTAGAAATCATTGGGTTAATTAACAACCCATTAAAGAATGGTCATTAATAGTCGACTTAGAAATTCAAATGGGCAAAAATATGCAAAAGTAATTTTTATTAATAAAATATAATAAGGAAATAAAACTAGTATGTTATAAGATATCATTTAAAAGTCTATCAGTCTGACAAAGAAATTTAAAGATTTATCAAACCTAGTGTTGAGGTAGGTTGGAGAAGCAGACACTGAAGTACACATTGGTAGGAGCGAAAATTTGTCCAACTTCCTAGTAGGACAATTGAAGAAGCAATTCCACTTCAAACATTTATTCTAAAGCTATTATTACAAAATTATGTATATGTATAGAGACATTATGTAAAGCTATCTGTATAGAGATGCTATGTATAGAGATATTATTTAAAGCTATATGTATTATGTAAAATTCTGTCATAATGATATATGATCCAGACACATTATCAATATCCTTTGGTGGGGAAATGACTTAAAGTTATAAAAAAATCCTATGGAGTGGGATATTACTCACAATATATAAACCTATGAATGGTGCTTCTGGAAGGTGGGGCTGTAGAGACTGGAAGAAAATCCTTCCTTATACTCCTGCTGTTTGGCTTGCAACTGAGAATTTGGAAGGAAAATGGGATGGACGTGGTGGGGAATCTGTAGATAGAAGCATATGAAAGAAAGAAAGATGATTGTAGAAGTTGTTACTGTAGTCTTTGTGGCATTCAAAAAATGAAGGTTAAAAAACTTGAATTATCATGAAATTAGTTTTGATTTTCAATTTGCTTTTAATGGGAATTTTTTTTTTTCAAAAACTTATTTATTGAGACCAGCAGATGACAAAATGGTTACATCACTGGACTCCCATGAAGTCGACCGAGGTTCAAGTCCCAGATCCAGTGGCTTAAAACTCAGGCTGGCTGCATGTGTGTGCTTGCCCAAGATCCTGAAAGAAGAATGGAGAAGGGATTGTTGGTGTGGCCATCCTTCCCCGGGGGTGATTTCTTGCATTCTGTTTCTGTGTCTCTCTGGCTAGCGCATATGCCCTATAGCAAAATTCTCTCATATATATATATATATATTCATTTATTTATTTAAAAAAATTTCTTATAGGGCATGTATGTTCACCAGAGAGAGACAGAGAGAGGCAATGAAAAAGCACCCCTGCAGGGGAATGATCATACTGCAATCCTTTCTCCTCCATTATCTTTAGAATTTTTGGTACACACACAGACACACACACACACGCCTAGTGTGTTTCTCAGGCATACAGATCTGGGACTCAAACTGCACAATTGGCCATGTGGGATCCAGTCACCTCAACCACCGTACCATTGACAGGCCCATACTGGGATAGCTTTCAGACTGCATGGTTAGATAATATCTTTATCAAAATTTTTTTTTTTTTTTGGAGAGATTTTCGCTATAGGGCACGTGTGCGCGCCAGACAGACAGAGAGAGACATAGAGACAGAAATTGAGAAATCACCCCCCAGGGGGGATAGTCACACCACAATCCCTTCTCCTCCATCCTCCTCTCGGGATCTTGGGCACACACACACACGCGCCCGGCATGAGTTTTAAGCCACTGGGTCCAGGATGCGAACCACGGTCAACTACGTGGGAGTCCAGCAACATAGCCATTACACTAACTGCTGGTTCCCCTTTATCAGAATTTTATAAAATTGAAATTGCTAAAAGGAAGTGAAAAAAAAAAGTAGATAAATTATTGTGAATATGAGAAATTTCAGGTCCAAGGTGTTTAAGGGATTAGATCAAAGTTAAGATCAGAGCTGGGAGTGGAAACCAAACGTTCCTACCTTGCTCACCACCACTACCATTGTCTTCTTAATAGCCCAGCTAGGGAATTAGCCCACACACTAAGATTTAGAGACTCTGGCTCTTCCAAAGACTATGATCTTCAGTTTAACATGCATATATATATTTATTTATTGCTAAAATATGAAGTAAAACTTAAGCATTCATCCTTCTCCCTATCAACCTAAATAGAACAGGCATTTGTGTAGTATGTTGTCATATAGAAAACTGGAATATTAGGACCACTTAACCAGCAAACATGATTTGCATAAGGATTTCAACACACACACACACACACACACACACAAGAAACTGAAAAAAAGGAAAAAAAATTTTCCACGCACAGACAAGATACTTGTTGAAATGTGCTACGGCTGTTGAAGCTTGATTGAGCTTTTGGTTGTCCCATTTCTTTGGACTCTTAAAATTTTGAGGACCCTGAAAAACTTTTGTTTATATGATTATGTCTATCAATATTTACCATGTAAGAAATTAGAAGCATAAATCTCTTACATGCTTGTTATTAATTCACTTAAGAATAGTAGTTCCATTGCATGCACACATAATTAATTAACATTTTTATTTAAAAGTTCCATGTTTCAAGATGAGAAAAGATAAAAATGAGAATAGCATTATTTCATATTTTTTGCAAAATCCTTTCATGTTTAAATCTCTTACAGATGGAGGGCATGGTGGTTAAGGTGCTACACTCCCGCATGACTGTGGTTTGAGTCCTAGACCTGTCAGCTTGCTTTCTCACTTTCTCTCTCTCTCTCTTCTCTCCCTAGTCAAATTTAAAAAAAAAAATAAATAAACACAATTAAATAAATAATTCTTTCAAAAAAATCTCTAGTAAATTGCATTGGTTGAATTATGTGAAGAAACTCCAGCTTTGCACAGATAGGTGGTTGGGAAAACTAAAGTATCTTGTTAACTTTTCATGTAATTGTGAAAATTCTTCTTTGATACTGCACTAAATTGACATGTTACAGTTTTATTAAAGATTAGTCACAATGTGTAACCTGAAAACATATCCATGAAATTTTGCTCTGCTGTTACGTTGCAATCCATTACTCTGTCTTATACTTTAAATGGATCTTTTACCATGCATAATTTTGTAACAACATGCACTGGTCATTTGGAAAATATTGATTTACTGAGGTATGTAGAACTTCCAAATATGGACATATTTCATAATATAGTTTTTAAAAGAGACACATGTGTTAATATCATCACCAATTTCTTCAGAAATGTCTTAAAAATTGGGAAACTGTCAAGCTCTTTGTGGTGACTGTGAATTTTCCAAAATTCTAATTTTCACTAGAAAGACTGAAGTTGATCTTTGGCAACAAATACAGTTAGATGTTTTCTTTGAGGTGGCAGGCTCATTTTGAGCATTTTTGAGAGAATATCTTCCAAAATCCACATCTGAATAACCATATTTAGTCTGACAATTGTTCTTTTAAGTAAAAATGATGTTGCATGAAAAGGTTGCTAGCTAAGCTTGCAGCAATAGCACAGATGCTTTTCCTTGAAATCACCGCTTACTTCAGCTGGCCGCCAAAGCACTTTATGCGTATTTCTCATTTCACCACACGGAATGGTAAAAAGCCAATAGATTTTATGCTTTTATATGTATTTTAATCCTTGATAAACGTACTTTTGACTTTTGTAAAATTTATAATTTAATTTAGTAAAATTAATAATGGTTACTGCTTCATCAAGTTCATTCTTAAATGAAACTGGCATTTTGTTTGGCTTATTAGGAATGATAAAAGTGCAAGGACTCTGGGTACAACTTGGTGCCCCCACTTTCCTTGATTTGTGTTAAGGTACCAGTGGTATTAATCAGAATTAGGGCTTTTGCACTATTGATGCAAATATCAGCACAGTGAAAAAGACAAAAAGCAATCGTATTATTATAAAAATAGATTTGATCTGTCAAAACCCTGAATGCATCTCAAGGAAGGATCTTTGAACTGCACTTTGAGAATTGTGAATTTATGGCACTAAAGGTAAGAGAGTAATAAAATGTCTTATTTTCATAAAATGTTAATCTGAATATAAAGGACATTATTAACATGCAAAAAGCCAGAAGTAACCAAAACCTTCATTTTCTCAGTGCTACAGTTGAGACTCTCTTGTTTTAACCTCTTTTTCCCTTTGAAAGCATTCCTATATTATTTATTGAATTTAGTTTGCTATAGGATACGTGTATTCACTGGACAGAAACAGAGAGAGAGGGAAAGTGAGAGATTGACCCCTTGTGGGATGGCCATAGTGCATTCCCTTCTCCTCCATTCTCTTCTTGGGATTTTGGGCACACGCTCACAAACCTGCCAAGGTTTTTCAAGCTACCAGGTTGGGGACTCAAACCACATAGTTGGCCATGTGGGATCCAACTGTCTTAGCCTTCATACCATGTACTGGCCCACAATTTAATTTTTGAAGTCAAGATTTCTTCCAATTTAGTGATCATTATTGCACATGCAAGCGTGTACATGTGCGCACACAGACACCTCCCTCCCCATAACTCGGCATGTATCAGTGTTGACTGCACTGATGATCTCTTTCTTCTACCTTGGGGCAATAAAGCAAGAAGCCCACCTATCAACATTTAGCCTGATCCCATTGTTTCCTACATTCTTAGTCATTTCTCTTTTTCTCTCATTGTCTCATTCTTGTAACATCAATCTCTATATATTGAATCATTCCCATCAGCACATAAGCATTCTTTTCTGTCGCTTATCTTAAAACAAAACAAAATAAAAACAAGGAAAATTCTACCTTTGGCTCATTGTCTATGCAATTATAGTTTTCCATACCACAGACTGTTCAATTCACTCTACTATGAGATCCACCCCGTGTGTTACTCAAATCACTCTTGTCAAGGACACCAAAGACCTCTATGTTGTCAAAGTTAGTGAGCACCTTTCTGCACTCATTCTTGAGCTCCAAGAATCACTAAACACAATCCACAATGTCTTCTTAGTGTTCTTTCTTTAGAATGTAGAAATCTCAGTCTCTTGTGACTCTGTTCCTCATTCACTGGTAGTTACTTTCTTGTCTCCTTTGCTGGTAGTTCCTCCCTGCCAACCTCTTAACATGGAGTGCTTCCAGGCCTGGTCCTGAGTACCTTTCTCTCCCTTCTCTCTCCGTTTGGATTACCTGCCAACACCATCATCCTGATAACTCCCTCATTTAGCTTTCTCTTTTAAAGTTTTCCTCTGGCCAACATTCTTACGTTTTCAACAGCCTTAGTACATAGCCTGAACAACTTTCAGTGGCCTCAATATAACATGTTCAAATGTAAAATCTTTCTTTTTTTTGGAGAGGTTTTTGCTACAGGATGTGTGTGCTTGCCAGAGACAAAGAGAGACAGAGAGACAGAAAGAGAGAAATCACCCACCCCCCCCGGCCAGGGGTGGGGGAATGACCATGCTGCAATCCTTTCTTCTCTGTTCTCCCCTAGGGATCTTGGGCACACACACACATGCGCCTGGCATGAGTTTAAGCCATCGTGTCCGGGACTTGAACGGCTGTCAACTACGTGGAAGTCCAGCAACATAGCCATTATGCCAATTGCTGGTCCCCCAAAATATAAAATTTTACTCCCCCGTCTCCATCTTCTTATCACAGCAAATGGCACCATCTTTTTACACACCTGCTCCAACCAGACACTTAGATATCATCTTACCTGCTTCCCTTTCTTACATGCCCAGAGCTTCAAAAGTTTTAAGTTTTGTATATTTAGACAAGTCACCAATTTTGTACTATATGCATCCTGTGATGTAAATGATTTGCATATTTTCTTGTATATTTGTCATGAGCTGAAAGATGTAGCCTAGTTGCTCCTGGGTACCTTTAGGACAAAATTCATGGAACCAGTGGTGTCAGTATAAGGTTTGTTTAACAAAGAGACCACTTCCCTGAGTTTTTCTCCCTATGATGAACTGATTATGCCATTATATATTTTTTCATAAACAAAGAAACAAAACAATACTTTTAAAAACTCTAACACCTCTGGCAATTTTTTATTTCTTATATACACAAGGGAGAATATTACAAAGTAATCATCATAGCCATAGCCTCAACACTCCTCCTTATCCCAGACAAACCACTTTCATAACAAATAGCTTCACTCTCTATTAAGCATAGTGAAAGCAGTGAAACGCCACGTAATCTTCTAGAACTAATAAATGACACCATTTGTGTCTCTTCTTTCTCTTCGGCACTGCAGCTGCCCTTGGTCTTTAAATAATTGACACTATATTTTTTACAATACATAATGTTCCCCCTCCAAAGTTTTGTCTCAACACAGATATTCCCATCTGTCTGAGAGGCAAAAACGTTAAAGATATAAATAACCTCACAAAGATTTTTTTATTATGTATTACATTCATTTTTGTGATTTCTTATTTGTACTCAATCACTATACAACAATATAGAACACAATATGTTTTTCAAGGTATGCACACAGCATGCGATAATCAAATCAAAGATTGTAGGTCCAGCAGGTGGCATGGTGATTAAGGTGCTGGATTCTCACGTGGCCGACTGCAGTTCGAGTCCTGGACCCGGTGGCTTGCTTTCTCATGTTTGGCCTTTCTCTCTGTCTCTGTCTCTGCCTCTATCTCTCCCTGGTGAGTGCATGTGCCCTACAACAAAATAAACAACAACAATAATAATAAAATTTAAAGTAAATGATTTTTTTAAAAAAAACAAATTGAAGATAGTACTATAAAATCATTTTCAAGAGAGAACTTTGTAATCTTGTATTTGATAAGAGTTTTTTCCCTGCGATTTAAACTTTTTAAAATTAATTTTTTAAAAAAATGTTCCAAAGTTATTAAACTGCTGACTTCTTTTCTGTGGTTGTCAAGTGTTAATAGAGGAGTGATAAATTATTTAAAAATACTTTTTTGACTTCCAGATGTCCCCAATGGTATAAATAGGTGCTGAGTTATATGTATAGTTATATGTATATGTATATGTATAGAAGGCTAGGGAGGGCTTGGACTATGGAGGTACTCTCTGTTTCTCAGATATAATACATTGGTGGTAAATATCTTCTTCCCACAATGTGTTTTGCTATCTGAGGCTAAACTGTTTGTTCAGCTTTTCATTTTAAAGCTGAAGAGATGGTTATTATTCCTACTTCTCTAAGAACTAACATTTTTAGTTTTAGTGAGGTCATAAAAATACTGATAAAAATGTTCCTTTCTCTGTGAGGAAGAAGTTGATTTTAAAAAACCCAACCACCAGATCGGCCCTGCAGTGCAGTGTTAAGTGTTGTGCATCAGGAGCCAGGACCCACATGGCTGATTGTGGTTTGAATTCTGGCCCCAGCAGCTTCGAAAACATGCTGAGCATGTGTTGGGTGTGTGGGCATGCTCCAAATCCTGATAGGATTGAGAAAGGAAAGGAAAACTATGGCCTGACCATGCCGTCCTGGAGGGTGCTTTTGTCCCTTCTCTCTCTCTGCCTCTGGCTGTCTCTAGAGAGCTCAAGCACTCCCTCTGGCAAAGAAAAAGAAAAAAAAAGAAAAAGGCAGTGGTTAAAATTTAAACTATCATTAGAATTAGAAAAAAAAAGAAAAAGGCAGTGGTTAAAAATTAAACTATCATTATCTTTGGAGAATAGAAATAATATCCTAAAGTGATGTTTAATAGGTGTGTGGCTTTTTATGTCATCACTCTCAAATAAAATGCCTTGTTTACTTTGTCAAAATGTTATTTTTCAAAGCCAAGTAAAATTGTAATAATAATAATAATAACAAGGCTACTCTAACTAAGGATTCCTGGGAATTATTAGATTTCACTTCATGAGACCTTTGAATTGCAACCATTAGTGAAATTATGTTTTCCTAATACTTGCTATATGTCAAACAAGTTAAAATTTTCAGCTTATCTAAATCATTCAAAAGCATCTGTTAGTTAAAACCAAGGAGGCAAATGAACTCTGGGGGTTTGCTTTCATCATTGTAGGGGGTCAGTCACAATAGAAAAATCAATAACTCTGCAGATGCTTAGATTTTTAATTACATCACACAGTCTGGACTTATAGGCAGCAAACAAACTGAAGAAATGTTTCAGGATGCCTATCAATGTGGCTCAACAGTGAGATGTTTGAACTAAGACTGAAATCCCCACACACCAGTTAGTTCAGAGGAGCATTTGGACTGTTTCTGTGTGCTTATTTATATGTTGAGGACAAATGGGCAGATGGTCAGCTAGTTATTGAGAAAAAGCTGCTGTCTGATGTGCCTGGTCCGTGGAGAAAATGTGGATGAAGATCATGGTCAGTAACCCTGGTGGAATCCACCAGCCAGGTCTCATAGGCTCATTTTGAAATATAGGCCCCTAAAGCAAAGCTTCATCAAACAATATATTTTTTATTTATTTTGAAATATGGAGATCTCTAACTGCTCTATGAGGGAAACTCTTGATGTGGTGATGAAAAAGACAGCCAGGCTCAGCATGGCCGACGTGCCAAGACAGGGATGCCTCTGAAAGCAATAAAAAATAGAATCCCTTCTTGGTTCTTTTTATCTCCCCTTTGTGTTAAGTCTATTTGATTTTGCTATCAGTGTGGCTTATAATTTTCTGAGTGCAATGAAAAATAATTCTCTGAATCTGTACTCAATATCAAGGAGTTTTCAAACTAACAAGGGTAAAGGATATTTCCCCCCTCTCCTCTTTTAATTGTATGAAAGATATGCATAGTCTGTTTAGAATGACTGTAAGGAGTGATATGTGCAAAGAAAAATCCCTGTCAAGTGCTCTGTACTTTGCTATTTGCCCATGGCTATGGACAGTCCAGAGATAAGGGGGGTGGGGGGAGCCTAAAACCCATCAATCCCAGAAATCTCTTGGTAAGCAGTAACCGAGGGCAAAATAACATGCAGCTGCTGATATAAAGTGAGGCTACCTTGCAAATTTCGGGTCCAATTCTCTTCGCCCCTCTCTAGTTAAAAACCAAACAATTTTTTTCACGTAGCTTCCAATTGCAGAGCCTGTTGAAAACTCATTATCTTCAAATAGGATTACATTCCGTTAATATGAGAACATGCATATTACAATATCTGGTAAAAATCAAAAGTTCCAATTTGTTCACTACATGTAAATCCAATTCAAAATATTTCCATAACATATATCTGCTGGATGTTACACTATTTGTGTGTCACTCTGGAATGGATTAACTCCATGACAGGCTAGGCTCAGTTTTTCTGCATTTGGTGTTTTTAAACAGTTTATATTTGTTATCATATCAAAGACAGGCTTGCAGTTTTCAAAAGGAAGAAGAGAACACAGCGCCCAAGGCTCCTCCAGCATTACATTTCTTATTCCATTTTATCTTTCTTGGTTTTGACTAATGTCAGTAACAGCTACTGGTAATAAACTGCTTGTTACAGCCTGCTGTTGCCTTGAAGCCTGGCTTTGATACATTGTCAGCCAATCGGAAGCATTTCCTGATTACATTTCCAAATTGCTTGTTTATTGATCGAGAGTTAATAAAGCAAAAGACAACTTTACGGTTTAAATTAAATGAAAGTTTCCTTTGATGTTCAAATTATCCAATCAACCAACAGGCAGTGAAATGTAAGCATTTGAAAGTTTTATCTGAAAAGAAAAAAAAAATGGATGAGATAAATGGATCTTAGTATAGACACGGTAGCTAAGTGTTAATGAAAAATATGTGCAACTTAGCATACTGTGATTTCATTTATTTCTCAGGCAAAGGAAATGATGTTGTTATTCAATCCACCCCACTCCGCAAACCTGAACAAGACAAAATACTTCCAGGATGTCTGTCACTTAGCTGACAATAATTTCCTACAACTGGAATCATTTTAGTAAATAAAATGCAGTATATGTAAGTTCATGGATTTATCAGAGTTTTAGTATTTGGAAATGGTCGTGTAGCTTAGGTGCTATCTTTAGATTATCACTGTGGAGATATTTGGATGACATCTATGGTCCGCACAACTATGTAAAACGAAATAGGTCTTTTGACATTTTTAGATTTTGACATCTCTTTGGCAATGAAACAGCAATACCTATGAACACACGAGAATCCAGACATTTCTTCTGTCAATGATGAAAATAAATATTCTAAAAGTTTGTCCAGACCAGGACTATCAGGAGACCAGCACTTTCTCCTTTATGACTCCTCAATACAACATTTTGCTAGAGAGAAAGTGTAAGATTACTTGAGATCTTGGACAAAGTCGTAAACAGACAGTTTTTATTCATCATGATTGTGTCATAATAGTAAGAAGAAAAGTAATAAAAATTGTATAAAGAGTGATAAATAATCTGTAAAAAAAGGAATAAGAAAATGAGGAGGAGAAGGAGAAAGCTATATTTAAAAATATGCCAAGAATATTGTAGTAAAATATTAACAGAGTCTATTTTGAAGGGATATGAAAGATATTTTTCCCTTCTACTTCCTGCATTTCTTAAATTTTTTATAATGCACACGCATTACACTTAAAATGTGGTTTAAAAAAGCCATCAATTTAAAATTAAAGTTAACATAAAATAATGGCATTTTCCTAGCTGTTAATGTAATTGCAAAAAGTTTATGTTGGGGTTGGGTACCTTGGGAAGCCTTGAATATGTTATCTTGTTATCGGAAATTATGTGCCAAATACTTGAGCTTCTTGCCTATATCACTTAGTCACTTTTCTTTACTTTTTTTTTTTTTCCATTTGACATTGTCAAAAGATATCAGTTTAGACCACATTATATTTCTAGATTGGTTAAGAAATGTGAATTGGTTGCAAAGAGAATGTAAGCAGATAGCACTCCTGTGCTGGCCTTCCTCAGTATGGTCATTGCCACCAGCATGATCTCTTCAAGGTGAAAATCTGATCACATTCCTCCTGCTTTCAGTGGTCTCAATTTACAAGCCTGGCAGAGCCTGCTTCCTGCTCATGGGTCAGCTCTATTTCATCATAGGCTTCCTAGCACCTTTACTCCATCCACAGGGGATTCTTTTGGGTCCTCTACTTACATGAACTTATTCTTGACACTTATTCTTGCTTTTAGCATTTTGCTCCAGAATTTCTTCCTCAGAGAAGACCTCCCTGACTTCCAATGCACATCTGGTTCCTTTGTCATTTGTAGTTGTTGACCTTGGTTCTGTCGTAGCACTGACACTGTGTAACACATCACAGAGTGCCATGCCTGGCATAAACTCATCAATAAATAATGTATGTTGATGGGGTAAAAGAATGACAAATTAGAGAGCAGATGAATTAGTCACCTAGTTATTGAAGTTATTCTTTGCCTATAACCCCCTAGACGTTTTTTCTTCTGAAATACCTAGAGTATCTCAGAAAAGCTCTTTCTTGCATACATGTATTTATTATTATTTTCTTAGACATTTATCATGTTTATGGCATATTTAATCACCAAAGAAGAAGAAATGGTGAATTGAATTGGGCTTTGTTCTAAGATCAAGGTATTGATCAGTATTTCCCTATGCCAAGGTTAATTGTTCTCTTATCAGAAAATGAACGGACACTTGAAAGTGGAATTGTGTTTATATTTCAATAATTATATTTACATTGGCACAAACCTCAAATTAGGTCAAATCCATTATTAGTCCTCATATTTTTCTACTACTCACCTCCACTTTCTTGCCCTCAGATAAACCTTTTGGCAAAATCTGTTAACTTGCCTCTAAAACATGAATTTATCTACTCATGTCTGTTTCCCCTGCAACCACCAGCTCTAAGCAGTTTCCATCTCTTGTGTCCGTATGGGTCTCCTTGACATATCTTTGATTTCCTTTAATCTGTTTACCCCAAGGAAGCCAGAGTGATCCTTTAAAACTATGATCCAGGTTATGCCATTTGTCTGTTTATTGCGTGCTATAGTTTGAATACGTTCTTCCGAAGTTCATGTATTTGAAATTTGATTGTGACAGTACTAAAAGGGTAGAAATTTGGGCTAGCAGACAGCGTGGTAGTTAAGGCTCTGGACTCCCACATGGCCGACCATATTCTGGTCTGGACCAGGTGGCTTGAAAAATCACACTGTGCTTGTATTTCCAAAATCCTGAGAGGAAAATGATAGAGCAGGGATTGCTGCATGGCCATGCCCTCTGGGGAATGATTTTTCACTTTCCCTCCCTTATTCTCTCCAGCAAACACACATGCCCTTTGGGAAAAACAAAAACAAACAAAAAGAGAGGTTAGAAACTTAATCTCATATCTTTGATTTCCTTTAATCTGTTTACCCCAAGGAAGCCAGAGTGATCCTTTAAAACTATGATCCAGGTTATGCCATTTGTCTGTTTATTGCGTGCTATAGTTTGAATACGTTCTTCCGAAGTTCATGTATTTGAAATTTGATTGTGACAGTACTAAAAGGGTAGAAATTTGGGCTAGCAGACAGCGTGGTAGTTAAGGCTCTGGACTCCCACATGGCCGACCATATTCTGGTCTGGACCAGGTGGCTTGAAAAATCACACTGTGCTTGTATTTCCAAAATCCTGAGAGGAAAATGATAGAGCAGGGATTGCTGCATGGCCATGCCCTCTGGGGAATGATTTTTCACTTTCCCTCCCTTATTCTCTCCAGCAAACACACATGCCCTTTGGGAAAAACAAAAACAAACAAAAAGAGAGGTTAGAAACTTAATCTGGGGTCAGCAGCTGGCATAGAGGTTAAGGTGACTAGGTCCCAGATGACCGATGGTGTGATTCAAATTCTCAACCTAGCAGCGTGAAAAACATGCTGGGCACATTTGTGTATGTTCATGCCCAAAATCCCAAGAGGAAAATGAAGGAGTAGGAATTGCTGTGTGGCCATGCCCTCTGGAGGGTGCTTTGTCACTTTCCCTCTCTTTCTCTCTCTCTGTCGGTTTCTAACAAGTGCATGCACTGTACAGCAAAAATTAAGAAAAAAAAAAAAACTTAGTCCAGCTATGGGGTTAAGCAGTGGAGCCTTTGAAAGGTAATTAGGACTAGGTAACAATTGGATATTTGTGGATTTATAAGGAGAAGGAGTGACAAAGTCATCGACACAAACCTGTGAGTACACAAGCTCTTGCTTTCTCTTCATGTGATGCCCTGTGCTGCCTTGAGACCCTGTGGAGTCCCCACCAAGACCCTCACAAGATTTGGCCCCCTGACCTTGGACCTCCAATACTGTGAGCTACATAAATCCCTACTCTTTAAATTACCCAATTTGTAGTTTTCACTTCATAGTAACAAAGAATGTACTGAAGCATTGTCCAAGTGACTTCGCCTTACACCTGCAAGCAAGTGCAAACTCTTTCTTCAACTGGTAATGCCTTCCCTGACTTGCTTACCTAATTCCATCATACAGTGCCATTTTCCCCCTTGACCCTGACTGGCAGCCAGAGAGTAAGCTGATCCCTGTGCCAGAGCCTGGGCCTTCATTTACCTCCATGCCCTGGATTCTCCCCCACATCGTCTCATGGGTGCCTATTTGTTTTCACCCAGGTCAGAACTCATAGTCCAATTCTTCAGAGAGCCTCATCTGGAGTAGGCACTCTCCAATTACTCACAAATTACCCTTTTGGATTTCATTTAGAATACATACCACTATCTGAAAATATCTTTTTTTATTTGTTCACTTTTCAAAGAAAACTGCTCCCTCAACTGCCACCCCCATCACTAGAAGGTACACTTAAGAAAACTGGATTTTTGTCTAGCTTATTCACTGGTGTGACCTGATACCTAAACAGTGGTATGGAGTAGGTGTTGAATGAATGAATGAATGAATGGATGAGAAAGTGAATGAAGAGACCAGCCGTTAGCGTAATGGCTATGTCGCTGACCTCCCATGCAGTCGACCATGGTTCGAGTCTTGGACCTGGTGGCTTAAACTCATGCTGGGCGCATGTGCATGCGTGCCCAAGATCCTGAGAGAAAAATGGAGGAGAAGGGATTGTGGTGGTGCCATCCTCCCTGGAGGGTGATTTCTCACTTTCTGTCTGTCTCTGTCTTTCTGGAGAGCACACGTGCCCTATGACAAAAACCTCTCCAAGAAAAAAAAAAAAAAAGAATGAATAAATAGGCTCCACATTTATAGAAATGGTGAGTACTCAACAAGTGCTTTTTGGCTGATGTTTGATCTTCAACCACATGTGGCTCCTGTTCTTACAGAACCCCATCCTGCTATCACATTTCACTACAAGGCCCATTGCTTTGTGAAACTTTCCAACAGCATCAACCTGGACCACTTGTTTTGTTAATCCATCACGTGTAGTTTCTTGTCCAACCCAGGTTATTTTTGAAAGTGAAAGGGGGCAATCTTAATACTTATGAAGCTCCAAATGGGCATAAGCTGGTACTGTCCTTGGAAAACTGGCTTGTAGGGTCACTCTAGCCATATAGCCATATGCTGCTTTCTTCTCTCTCTCTCTCTCTCTCTCTCTCTATATATATATATAGTGACTCTTTAATATATAAATTGTGACTCAGGTTTTTCAGAAGTCTGCCGACTTTTCCCTTATTAGAACATAAATGCTCAGGGCTGCCCCTAGAATGAGCTAACAAAATGTTTATGAGGAGTCTTCATAAAGTTCATGGATAATATCTATTATGAAAAACTGTATTAAAAAATGTTGCATCAAATTAAACTTACACTCTAATTCCATTTTCCAAAGATGTTTTGAAGTTCCCTCATGTTGTTACTTATTATATCCAGACAGCAGTTGCAAACCTGTTTTTTTCTCAGTGTTGTGATTATGGAATTCACTTAGTTTGGGGAAATTTCTTTAAAAGGAAGACATTCTATTATGCATCATGGAGGGTTTGTATGTATTTTCTAGTTCTAAGCATGTATTTCCAGTTCTTACCAACTCAGGGAGAAACTCTAGGCTGTAAACTACCTGTAAATTTTTGCATGCAGCTCTACTGCGTTACCAATAGTTTATACTTTGTCTAAAATACTGTCATCCTCACCCTCTGCATCTCCCTCTAATTGCTGCACACTCTACAGACCTCAGCTTCTCTGTTTCTTCCTTCTCAACATGTGGTTCAGTGTCACCCTCAAGCACTTCATAGTACACTGAGCTGCCCCACTAGGCCATATTACACCCCACTATTTGGAAACTGTGTTTCCTTTCTCCCTCCCACAGGTCTGAGGTAAGCTTGCAGGGCAATTACCCCATCTCTTCAATTGACCTTTCTGTCCCTTGGACTTAGGGCAATGCCTATCTCACAGTAGTTCTCAAAAATACTTGTTGAACAAATGAATGAATGAAGGAAGGCGTTTGCTTATGTTAAGCTTCTGGTATAAAAAGAGAAAAAGGTAGCTGAATGTTATTTATTTTTTTCTTTTTCTTTTTAAACTTTTTTATTATTATCATAGTCTTGTATATATTACATTGAATCACATATAACTTTCCAGTGTATTACATTTCTTTTTCCAGAAGGAATACCATTCATATCAGTCAATACAAAGTTTTTTTCTCAGTGTTGTGATTATGGAATTCACTTAGTTTGGGGAAATTTCTTTAAAAGGAAGACATTCTATTATGCATCATGGAGGGTTTGTATGTATTTTCTAGTTCTAAGCATGTATTTCCAGTTCTTACCAACTCAGGGAGAAACTCTAGGCTGTAAACTACCTGTAAATTTTTGCATGCAGCTCTACTGCGTTACCAATAGTTTATACTTTGTCTAAAATACTGTCATCCTCACCCTCTGCATCTCCCTCTAATTGCTGCACACTCTACAGACCTCAGCTTCTCTGTTTCTTCCTTCTCAACATGTGGTTCAGTGTCACCCTCAAGCACTTCATAGTACACTGAGCTGCCCCACTAGGCCATATTACACCCCACTATTTGGAAACTGTGTTTCCTTTCTCCCTCCCACAGGTCTGAGGTAAGCTTGCAGGGCAATTACCCCATCTCTTCAATTGACCTTTCTGTCCCTTGGACTTAGGGCAATGCCTATCTCACAGTAGTTCTCAAAAATACTTGTTGAACAAATGAATGAATGAAGGAAGGCGTTTGCTTATGTTAAGCTTCTGGTATAAAAAGAGAAAAAGGTAGCTGAATGTTATTTATTTTTTTCTTTTTCTTTTTAAACTTTTTTATTATTATCATAGTCTTGTATATATTACATTGAATCACATATAACTTTCCAGTGTATTACATTTCTTTTTCCAGAAGGAATACCATTCATATCAGTCAATACAAAGACATTAGAATCCCCATCATCATCATCCAATAAGATAGCTGAATAATATTAACAGATATTTTAGATAGCAAAAGTTTATTGTCTTGAATAGCACTCTAGTACGAGCTTTTTATATATATAAATAATTTTTTCAAGCATACGTAACTCTAGACAATCAACCTTATGAACACAGTTTTATTTAACTGAGTGCTGAGAATGAATTTATTTTAATTTTTCATGAAAAAGAACTCTCCACTGTGGCCATTTAGCTACCAAAGTTATAATTGTTAATAGAGGTAAAGTGTCAGTATTACAATTAAAGTAGATACACAAAAATTTATTTATGGAACTGTACATTTTGTGTTGTAGCATGGAGTTTTAATAACTCTGGTATTTGCTATGCCATCAAACATCATTCTAAGATGAATTTGGATATGAGTCGAGTCACTCTCAGTTCTCGATCATGCATAAAGAAGCATAGTGATAAAAATTTACTGAGAAGTACTTTGAAAAACAGTCAAAACTGAAAATAACTGAAGATCCTAATACTTCCAAAAAGCAAAATCTCATAGGAAATAAGTTAGAACTTTTATATATATATATATTTGTTTCTTCTGAAGACTTTGAAGTCCTTTAAAAGCACTTCCTTATAATAGAATAGTTCTAGTTATTAGATAGTTTATAGTGAATGATCTCAACTCCCTTCTCTGCTTCTATAATGAATACGAAAAGCTGATGTAGGGTTTACTAAAAATCAACTAGACCCAAGATCAATGTCATACCCTTCAGTAAATAAAATAACAAATATAGTTATAATTATTGCAATTAAGGGCTAATGGAGCACTTACATGCCAGTCATTTTTTCTAATTGTTTTAAATCTTTTGATTATTTCAAGGCACAAAGAACCATGTAGAGAAGGTAATATTATAGCCAGATAAGAA
The DNA here is from genome assembly GCF_000334495.1 of Tupaia belangeri chinensis. Taxonomy (NCBI): domain Eukaryota; kingdom Metazoa; phylum Chordata; class Mammalia; order Scandentia; family Tupaiidae; genus Tupaia; species Tupaia belangeri. The sequence goes on along the minus strand of NW_006160053.1, from coordinate 108,034 downwards.
TACAGAATCATAGAGAAATTAAAATCTTTCTCAAGGTAAGCTGTGGACGTGGGTTAAGGTCCAGGCAGTATGGTTTCACCACCTCCAAGGTGTTTTTTTAAATAATTTTATTTATTTATTATTATTTTTTTTCTTACACATGAGTTTTGCCAGAGAAAGACAGAGGTAGAGAGAGAGAGAGCATGCAAGTCACCAGGTCCAGGACTCGAACTGCTGTTGGCCATGTGGGAATTCCAACGCCTTAACCACCATGTCAACTGCTGGCCTACACATCCAAATTTTTAAATGCTGCACAGTATACAGGCTCTGATTGCATGAATCTACACTTTCATGTGGAAACTTAATGCTTGGTTTTATCTTTTCTAGTCTATACTCTTATTTTCCCTTCCTACTGATGTTGTCCCTAAAAGAGAAGGAGGAAGAAGAAGTTTGGTTGTATTATAGATATCTTGGTATGTCATGTTACACTCTTTAGGGACCAATACAGCATAGAATATACAAAAACATAAGTGAACAGTTTCCCAGAATCCATCTGTGTCTCTCAATGGTTCTTCTGGTTTACACTGGAATGTGTAAAGAATTTAGCTAAACAAATGGCATCGTGAAGAGGGCGGAGAAGCTTACAAGAGAAAGTATGTTTAAGGTACCAACAGGCATTTCAAGAAGAGGAGGACTTTGGACTGGAGAAATTGAATTTTAAAAGCTGTAGCTAGATCAAAGAGGAAACACTCAGCTAGCTGAGCTGTGTGGAGCCCACCTTTCTTTCCTGCGGCCACAGGGCAAGGACATGTGACGCACACACTTGTTCCTTGCATACTTTAGGAGACCTGAAAATTAGTATGATCCCTGTGACTAGACAACAATCTCAAGGGTATTTCACCTTTGTAAGATAACACTGCACATTGTAGATACTTTAATTTTAATTGCCAGAGTGTAAGTGCATTTGCCAGAGAGAGACAAAGAGAATAAGAGAGTGAGAATGCACCTCTTGTGGGCCATGGTCACTCTGTAATCCCTTCAGCTCCATTTCTTCATCCTGTAAGGATTTTTGAGTGTGCACACACCTGGTATGTTTTTTAAGCTGTCTGAAATAAGATTCCAACCACAGCTGGCCATCTGAGACCTGGCTCCCTCAACCATGAAGCTATAGGGCAAGCCCTAGAGGCACTTCTGAAACGCACCTTGCGTTTCTGACTTTAATCTAGCAACTCTCTCCAGATACATCTTGGCAAGTCACTTCCCACTCAAAAAATGCACTTTATCTTTTGGTCATTTACGACACCTCTGATTTTAAACAGCAGTCCTTCCTGGCTACACTTTGTTTTCCTTACGTGTCCTTCCCAAATTAACAAGGAGAAAAGCTCCACATGTATAATTAATAACCATGTCATCACTCATCTTCTAATTCCACAACTCCACTTCTTGTCACTCTTCTTCCTTTACATATCTGTGCATAAAGAATTTCTTCACATCACTTTAATGAATGCATTTATTAGACAAATTAGAGTATATTAAAACTCTTATAATACGTGGTGATCACTAGAAATAGCTACAAATATTCTAAACCCCAAGAAAAATGCATCTGTATTCAGTAATGACTAAGATTTACTCTACTGTCATGAAGGACATATTTAATCTGGGGACTGATTTGAGCTTTGAGAAGGGACAAGATGAGAAAAGGAGAGAAGAAAATTGATGAGCTTGTAGGAAAGCCTTCAGGTATTCATATCTTCTCAGAGAGAAGGACCTCAATTCAAGTCATCATTAAATGGAAACATGATTCTCTTGGGCTTTCAGTCACTGTCTCTCCTTGTCCCTTCACTTTTATACAGTGGGAGTGATGATTTAAACCAATCGTTCACCTGTAGAGCCTGGGCGATCCTGTTATCCTCTCTCCAGGCTGTCCTTTCCCCTACTCATCACCCACCATCTGGGTATTCTTTCTCTGGTGCAGCACTGTGGTGGCAAGAGCCAGAATGTATTGCTTATCATACCAGGCTGGTTACTGCCTCTGGCATGCACTATCTACAGACCCTTAAACAAACTCTTTCAGTTATCTGATCCTTGTTTTCCTCAACTATAAAAAGAGGACAATGTTTACCAGCCTCATGAGCTTCAATGATAACTAACATGTGTATGATGCATCCCACATCTAACCCAGTACATAGCACAGGGTACATAAATGGCAGCCAAGTTCCTCTGAGTTTGGACTCAAGTTTAGAAGGATGTTTGGTGACAAAGCTGCTGATAAGCTCCCAGCCCAAGCACCTCTAAGAAATCAATAGGCACAGTCACATAACAAAGACATTGCTAGAGTCTCTGCTGGTGCTATTTGCTATGAATGGAATTTGACATAATTTAGGTCTATCTTGAAATTCTTCAAACAGAGACAAAAAATGTAATGATGATGGTAAAGAAGAGAAGAGGATGGAAAACACTCTTAGCTATTTGCAATGTATAAGACTGTGTTCTAAACATCTCAGATCTCTTAAATGATTTCATACCATTTATAATCCTCTGAGGTGAGGTCTCTTATCATTCCTATTTTTCAGATGAAAAACTAAACTAAAGAGAAGTTCAGAAATTTTCCCAAAGTCACATCACCTATAAAGTGGTCAAACCAGAGGTGATTCTGCAGGTCCATCATGCTAGAGTGTGGGATGGACCAACTTGTAATTCTCACACCTTTCTCCTCATGTTCACATAATGGCTGCAACAGCAGCAAATAAATAATAAATAAATAAATAAATAAATAAATAAATAAATAAATAAAAATTTAAAAAAATCCCAAGGTGACAGCAGTTAAAGGAAAGCAAAAAAGAAATGGTTCCTTTTTGTAGCTCTGTCTTTGCATAAAAAAGGAAAGTATTCCCTAGAAGCCATCTAGCAGAGTTTCCCTTTGCAACTTATCGCCCAGAATGGGGCCACATTGTGGACAATATGTTTATGCTGCAAGGGAGAGTGGGGCAGTGAGTACCTGACCTGAGGGTATGAGATTACCTTAAAAGACTCCAACCAATTAAGGTTCAGGCTCTAGAGCTGGACAGATGCCACCTGAGAGACACTTGTTTTCTGAGCAATTAGGTTGACCACCAGAGTATTTCCTACATCAGCTCCTTAAACCAATGCAACTGGAATGCAGAGCAGACATTATTTTATAAATGCTCAAAAGAAAGCTTGGGACAAATTTATATAGGTTCAGAATGAGATTCCAGCACAGAATCCTTTCGTCTATACCAGTGGGTTTTAAATTTAGTGCCTTGGAGTTTTTTTTTTTTTTTTTATTTCATTTGGGGG
>NW_006160053.1:95106-104545 GCF_000334495.1 Tupaia belangeri chinensis | reverse complement strand
GGGGGGTGATTTCTCTCTTTCTGTCTCTATGTCTCTCTCTGTCTGGTGAGCGCACGTGCCCTATAACGAAAACCTCTCCAAAAAAAAATTATTTGGAGAACCAGCAGGTGGCATAATGGCTATGTCGCTGGACTCCTATGTGGTCAACCACGGTTTGAGTCCTGGCCCCAGTGGCTTAAAACTCACGCTGGGTGCGTGTGTATACGTGCCCAAGATCCCGAGAAGAGAATGGAGGAGAAGGGATTGCAGCGTGACCATCCCCTCTGGGGGGTGATTTCTCACTTTCTGTTTCTCTATCTTTCTGGTGAGCACACGTGCCCTATAACAAAAAAAAAAAAAAAAAAAATTCTCCCCCCCAAAATTTCATTTGGATATCCTTTATATTAAATACGTTTTTAAACACGTATTTAAAAATACATTACATGTATTTCTCTTATATCAGAAGTTGACACTATGAAATCCCTAGTATAAAACTGATTATGTCTGTGCTGTCTGTTAACTTGGTTTTTGTTGCTGTTGTTTGTTGTACTAGAGTAAAGCATCTCCTGTCGTCTCTTTTTAATATTGACATCTCCTGAGATTGCTAGGTAGACTACTAAAAACTATTCATAATCATTTATCCATGTCATCCATGTTAATCTGAATTTTCTCAATACCAGACAACCTCTACAAAATAATCAATTGGATGTTGACAGTGATAGAAGCCTGTAGCAGCTCGAAGCAGATTTGAAATAATCTCTAATTTTAATTTGTCATGTGTATACAAACAGCTGCATCTTTCTCACTGAGTGACTTAGTCCCTCCCGGCCTGTACTTCTGTCTTCAGTCACTCCAAAGCTCTCCCTGCTCCAGCAGCCTCTGTCTCTATGCTGGAAACATTTTTCTTGCCTCAAATCTTTCAAACACGCGATCCCCTCTAGCAAACACTCCCCACCCAGTTAGATTCATGTCATTATTTTTTTTAAGTCTTTTTTCTTTTTTTAAAATTTCATGTTCTTTTATACATTCCATCATGTTATTTAGCTTACAAAGTAAATGTTCAAAAATGTGTACATTTCTCCCTAGACCAGTTGATGTTACTCTAAAATTATCTTCAACAGATAATACCACATTTCTTTGTCCCATTAATGCTTTGCCTCTCCATTTTTCTTCTAAATGACCTTCTTTAGACTCTATTCTTTCACCCACACTGTATCTGGTATTCACAACCATTTACTGTGTGTTCTATATCCTTTAGTCAATCAGTTTCAGTCATAAAGTACAGACACAGTAAACATTGATGTGTAAGCACTTTTCCAATTAAGAATTCTTCTGTTTTTGGGAACCAGCAGTTAGTGTAATGGCTATGTCGCAGGACTCCCACGTAGTCGACCGCGGTTCGCGTCCCAGACCCAGTGGAAGGAGTGGGATTGCTGGATCATATGGTAGTTCTATTTGTACATCTTTGAGGAATCTTCAAGTTGTTCTCCACAGTGGCTGGACCAATTTACATTCCCACTAATACTGTAAGAGAGTTTCCCTTTCACCATGCCGCTGCCAGCACTTACCATTTCTTTTTTTATTTTTTTTTAATCTTAGTCATTCTGACTGGGGTTAGGTGGTATCTCACTGTTGTTTTGATCTACATTTCCCTTACAATGAGGAATGTTGAGCATTTTTTCATATGCTTTTTGGCTATTTGAATGTCATCCTTAGAGAATGTTTTTTTTTTTCAACTCATTCTCTCATTTTTTAATTGGGTTGATCATCTTTTTTTGGAACAGCTGTTTGAGTTCCTTGTGTTTTCTGGTTATCAGTCCCTTATCTGATGCATAGTTCACAAAACTATTTTCCCATTCTGAGGACTGTCAATTCTCACTAATTACTGTGTATATTGCCATACAGAAACTTCTAAATCTGATGTAATCCCACTTGTCTATTTTGGGGATTATTGACTGTGCTTTGGGGATTTTATTTAAATAGTCTTTGCCTACTCCAAGGTCTCCCAGAGTTTCCCCAGTATTTTCCAGCAGCAGTTTTATAGTTTGAGGTCTTAGGTTTAGATCTTTGATCCACCTTGAGTTGATTATTGTCAATGGTGAGCGGTAGGGGTTCAGATTCATCTTTCTGCAGGTGGAAATCCAGTTTTTCCAGCACCATTTGTTGAAGAGGTTTTCCTTTTCCCACTGGATTGAGTGGTACCCCTTGTCAAAAATCAGTTGACTGTATGTTTGGGAATTTATTTCTGGGGACTCTATTCTGTTCCATTGGTCTACCTGTCTGTTTCTGTGCCAGTATTATGCTGTTTTTATTACCACAGCTTTATAGTATATTTTTGGGTCTGGGAGTAAGATGTTGCCCACACTCTTCTTGTGCAGGATTGCTTTGGCAATGTGGAGTCTTTAATGATTCCAAACAAATTTTATGATTGTCTTTTTTATATCTGTGAAGAATGTGTCTGGTACTTTGATTGGGATTGCATTAAATATGTAGATTAATTTGGGCAGAATTGCCATTTTGATTATATTAATTCTTCCAATCCAGGAACATGGGATGTCCTTCCCTTTTTTGTGTCATTTTCAACTTCTTTTTTTAGCTTTTCATAGTTTTCCTTGTGAAGGTCTTTAACTTCTTTGGTTAGATTTATTCCTATGTATCTTATACTTTTTAGGCTATGATAAATGGAATTACCTTTTTCAGTTCTATCTCAGTCTGCCTGTTGTTCATATATAGAAATGTTATAGATTTCTGTATGTTGACTTTGTATCCTGCAACTTTACTGTATTCATGTATTACTTCCAGAAGTTTTTTTTTTTTAAAGAAAACCATTGGGTCTTCTATGTATACTATCATGTCATCTGCAAATAGAGTTTCACCTCTTTTCCTATTTGAACGCCTTTTATTTTTTCCTCTTTTCTGATCATGTTGGTCAGGACTTCCAGTATTATATTGAAAAGGAGTGAAGAAAGTGGGCATCCTTGTCTTGTACCCATTTTTAGTGGAAAAGCTTTCAGCTTTTCTCCATTCAGGGTGATATTCTCTATGGTTTTTTCATAGATAGCTTTGATTGTGTTGACCTTTCTAAGCCAATATTGCTGAGAGTATTGATCATGAAGGGATGTGGTATCTTATCAAATGCTTTTTCTGCATCAATTAATATGATCATATAATTTTTATCTTTTTACCTGTTAATATCGTGTATTACATTTATGGTTTTGTGTATGTTGAACCAACCTTGCATTCCTGGAATAATAGTAGAAATACAAAACATCATTAGAGGATACTATGAACAACTATACGCCAAGAAACAAGACAATCTGGATGAGATAGACAAATTCCTAGACACATATAATCTACCAAGACTGAGTGACGAGGATATAGATAGTCTGAATAGGCCCATAACAAGCCAGGAAATTGAATCAGTAATAAATAACCTCCCAACAAAGAAAATCCCTGGCCTTGACGGCTTCACCTCTGAATTCTACAAATTCTAAAAGAAGAGTTAATCCTCATTCTGCTCAAGTTATTTCTAAAGTTATATTCTAAAGATCCAAATGATCTCTCCCTAATTCATTCTATGAAGCCTCTATCACCCTTATCCCTTAAAACAGATAAGGACAGGACAAGGAAGGAAAACTATAGACCAATATCTCTGATAAATAGACGCAAAGATTCTCAACAAGATACTAGCAAATCGTATCCAACAAGTTATAAAATAGATTCATGTTGTTCTTGATGCCCTAGTTCAATGGTGCTTCCTTCTCTGACCTCCCAGATGACACTAATATCCTGGACTTCACATTACCTTTTGTACATTTGGCATTTTGAAAGTATTTCAATTATTGATGTTTATTCCTCTAGGTTGACATCTCTCTGAGGGTGGCTACTGTGGATGTCCTGTTCACTGATAAGTTCTCTGCTTCTAGTACAGTTCATGCAATGAACCAATTATTACTATATTTGTAATTGCCAACTAGAGAGAGAGAGCAATAAAGAGCGAAAGGTGGAGCATGGTCATACCATAGTGCCTTTCCTTCATTTCTCCAGCCTGTCAAGATCTGGGGCATGCACACATGAACTCAGCATATTTTTCATGTCACTAGGGCCAGGACTTGAACGATGGTTAGCCATGTGGGATCTGGCTCCCTCTACACAGCACTTAACCACCACATTATAGGGCCAGCCCCTGATTATTTTTGAAAGACCAAAAATAATATGAACAAATAAATTTGAATTTAGATATAATATTGACAAAGATGAAATGACAATGATGTAAATTTTCTAATTAGTAAAGATTAAGTTGAAGGTTAACATATAAACAGCAAAGGACATAAATGCAGTAATTTAAGTAGGCAACACAATGTTCATTTCTATATGTGTATATTTTATTAACCACCTTTGGATGAAATGTAGAACAGTTTTAGCACTCCAGAACTTTTTCCTCATAGTTTTTCCCAGTTATACTCACTTACTAAAATCCCTGGGCTAACTAAATTATTGCTATTGATTAGTTTTTGCCAGTTCTTTTTTATATAAGGAAATAACTCAGTATAAACTCTTCTGCATCTGGTTACTTTCTTTCAGCATAGTGTCTGTGAGATTCATCCAAATAGTATGTTTTAGTAGTTCACTCCTTTTTACTGTTTTATAGTACTCCATTAAGTAAATATTCTAGGATATAGATATTAATTCTCTATTAATGGATATTTATTTTGTCTCCAGTTTGAAACTGTAATGGAAAAAAAAAACTGCAACAAACACACTTAAACAGATTATTTTTCTTTGTGGATATAAGATTGTTAAGTAGATTTGTTTTATTCCCATGGCTAAGTGATAGAAAAAAATCAGCATATGTTATTATGATGTTTAGAAGTAGCTTTTCGATTCTTAAAAACCAAAAGAGAGATCCAAGTTACACTAGGTGTTATTGAAGAAATAGAGGAGATTCCTAACTGATGACTGAGTAAAGAATTAGCACCTTGTCAAAAATAGACCAATTTGAAAATCAATGAAACAGAAAGTTCATTAAATACGGTAATGTACCTAATAAAAATGTGCCCACAAAAAGACATGTATGAAAGTGTTCATAACAGTTTTATGCATGATAATACCAAATCAGAAAAAAAAGAGAAGAAAATCAACAATCTTAAAAATGTTTTTCACATCTCATTCATTTTGGAGACTAGACAAGATTCAACTATCCTGAAAGTGCACCTCCAATTCTTAGATTTAAATGGTTTTATGCATTTATAGAAAACTCTAAAATAACAGACTTCACATACACCAGGTAGCTAATAAGTGGCAGAACAGGAACTGAAATGCAGAATTTGTGATGCTAACTTTGGTGTGTTTCCCCATCACACCCTGATTACATCTCATCAAGAAAAGCTACACTCCACATGATTACTTATGACAAAGTGCATTTAATTTTTAATGTTTTTAAAGCTCTGTCCTATACTTTGGAGGGTTTTCTAATTAGAAATAATTAGTTGCATATGCATTCTGATCTACACTTGTTAGTGGGTCTCGAACTGTCCTGTCTCAAACCTCATCAATCTCTCCATCAAAAAACTTACACGTTAAGCCAGCACCATCACTCAGCAGGTCAGCACTGTGCAGGAGAAGCGAGATTCCACATGACCAACTGGGGTCCATATTCTTCTTTTTGTGGTAACAGGCTATGTACATGTGCACACACACACAGAATCATGACAGGATGTAGAATTGGAGGAAGATGGATTAAGGTGTAACCAGGTTCCACTGGTGGGGGGGGGCTTCCTTTTTCTCTCTCTTTTCTGTGTGCATGCATATGCTTTTTCAGGAATAAAGGGCAAAAATGTGCCCACAAAAATACATGTATGAAAGTGTTCATAATGGTTTATTCCTAATAGCACCAACCTAGGAAAAAAAGAAAAGAAAACCAACAATCTTTCAAACGTTCTTCACACTTCATTTATTTTGGAGACTATATGAATTTCAACTACTCTGAGAATGTACCCCTAAAAAGATTAACCCCTGTTGTGAGAGACACATACTCTATTTTACTAGTAATAGGTCTCTTTGTCGATGGACAGTCTGTTTTTACAATTTCATTCATAGTAAATTTAGTGACGTTTTGTTTTGTTTTTGTTTGCTATAGGTACATGTATCACCATAGAGCAATAAAGAGGCAGAGAAAGAGGGAAAATGAGAAATCACCCCCCACCCAGAGGGGATCGTCATATTGCAGTCCCTTCTCCATTCTGCTCTCAATACCTTGGGCACATACGCACATGTACCTCGTGTGATTTTCAAGTTGCCAACCCCAGGACTTGGACTTGAACCATCTAGTGTCTTGTGGGATCCAGTGTCTTAACCTTCTCACCACCTGCCAGCCCAAATTCAGTAAATTTTTTATTTTGAGAGGATTTTGCTATAGGGCGTGTGAGCTCTCCAGAAAGACAGAGAGAGACAGAGAGACAGAAAGCGAGAAATTACCCCTCAGGGGGATGGGCATGCCACAATCCCTTCTCCTCCATTCCCCTCTTGGGATCTTGGGAATGCATGCACATGCACATGGTGTGAGTTTAAACCACCAGGTCCAAGACTTGAACCATGGTTGACTACATGAGAATCCAGTGACATAGCCATTACGCCAACTGCTGGTCCCTCAGTAAAGTTTTTTAAAAAGACTTTTTACTAGAAAACTTCTTAAAGCTTTTGAAATGGCAAAGTGTCTGGAGACGTTATAAAGAGCAAGCTACACTCTACTATACTTCTTTTCTTTTTTTTTATTATCATCATCATAATCTTCTTTATATTACATTGGATTACATATAACTTTACAGTGTATTACATTGTTTTTTCAAAAGGGAATGCCATGCATGTCCGTCAGTACAGAGACATTAATCTCCCCACTTCAACATTCAATATCTTTTCTATGTTTTCCCCAATCGTTATTTTTATTATTCTAATTATTTTTTTAAAACAGTCAATTGCTATTTCTCATTTTGCTTGTAAAAATACTTTACCCATCATGAAATACTTCTCAGACCAATCCAGTTGAGAATACTATACATGTCTACTATACTTCTTAATGGAATCCCATTAACAACACTTAAAAATTTCTAGAAAAAACAAATTTTGGGAAACTACTTTGTAGACTTTTGTTTTCTTCGTTATCTTTTGAAAGGTTAATTTCCAATTATGCCATTCCCTCAAAGCTCTGTTAAGTGACGACTGAAATTAATGGATAGTAATAGCCTCATGTGTTCTTGTATTGCACACTTGTCTGATAGAAGATGATTTGTCCCATGACAGGGATTATCAGGAATAAACTCAAAGGGGACTAATGTTGTAAACTCAGGCAGTATGCTGATAGGGAAGAAATATATATTGCAGGAGGGTGGAGAGAAGAAGCAAAAGTCAGAGCCTGAACTGCCTAAAAATAAAGTCTGACTTGAGTCCTTTTTAAATCCAAAGAAATATGCCCAGCAAGAAAAATGGTGATAAACACTGAGTTGACTTACTAGAAATATTAACACTATGTTAGCATCCTCATGGGCAGACACACCATTTCCCTCTCCATCTACCTTCACTACAGCAACCAACATTTTTCAAGCTCTACATCTCGATGGCCATACCCAGCAGCAAAGATCATTTTTGCACAACATGTCTGTTAGGCATATTTTTTTCTATGAAATCTATCAAAGTTCCTTAGTTGACAAAATTCATCTACAGATAGTTTTATTTATTGTTGCTGGCCATGAAAAATCACACTCTATTCTACTTGTAGTTGGGAATTTGGATACATGATAATTTTAGTAAAAACATATCACTGTTTTGTGACTTACTGTTTTGCCCTCTTCTGAAGTGTGCAATGGTAGAGTGTAAGCACATGTGACCTAGAGAAGGTGAGAGAGAGCTCACTCTTTGCAAGATCTGATCACAATGAGATTCTCTCTCCCCAGCCTTCCAGCTCTTTGGGATTTTTGTCATCTGTGCATGCACCTGGTGTGTTTTTAGACCATTGTAGGAATCTGAACTATAGGTGGACCATGTACACCACATACTGGGCCTTACTGATACACTTTAAATGGCTATATTATTGTCTTTTCTTTCTTCCTTCCTTCCTTTCTTCCTTCCTTCCTTCCTTCCTTCCTTCCTTCCTTTCTTCTTTCTTTCTTTCTTTCTTTCTTTCTTTCTTTCTTTCTTTCTTTCTTTCTTTCTTTCTTTCTCTCTCTCTCTCTCTCTCTCCTCCCTCTCTCTCTCTCTCTCTCTTTTTTTCTTTCTTTCTTTCTTTTTCTTTCCTTTTTTTTTTTTTTTTTCCTGGAGAGCACATGCACTCCTCCAGAGGACAGAGAAGACAGAAAATGAGAAAGCACTTACCATAATTCCTTCTCTATTTCTCTCTCCTTTTGGGATTTTGGGCATGCACACACATGTGGTTGGCTTATTTTCAAGCCACTAGGTCTGGGGCTCAACTACATAGTCAGCCACATGGGAGCCAGTCACCCAAACACTACTCCACTGGCTGACCGGTATCCTTAATTTATAGCTAATATTATTTCTTATTCCAAATAAGAAATAGAAGTGAAAAAAGTAATGGAAAAAGAAATGAAAATATTCAGACATTAAAAATGAGGGAACCAGCAGTTAGCGTAATGGCTGTCACTGGACTCCCACGTAGTCGACCGCGGTTCGCGTCCTGGACCCGGTGGCTTAAAACTCATGCCAGGCACGTGTGCGTGTGTGCCGAAGATCCTGAGAGAATGGAGGAGAAGGGATTGTGGCATGACCATCCCCCCGGGGGGTGGGATTTCTCCCTTTCTGTCTCTATGTCTCTCTCTGTCTGTCTAGCGAGAGCATGCACCCTATAGCAAACACCTCTCAAAAAAAAAAAATTACTAATTTGTTTTAAAGATGTACCAAAATTTAAACATCTGGGCATTAGCATATACAATGACTATATATTTTAAGTCATTTTATGTGTATTCTGATTTCTTAAAAAAAGAGATACTGCATTCATAAGCACAACACCACATCTTATATTTTTAATTGTTGTTATATCTGTTCCCCGGTATACATCGCATTTTCATAAAGCATTAAGAGTGATTAACCAATGTACATAATTCATAGCTTGGGGTTAATTCTGGTTTCCCGTTTTATAAAATTAATGATTTCAATGTGACTTAAAGTGCAAACAGTAAGTTTAATATTCTGGAAGTATACTGTTTAGAATTAAATTCTGATTCTACCATTGACTGACTCTGAGGGAACTCTGAGTCAGTAATTTAATTTCTTTGCATCTTGGTTTCCTCGTCTGTTAAAGTAGGATAATTATAGAACCTGTCCCATGAGGCTACTTGAAAAATGCATTCAGGTTAATACATATAAAATACACTAACAATAGCTACTTTTCATAGTAAAAGTACTTTATTAAAAGTACATATAGAAGGACATGTCATCACCATCATCACTA
>NW_006160053.1:87646-95075 GCF_000334495.1 Tupaia belangeri chinensis | reverse complement strand
GAAAGAGTGCAAGAGAGAAACTGGTCCAATTACATGACTAGACTACACAAAAAGAAACTCAAGTCAAAACTTGGGATGCATGCTAATTTTCACTACTAATAATCAGAAACACACAGATATAAGTAACACCATTCATCATGTATCCAATTGGTGGTAATTTAAAAGTCTGACGATATCAGAGAATCCAGAAAACAGAATTCTCATTTACTGCTGGGGAGAATGTAAACTGGTGCCACAATTTTGTAGGTATCTACCAAAACCAAAAATGCTCAGTTTGCAATCCAGCAATTCAATTTTGAGGTATATCTCTGCCAGTAAAAACTCAGATATACACACAAGTAGTTTAAGGCTATTTATTCCAGAACTTAAAAAAAAAAAAAAAAAAAAAAAAACAAAGGCAGGCTGGCAAATGGCATAGTGGTTAGGGGGATTGACTCCCACATGGCTGACCACGGTTTGAGTCCTGGACAGGGTAGTTTGTTTTCTCATTTTCCCTCTCTCTCTCTCTGGTCAAATTAAATAATAATAATAATAAATAAAATAAATACTTCAAAAAAATAAACAAAGGAAACTATCTTTATATCTATTGTAAGAGAATCGATAAATTCTCACACCTATATCATGAATACTATACAGGAGAGAAGAGAAATGATTACCTATTTAATTGGAACATTAGATCTCTCTCAAAAATAGTACTGAGTGAAAAAAGCAAACTGAAAATTATGCATAGAGTATAATATTTACGTACATTGAAAACCTCACAAATTACAGTATATGTTAAATCATTTTAAAAATTAACAATTTTAAGTTTTCAATGAAGTAGGAGGATATAAACCAAAAGTGTGATAAGAATTGTTTACAAAAAAAGGTGGATCAGAACCAGGAAGGAATAAAACAAAAAGGTTTTTATTTTTTTATTTTATTTTTTAAATTTCATTTTCTTTCATACATTCAATCACATTATTTGGCTTACAAAGTGAATATTCCAACATGTGAATATGTCTCCCTAGTCAGTTGATAAACTATAAAATTGTGTTCAACAGATAATACCGTATTTCTTTTCCCAGTAATGCTTTATTTCTCTATTTTTCTTCTAAATGTCTTTCCTCAGACTCTACTCTTTCACATACAGTATTCACATACATTTACTGTGTTTCTATATCCTTTAGTCAATCAGTTTCTGCCATAGAGTGCGGACACTCGGTATACAGTAAGTGGGGACATACAATGTCTCTCCTTCTTGCCTGGCTTGCTTTTAAATGTATTTTCTTTATAGAAATAAAAAGACTTAACATAACTATATAAATAAGGTTAATATTTGTCATGTCTTGGTGATGAGTTCATTTACCTTTATTGTACATGTCTCTGAATATTTTTTGCATTTTAAATTTTTCTCATACCATGTGTACAATAAACAAATGTGAAAAAAAGATACTCTTTCCTACAGGTTCTACACAAATGTGATGATTTTCAAGAAGGGAAAGAAATAACTTTCCATCATAAATTAATAAAAGGCATTGACATACTCTAATTTGTGAACACCTCCAGGTCAAAATTATATTTACTACATTATTATACCTCTCAACCCCCAGCATAGCCCCTGCCATATAGTAAGTATTCAACAAAACTACTTTAAAATACCTCAGACTATAATTTATCCAAGATGTGAAAAAAATCACAATCATTAGTTATTAAATAAATAAAATAATGTAAAAACACAAAACAATGAGCTATTACCTTAACAGTGGTGGTAAAAATGAAAAATGACTGGCCAATCTGTGGTGTGGTTAAGGTGGCTGGATCCCTTCCAAGTGACTGTCTGATTTGAGTCTCAGACCTGGCAATTTCAAAACCATGATGGGCATATGTGTGTGCCTGCTCCAAGTCCCCAAAGCAGGGAGAGATGGAGGTGAAGGGATTGTGGTGTGACCATTCTCATGGGTGGGCAGGTGCTTTTTCACTTTCCCTCTCTCACTTGCCCATTCTCTTTCTCCCTCTGGTCTCTTCCCAGTAAGTGTACACATCCTCTGGCAAAATTAAAAAAACAATGAAAAATGACAATACATAATATTGATGGACATATGGAAAAACTAGTAAACTCACAAATTCCTCTTGCAGTTTAAAATGGAAAGAATTTTGACAATGAAATCTGTAACAGCCTATTAAAAAATAGATCCTAAGAAAATAATCCAAACATGACATTAAAGACTATTTTATATATATATGTATATATGTATATATATATATAGATATATAGATATATAGATATACACACATATATATTTACTGCAGGGTTACTTATGGTAGAAAATAGAAATTAAATGTCCACTACTCACAAAATGACTATTAAATTATGGTATAAAAATGTATTGGAATATTATGCAGCCATGTATAATGATATTGTGAGGGTAAGATTATGAGGGTGTATAGACAACCTGGTAGAAATAATTAATATTAATTTCTTTTTTAAAAAATTGATTTATCTGGTAGTTATGAGTAGATGGAGTATAATTTCTGAAATTTTGCTAAGTGAAAAAAGGAAGAAACAGAAAGAGTATATATTTCTGATATAAAAAGGAAGTAAAAATCATGTATGTACATGCCCAAGATGAGAAGATTAAATGATTGAGGTGGTGTAGTATTTTTCCCTAATTGGTAAAATCTTTTTTTTAATTGCCAGAGGGTGTGTGCACCTACTAAAGAAAGACAGAGAGAGGTGGAGAGGGATATAGCAAATCTCATCCCCCCCATAGGGAGTTGTCATGCTATAATTTTTTCTCCCTCATTTCTTCATCCTGTCAGGGTTTGGGGCATGCATGCACATGTGCCTGCAATGTTTCTCTAGCCACCAGTATCAGGATTTGAACTGCAGTCATCTCTGTGATATCTGGCTCCCTTAAGCACTAGGCCACAGGGCTGGTACTAAATCTATTTTTATAGTGGTTCTATTTTAGAGAGTCTTTTGCTATAGGGCATGTGTGCTTGACCAACAGACAGAGAGACAGAGAGGCAGAAAGCGAGAAATCACCCCTCCCCCCTGCAGGGGGATGGCTATGCCACAATCCTTCTTCTCCATTATTCTTTAGGGATTTTGGGCATGCAAACATTCTTGCCTGGCCTGAGTTTTAAGCCTCTGGGTCTGGGACTTGAACCTCAGTTGACTATGTGGGAGTCCAGTGGCAAAACCATTATGCCATCTGCTAGTCCTTTTCATAGTGTTTTTTAAAATGAAGAGAAAATAAAATAAATTCTATCTGTGTTGGAACAAACTTCAATTTTTTTTTTTGCACACTCATAAAATCTAATCATGACAAAGTAAGGATGCTCTTAGGTAATAATTCAGTGTTTAATGTGAAAATAAATACAAATGGGTAGAATAACTCCTGGTTATTATATTTACCTTGACAAACTTATACCAACACATTTTAGAAAGAAAAGCATGTATGGCTTCTTTTGGATCAGACTAGGGCCTAAATTTAAGACAGATAATGTAAACATGACAATTTTAGTTGTTATTTATTATTTCAGTATAAATATGTGTTAACATCTCTATAAATCAGTACTCCAAATTTTTCAGAGATTTTATGAAAATATTTTTTCCTATTTGGACTATCTCTATTCATAATAGTTTAATTTGTACATTGAGTTCTACAGAGTATAAAGTTCTTTTAAAAGTTTATATATTTACTTCTATGCACCAGAGAGACAGAGATAGGCAGAGAGACAGAACCCATAGCAGAATCTTGATTCCAAGATCAACCATCAGCCTCAGTCAGCTCAAGTCAGTCAGCACAGGAATATCTGGCAGAATTAAGGAGGTCTCTGGATTTGAACCCAGAAACATCCCACATAGATCTCTGTCACAGAGCATTGCATTTTACCACTGCACCACTGTCTGGTCTCCTAAAAATATTTCTCACAAAAAGCTTCTCTAATTAAATACCAAAAGTTTAGCATGTATTAAGCAGTAGGACCAGAGAATGTGAGAGGACTTGAATGTGGTGTGTGTACGTACGTAAGAGTGTGTGTAAATATGTGTGTATGAATGAATGAAACAGATAAGATTCTTTTCAGCATGACAATGATAAATATAAAATAATATTAAGCTACATATGGAAAAATGCTCTCATTAATGTATTATATGAGATTACTGAAGAAAGAATGATGTCTTTTAGTATTAACTAAAACAGAGACATAAGAGAGAAAATGTATGCTTTCTACTTTAAGTCTGAGACATAGAGAGACCGATCGAGATTTTCAGAGGATGACATCCCTGGATGCTGTGTCTCATTTACACATTACCTGGGAGAGCACCGTGCGGCTGCATATTCTCAGCTGTTGAATGTGTTCTGCTCATTTTCCAGCAGGGTAGACAGGTTTAATGCTCGCTTGGCAATGTGTACTTTTTCACTTCTGCTGTTTCTGTTTACCTGTCTGCTTGCTTATTTATTGTTTGCATTTAGTCTGCCCTGCAAGTGATTCTGAGAATTGTAGAGTGAATGGACAATACCTACAAATAAATCTCTCTCTTTTCAGTTTTATACTGGATCTGCTTGGTGCATCACTCCTCTTTATCCCTTTACTTCAACTGGATGATATTTTCTAAAGAACCATGCATATTTAAATAAAATGTGAAGGATATAGATTTCTTTTCCAGACTTATGAAACCTGCCCTTAGATCTCAAAATTCTTCCCAAAGACGTTAAATTCTAATGAATTTCTCTGTCCTGCATATTAAAAAAACCAACTCTTTCTTCTTATGTAAACGATAATAGAAGTTCCAAGGTGTTCGGCAACTCACTAAACCTATTTTCAGACTCATCATTGAAATAAGGGAATTGGATAACATGAGTCTTATGGTTTAATCAAAGTTCCATCATTTCCAAAAACCCTTTTACTTCACAAATATTCCATAGAATAGCTGCAGAGTTAGATTAAATTCTGGGGGGTTAGTGCTTGGTGAATAAACACTTAAATTTGGAAGATAGACATGGAAAACAATAATAGCTCTGGTGATATCAATAGCTACAGACCATGTTAATGATTTTGAAGGGAAGCTCAGCAAAATGCTAATTTATTTAATAAATATTTAATAGTGTATTATTTCATTAAATAAATTAGTGTTTACACAGTAAAGAATACAAATGTTTTGTGCATACATTCTTGACCCAATTCCATAGTCCTTCTTAGATATTTCCCAAAGAATTAGTAAGGGAAAAAATGAACATCAAAATATTTCTGTTTATAGCAGCTTATGATAGGTGGCTAAATCTAAATCTATAAATGAATCCAATGGTTTATCCCTCTTATCTTGAGAATGTTTAATCAACTTTGATATTTGCTTTAAATTAGCACTGTCAAATGTACATTTGTATAAAATCTCCCAAATCATGAAAGATTTATAGTTTGAAATGTATTTGGATTATTTTCCAGTTAATCAGCTGGATAAAAATTAGGAGTACTGTAACTAGAACATTTAATTGAGTTGGTCTGAGCATTTAAAAAAGGGAATTTTTTTTCCTAGTGTGTTTTGGCTACATAAATGAAGCTAAAAGCCTTTTCACTATCACAGATAGGTATGAAGAGACTCATATGTGTCCTTTTCAGGAGTCCAGGTTAATAATAGAAGCACAGATCAGAAGAGGGGTCAGGAGGATGCAGTCTTGCTATGCAGTCTATTTCTGACCCTTTATGGACATGTGCAGATTAATTAACTCTGGGAAGACTCAGTTGCCATTCTTGAGAAGTGTAATGAAAAACAGTCACTTGTCATTCCCTTCCACAACTGGGTATGAATGCTGATTACCGGGTGTGTAGTAGGTGTAGCAAGGACCTAACTGCTAATGGTGGTGACAGGCTGAGCAGGGGGTGGGGGGAACAAGAGTACCAAAGTAGCATAAAGTAAGGTATGCTCTACCGCAGGGACACATCTACTACCTGTTTGAGCAGTGTAGTAGACCCAAGTGCTTATATGATTATAATCACTCTTTCTTTCGAAGAGAACTCTCATTTGTTCAGGTATCTACACTCCTCCTCATGGTCCTGTTTGTCAGGTAAAACATAAAGGATCACTCGTCCCTGGAGCTTGTCCTGTTTCCTTCATTCAGTGAGGTGTGGGCATGTGAAGCAATTTGGACCAAAGAAACATGTGGTTAAGTTTACTTGAAGGTAGGGGGGAAGAATAAGGGAAGGGCTGGTGTTTCTAGGAAAAGATTTCCCTTATCTTAAAGAAATGAAAAACAGAGAAAGTCCGTTGACTGTCTATACTGCCTCTGGACATTGACCTGGGGATGGATTCCTACTTCAAACATCTTGTATTCCAGGAGGCCAAGAAGCCAAAGATGGCGGAGCAGAATGGTAGTTTAAATGAGACCTCAGAAGAAGGATAGATTTGCAAAAGCAGTGAAGAGGCAAGAGCCCTGCTGTGCTGGAAGCCACATGGCCGTGGCTGCCTAGTTCCAAGGTCTGCCTGAAAAACACACTGGGTGGCTATGGGTATTCAAGATATTGAGAAGTTAGGGACTGGGGAGAGGGAATATTAACATAATGAGACTCTCTCGAGGGTGCTTCTTTGATTCTCTCTCATTCCCCATTTCTCTTCATATCTTTCTCATGTGTGTGCACAATTACTTTCTATTATTAAAAAAGAAGAAGAAAAAGAAAAGAAGAAAAAAGTGAAGGAAAATGACTTGCATATTGAACAATGTTTAGACCGCTAAGGTTAAACCAAAGAAAGTCAAAGGAAGAAATTCTGGCAAATGAGGAAAATACTCTACATCCAATCATTACCCAATCCTGCCATACAGGATGCTTCAGTTTCTCACTTGCTTTTTAAGTCACATGTGAAACATCTGACTTTTTTTCTGAAGCACTGGTGATATGAAATGCATACAGTAGAAAACCCATACTGTGGGGTCAGCAGGTAGTATAGTGGTTAAGACACTCCCTCATGGCTGACCATGGTTTGATTCCCAGATCCAGTGCCTTAACACTCATGCTGGGTGTGTATGCATGCACACCCAAAATCCTAGGAGGAAGATGGAGTAGAAGGGATTGAGGCCTGGCCATTCCCACTGCGGGGGGTGGGGGGAGATAGGGTGTGATTTTTCACTTTCCCTTTCATAGTCTCTATGGAAAAACCTAAAAAAGAAGAAAACGAAAGAAAAGAAAAAAAGCAAACTCATACTGCACAGAAAAAAATATAATAAAAATAAAAATAAAACATCACCAAGAAGAACCAAAGCTAATTATACTTAAAAGGTGGTTACTCATTCAACCGAAACCCTCTGACTCCAATGATCTGAGTGCTATGAAGACATATGAGACATATAATTCTTTTTAAAAGGAAATAAATTCTTAAATAAACTCTTAAATATAAAATATATGAATGTTAAGTATTATTAAACACATTGGGCAAATTGGTGGCATG
>NW_006160053.1:85291-87625 GCF_000334495.1 Tupaia belangeri chinensis | reverse complement strand
CCCCATATAGCTGGCCATGTGGTTGGAAACCCGACTGGCCATCTTGTAAACATGCAGAGCGTGTGTGTCTGTGTCTGTGTGTGTGTGTGTGTGTGTGTGTGTGTGTGCACACGCGCGCACCCTAAATCCTGAAAGGAGTGAAAAATGGAGAAGATTGCGTCATGACCATTATCTATAGGGAGTGTTTCCTTTTTCCTCCCTCTTTGTCTCTCTCCAGTGAGTGTATGCATCCTCTGGCAAATTAAAAAATGATCCTTTTCTCTTTTATATATATATATATATACATATATATATATATATATAAATATATATATATACACACACCCTTTTCTCTTTTATATATATATATTTTCTCTTTTGTGTATACATATATAGATATATATATACACACATATATATAAAATATATGCACACATATATGTATATATATGCACACACATATATAATATTTATGCAATATTTAATAAAATCTAGGAAACTGTTACCAAAGGCAGCATTATTGTTTTAAAACTAGCTACAGTTATTCATTTTCATTGATGCACATTATTCATTATATAAGTATGCCACAACTTATTTATCCATACTAATATTAATGTTCAATTAGTTTGTTTCCATTTTTGACTATTATGAATAATGTTACTCTTCTAAACATAATTTTATATATCTTTTTTACACAAATACATAGCTTTGTTAGTCATTTGGAGTGAAATTGAATGTTCAGGTTTAAGTAGATGCTGCCAAACAATTTTCCCAAGTGGTTGTACTAGTTTACTCTCCTATCAGCAACACAGGAGCAATCTATTTGCTCTTTATATGCTGTTTGAGTTTCTTGTTGAATATTGGTTTCACATGTAACTTTTCCCACCTGATGGATTGCATTTATCTTCTTTTTAAAGTTACTTTGGATAAATAGGAGCTATTAATTTTACTATCATCTAGTTTATTAATTTTTGCTCTGTGATTAGCGATTTTACTGTGTGCAGTTTTATAAATCTGAAAGTTCAGAAAGATAAGCACTTATATTGTCTTTCAGAAATTTTATTTCATCAGTACTATTTATTTAAAAGACCATTCCTTCTCTTTTGGCACAGCAGTACATGAATTAGTGACTATATTTGGACAGGTCTCTCAACAGAATATAGATTCATGGTTAATTTGTCTAAGTCTGTACATTTATCATACAGGTTTTATTATTATAGTTTCATTAAGTCTTGATGTTTGGTCTTATAAGGCCTCCAACTTTATTATATATATATTTTACTTGGAATTGTGTTAGCTATCCTTGGCCCTCTCAGTTTCCATAAACATCTTAATTTTGTTGACACAAAAAAATTGCTGGGAATTTTATTGGAACTAAATTTTATCGATATATTGGCTTAGGAAAAATTGAAATTTTTATAATATTAAGTTTTCCAACATGAAAATCCATAGCATTGATTTAGATTTCCTTTATTTTTACTCTAATGTTGTATGATTTTCTCTGCAGATGTCTTGGCATTTTTTTGTTAGCTTATTCCTAGATATTTGGAAAATTGTTACTGTTTAAACAACATTATTTCTAAACTTTATTGTTTATTATTGGTGTATAGAAATATAATTTTTTGAAATGTAAAGCCTTAAATACTAATTTGTGCTTCTTTTTAAAAAATTTACTTATTTACATTCACTCACTATACATCATTACAGCATACAAAATGAGATTTTCCATCCAGAATACACTGTATATTGGCTCAATCAAGCACATCAACATGCGTGTTATCATCAACTCATAATTTTCCATTTCTTGTTTCCTGTATATTTTGCTTTTATTCCCATCCTTGATTCCCTATCTCTCACTCTCTGCTATCTCCCACCCTCTTCCCACACTGTCTCTGGTATCTATGGTTGCTTTATATGCCTTCCCCCCTACATACACATTTTATTGATTCACTAAAGATCTTAATCTAAATATTTTGAGTAGTAAGCACGGCTGATACATACATATCCATGAATACAAGTCTGACAGTCTGACTTTAGGCATAAACCTCAGTGAGTAGAATGAACATACTATAAATTAGCACCTAGCTGGGGCTATATATCTTACTGCAGTCATCAAATAGGTATTTTTAATGCATTTTTTCTTTCTTTCTTTTTTTTTTTAGTTTAAAGAAAAAACAGTTTTAGTTTTTTTTTTCTGAAACTTTTTTGAAAACTTAATTAGTTTTCATTCATTCCCTAAGCATCCTCACAGCATACAAAATGTGATTTCCCATCCAGAATATACTGCATATTGGCTTAATCATTCATGTTATCATCAAAAATTTTTCATTTCTAGTTATATATATATATATATAT
>NW_006160053.1:63450-83726 GCF_000334495.1 Tupaia belangeri chinensis | reverse complement strand
CCTAATTCTTTTTTTTTTTTTTTTTGGAGAGATTTTCGCTATAGGGTGCGTGTGCTCGCCAGACAGACAGAGAGAGACATAGAGACAGAAAGCGAGAAATTACCCCCCAGGGGGGATGGTCACGCTGCAATCTCTTCTCCTCCATTATCCTCTCGGGATTTGGGGCACGCATGCACATGCACCCGGTGTGAGTTTTAAGCCACCGGGTCCAGGACACAAACCACAGTCAACTACGTGGGAGCCCAGCGACATAACCATTATGGTAACTGCTGGTTCCCTCTTCCTAATTCTTGAAGTTCAATCTGAATGTTCGGGAGCATGCAGAAAGAGGTGATCTGTAATCTCTTTGCCATTCGGTTGTGATCCCTTTGTGCAGCAGATTCAGTAGATACTGAGGAATATGTTAACCCTAATAGTATTTGAATGCTTGGCTATAGTTCCCTTAGATTTGTCTAGGAGTACATTAAATGAGTAAATGGAGACTGAGGAGCGGAGAGATGAGATAAAAGAAAAAGAGGGATCCTCTTTTGAGGATCCTGCCTGGGTGGGAGGAGGGGAGGAGATTATTAACAAGACAATGGTGGCTGAAAGCAAGCTAATACTTTACCTTTAAAAATTTTAGAAAGGAAAAATGATGAAAAAAATGAGAAGACAGAAGCAGACAGAGACCGAAGTAGAGACAAGAGACAAAGATAGAGAGAAAGCTAGAGGAGCTCCCCACCACTCAAGTTTGTGGGCTGGAGGCTGAATTATCAGTAGGAAATCTTTATTTCTCCTTTTCCCCTGAAATCACTAGTTCTCAAGAGCCATACAGAATCATCTTCTGAAGGCCTGCCTTTTGCTTTTCCTGCCTGGGTGGGAGGGGGAGAGGGGAACTAATTTGTGACTCTTGCAATAGGGTCTTTTTTATAGCTGTCCTTTGTCAGTTGAAGGAAATTTCTCCCTATTCCTAAGTTTTAAAGTTTTAAAAATTAACTTTTTTAAAAATCATGAATCGATGTTTAATTTTTTTCAAAGCTTAATTTTCAATGATTTGAGGACTTTTCTAGTTGTATGTCTCTAGTGTAATTCCACTGTGGTCAGGAAGATACTCTGAATGACTTCAACCCTCTGAAACTTATTGAACCTTTTTAAATTATCCAGTATATTATCAGTTTTGGCACATGAGACTTTTATACTTGAAAAGGATGTCAATTCTGCCATTGTTGAGCACAGTATTCTGTATATACTAATCAGATAAATAAGCCAATTAGTATGTTAACTGTATTACTTAAATCTCCTATATGCTTTCTGAATTGTTTTCCCTACTTTTTCTGTCAACTGGCAAGTGGACTCAAAATCTACAGAAACATTTCTGGAGAAATATAGCGTAGCTGTAGAAAAACTAAAAAATCTTCAGTGAAGTCTACTAATTGAATTCAGAATCACAGATTGTCAGAACCTTGAATTGGGTCCTTATTAATTGAAGTAGTCATTTCTTTCTCATTTGGGTGGTGTTTCCTGTGTGCAAGCTTTCTTGATATAAAACCATGAAAAGGAAAAGGATTAATGGAAAGATTCAGGATTCTAACCTCCTTTCCCAAGCAAGCTCCAAATATACTTATTTTTAAAAACATGGGGATGGGCAGTGGCACAGCAGGAACACAACTGGACCTACATGAGAAGGACCCTGGGTTCACATCCCAGAACCTGCCTGAACACAAGAGGCACACGCATGTGTGTCTGTGATAGGGGGTGGCTGAGCCTGGAGTGGACCGTAGTATGAAGACCCCATTGAGAGTGCCTCTCTCTTTCTCATGCTCTTCTCTCTCTTTCTGTATCTTTCTCTTACGGAAAAAAAATAAGTGAATACATTTTTAAAAATTCTCAGATGTCCAAAACATATAGCTCTTGATCGTATATTTCTTAATAGAATTTTCATTAAAAGAATCTTGAAAAATACTGATGTTTTTGCACAGCATTCCTGTTTTTGAAAGCATAGATTATCAACATCTTGTATATGAAGATTTTAATTAAAAATTAGTTTTATTTTTGTAGATACATAGATCTTCCATATTTTTAACATAGTTAACAAAAAGAGCTTTTGAAAATCCTGTGTACTAACACAAGTTAATGTAAAGACCAACAGGTTAATAGAATGTCAGTCCAAGCTCATACATTCACCAAAATATTTGTATTGTTCTCAGAGGTTTAATGGAGATCAAGATGTTCTGTTAGCATCAAATGATATTACTTCAAAGTAGTGGCATTTCTAATTATTTCAGTTTGTATATCACTTCTTTCTCAATGAGTTAAAAGAACTCCAGGGCCAGCTCTCTGCAGCTCTGTTCAATTTGGTGCCCATAATAGTATTGCAAATAAATCTGTATGAAGCAGTGTGATGACAACCTTCAATATTCCAGATGGCAATTCCTCTTCGTGGCTTTGGGGATTTTATCCACACAAGAAGTTTCCAGAAGAAAGCACACCAAGAGGTGGTGGGGCTCCCTGGGATAGGTGTCACAACTGATGATGTATGTATACGGGCAGCAAGTGTGCATCACAACCGAAACCTGTCAGCATTTCTCTAAAAGTGCTGTCAGTGCAATCAGAAGCTGGATGCTGAATATTAGAAAAATAGAAATGGGAAGATTCAGGTTCAACAAATCTGGACGCATGGATTAAAAACTAAAACTGTACACAGATCTAAAGAAAAGGAGAGTTAGTGCTCTGTTATCAAGAAAACACAGAAAGAGGAACTGAATTGAGTTAGGTACCTCAATTATGCAAGTATTACCAGATAGCAAAGGAAGGTGGCTTTATATTTATTTCCTCTCTTTATACACAACATTTGTGAAGGCTCATCCCCCCTCTTGCTCGAAGTAGATAATGCTGATTGTAAGAGATCTAGAAAGTGGAGAAAAGTACAATGAAAATAAATTCAACATAATTCCCAGAGGTGAGCACAGTTAATAGTTTGTAATACATACCATCACTCTTTTCCACATAAATATATATGAATTTAAGAAGTCAATTTAATCACACTATACACAGATGTACCAAATATAAGGCAATTTCGTTCTCCTGCCTGCTCTGATCCCTGTATTGAGCTCTTCTCTCTGCTTTACCCCCACCTTGAGTAGCAAGAAAAGAAAAAAATAGGCAATGTGTTCAGTGTCTTACATGTTCCATTCTTTTGCTCTGTTCCTTCTGTGATCATCTTATTTAAAATTATATATCTCTTCACTCTCTCCTTATTCTACTTTACTTTTATTTTTTTGGAGAGGTTTTTGCTATAGGGTGCAGAGAGAGAGAGAGACAAAGAGACAGAAAGCAAGAAATCACCCCCCTGGGGGGATAGCCACGCTGCAATCCCTTCTCCTCCATTCTCCTCTTGGGATCTTGGGCATGCATGCACACATGCCTGGCATCAGTTTAAGCCATCGGGACCGGGTCTCAGACTTGGTCAATTATATGGGAGTCCAGCGACATAGCCATTACACCAACTGCTGTTCCCTCTACTTTACTTTTATCTTTTCCATAGTTCTTATCATTTTCTAACACCTTACATATTTTGCTCATTTTTTTAGTTTTTAAAAAAGTTCATATATTTCTTTTATGAGCAAGAGAAAGACAGAGAGAGAGAGAGAGAGAGAGAGAGGGAGTACATGCAACAGGCTCTTAATGCCATGATCCACCCCCTATTTCAGCTGTCCACAAATCAGGGGCAATATCCTGCCCTGCATACCCAGGACTTGAACCAGGAACCTTCCCATGTGAGACTGCCTTGCAGAGTGTCACATTTTACCACTGTGCCACCATGTTATTTCTCTTTTCAACTTTCTTCTTCTTCAAGTAGAATGAGATTTCCTTAGAAGAAAATTTTTTATAAATATAATGTTTTTATTGTTGTGTCTTCAATACCAAAATCAAGTAGTTAAGAGAGTCTGATCCAACATGGTGTTCCATCCTGATGGTATAGAGAAATGAAGAAAAAGGATTTCTGCATGATCAGGCCCCACTGAGTGGTGCTTTCTCTCTCTCTCTCTCTGTCTTTCTCTCTCTCACGCATGCATGTGCCTTCTGGCATTAACAACAACAAAAGCTTTTAGAAATGTATATTATACAAACCTCTGTGTGGATTTAATTTTTTTTTTTTGGTATCAAAATAAATTCCTATTTAAATTCTATTTTCCCATGAAGTTTTTGAGGTCTCCTCAAAGATTCAAAAATATATGAGAGAAATTGTTGGAACTAATACCAAAATTGGAATTAATTTGTAAATGCTAAAAGGTCAAAGTAAAGTTTATTTTGGTTTTGATGTTCATATACGAATGAATGATGTTTTTATGGTGGAGAGTTGTCTTACCCAGGAAAGAAGGGGCTTTGGCAGTCTAGTCTGTGCCACCCATATGGTCTTTTTCTGTTGAGGTGGGACTGCCACGACCCCTGCCATTTTTCCCGATTTTAGAACCACAATCTCCAGTGCCCTATTGCTCCTGGCCAAGATTCTATTGTTCGGTGTGCCTACATTTGGTCACCAGGGCAGGAAAATTCTGTATTCCTTACAAGCCACTGGCAAGTCCTGGTAGAGGGCAGGAGGCACCATGGTATTGCTTAAGGGTCATTTTTTTTTTTTTCTCATTGTCCCATAGATAACTTCAAGATTCCAAAGATATGTCATTAGGTCATGGCATCAAACTGAGGATTGGTGTTTTTTTGGTACTTTCTATACATAGCTTATGATTTTAAAAAGCCATACTCTCCAGTGCGGTAGTTACTGGCCACGTGTGCTTCTTGAGTACTTGAAAGGTGGCTAGTCTGAATGGCAATGTGCTGAAGTGTAAAACACATATCAGATTACAAACAAATATTATTTCTAATGTAGAGTAGCTCATCAGCAATTTTGCATTGATCATACATTGAAATAAAATTCTAGCTATGTAGTGTTAAATGACATAGATAATTAACATTACCTGTACCTGCTTGTCATTTTTTCATGTGGCTACCAGAAAATGTTAAATTACAGATGTACATTGAATTTGTGGCTTGGAGCATGTTTCTACTGGCTGGCACTATTCTAAAGCTCTCGTCACCCTCCTTCCCCCTCACTGAGGCAGGATGAATCAGTATCTTGGTCCCAAACTTCTCCCTCTGTTTTCTGACTCTGATGATGCCCCAGGACTTACCAAGGCCACCTTTGGGCTTTCCCCACTTTCAATGCCATTTTCCTGCCCTTGGGGCAGTGAACCATGTGGCTGAAGGCTTTTCCTGACCAAACAAGCACCTTCTCTAAATTTATGTGGGAAAAAACTCTATGACTTAAGTGTTAAAAGCTGATTAAGTTTTAGAATACCAAAAGCATATAGAACTTTTTTAAAAAAGAATTACTTATTTTATTTATTTATTATTATTTTTAAAATTTTCACTACAGGACACACACACTCATCAGAGAATGAGAGATGAAAAGAAAGTGAGAAAGCAAACTACCGGGTCCAGGACTCAAACTGCACTAGGCCATGTGGGAGACCAGAGCCTTAACCATGTCATCACTTGCTGGTCCCACATAAAGAACATTCTTTTTTTCCTTTCTTTCTCATAAAACCTGGCTTTAAAGTTTTATTGTTTTTTTGACAGTCAAATGTTCTCAACAATTTGGATCTTCTTGCTAGTATCTGTGTTACCTTTGAAACATCAAAATTTTATTTGCTTTAGTGGATGGCAACCCCCCCTCTCCATTATCATGTATGTATGATAACAGCAGGTATCCTACACCATTGCAAGATAAACACTATCTTTAGCATTTTTCCCTTTTTTACTTAAAGGAGAATTTTAATCTACAGTTTTCTCTTTAAAATGTAGTGTAACTGGAGGATTGGCCAGAGGGAATGGAAGTGAATACCACAATTACCAGGGGAGAATTTCCAAACTATACCCATGAATTACTCCTTCATGCTACTCTCCAACAGAGATTCTGATTTTTCACTTCCTCTACCCCTCCACCTCACGATCTACTAGCATTACTAAGTGGAAATAGTATGCTGAAGATACTGACACAGAAACAATGATCTATGTTGATTTGAGTGACTCCAAACACATTCTCAGGCTCTAGTATCTGTCCTAAAGGCACACTTTCCCTTGGACTCAAAAGCATTCTTTATCAAACTCCAACATTGAGGATTCATGTGCTCTGCTAGGCTCTAACCTGCTCATGTAGAAACTGTTCTCCATATTGAAGATGAATCATTTAATCCTTGTCTTCTGCCAACAGAAATGGACATTTGGGTGGCAGTGGAGAGAGCCCAGAAGACAGGGAGCCTGGCCTAGGAAATGCAAACATGAGTGGAACATTCCAGTCCTGGCCTAGGGCAGAGGGCAGCAAGGGATGCCCAGCTTTTTCCTCCACAATCCCCACTCTCTACCAGCTATATTAAGGTATAACTGACAAATGGATATTATATATATTTAAGGTATGCAATGTGCTTTGATGTATGTATGCTTTGTAAAGTGATCACTACAATCTTATTAATTAACATATGCATCGTGTCCTATAGTTTTTGGGTTTTTTTGAGAGTTTTTTTTTTGTTGTTGTTGTTTTTGTTTTTTTTTTACTACAGGATGCGTGCGCTCGCCAGCCAGACAGAGAGAGACAGAGAGACAGAAAGCGAGAAATCACCCCCCAGAGGGGATGGTCATGCCGCAGTCCCTTCTCCTCCATTCTCCTCTCCAGATCTTGGGCACGCACGCACACGCGCCGGGCGTAGGTTTTAAGCCACCAGGTCCGGGACGCGAACCAGCGACATAGTCATTACGCTAACTGCTGATTCCCTCCTATAGTTTTCTTTTGTGATGAGGACACTCAAGATCTATTCTTTTAGAAAATTTCAAGTACATAATATATTAACTATCATAGTGTACATTTAATCTCCAGGATTTATTTGTCTTGTAACTAAAGTTTATACTCTTTGACCCAAATCCACCCCCCCCATTTCTTCTGCCCTCTAGCCTCTTCAGACTCCATGTATAAGTGAGCTCATGTAGTATTTGTTTTTCTTTGTCTGCCTTATTTTACTTAACATAATGTCCTTTAGATTCATTTACATTCTCACAAATGACAGGATTTCCTTCTTTTTAAAGGCTGAATAATATTTTGTTGTAGACATATATACCACACTTTTTTCATCCATTTATCTATTGAAAGGCACTTAGTTGGTCCCATATCATGAATATTGTAGATAAAGCTGCAGCAAACACTGGAGTCCTGATATCTCTTTGAGATACTTATTTCAATTTATTTGAATATATACCCATGAGTGGAATTTTTGAATCATACAGTAGTTTTATTTTTAGTTTTTTGAGGAGTTGTAATACTGTTTTTCATAATGGTTGTCAGTTTACAATCCCACAAACAGTGCACAAGGGATTATGCACAGGGATTGTAAAGTGTGCAAGAGATTGTAAAATTGCTGTACCAATTTACAGTCCTGCAAATGATACACATGAGATTTCTCCACATGTTATCATTTCACTTTTTGATAATAGTTGTTCTAAGAGGTGTGAGGTGATATCTAATTGTGGTTTTGATTTATGTTCCTTGGTGACTAGTGATATTGAACACTTTTTCATGTACCTGTTGGCCATTTGTATGTCTTCTTTTGAGAAATATCTATTATGTTCTTTCTATTGTTTTTAAAAAGAATTATTTATTTAATTTTATTTATTCATTAATTTTTTTTTCATTTTTTAAAATTTGACTAGAGAGAGACAGAAAGGGAAAGTGAGAAATCAAGCTGTCAGGTGTGGGCTCAATCTGAGGTCAGCCATGTGGGTGTCCAGCACCTCAACCACACCACCACCTGCCAGCCTCATTCTATCCTTTTTAAATTATTTAAATTTTAAAAACCCAAAGAATTGCTATTGAGTTCTAGAAATTCCTCATATAGTTTGATTATTAGCCTCCTGCTGGATATATGGCTTGCAAATATGTTCTTTCAATCTCTAGGTTGCTTTTTAACTTTGTTGAGTGGTGTCTTTGCAGTTTTCTGAGCAAAGGGACATGGTGAGAGTAGCATGAAGAATAAGATAATGTCTGAGGACAAGTGACACTGCATCATGTCATTATGTTCATTCCCAGGCCCAGTGCATAGTAATGCTGTCAATTCACCGATGAATGATGACCAATTCTCTTTTCACTATATGAAAAAAATTGTTAGAACAGAAAAAAAATAGAGGTTCTGGGGGGCAATAGGAGTTATTATATAATGGATATGGAATTTTTGTTTGGAATAGTGAAAGAACTTCAGGAAATAAGTAGTGGTAAAGAAGTGGTTGAGACTTGTGGATGGTAGGTTTTAAGTGGTCAGGGAATGGCAACTGCCCCATGAATGAAATGGGAATTGTAGAGGGAAAATGTCACAGGAGGAAATGTTGTAACAAATGTTTACAAGTGATACAGAAGAATTAACAAAGAGCAAGTGACCCTTTTTTGTACCCCTAGAGAGCTCAAGCTGAAATAACAGAGAAATCCCCTTTCACTGGAAATATTTGAGGAAATAATTTGTAATTTATGAACTATTGCCCAAGAAAAATATATACACTTTTAAAAGGCAGTACCTGTAACAGTCCAGAGTATGACCCTTATTTATGTATTTTAAAATTTATTTTTATTTTTTTATAATTTCTTTTTCTTTAAGGGAGATTTTTGCTATTGGGTGCCAGAGAAACAGACAGTGACAGACGACAGAAAGCAAGAAATCAGCCCCAGGGGAGATGGGCACGTCACTATCTCTTTTGTCTAAGAAAAATATATACACTTTTAAAAGGTGGTACCTGTAACAATCCAGCATATGACCCTTATTTATGTATTTTAAAATTTATTTCTATTTTTTTATAATACTTTTTTTTAAGAGAGATTTTTGCTACTGCTCACCAGACAGACAGAAAGAAGGGAAGTGAGAACTCACCCCCCTAGGGGATGGCCACATCACAATCCCTTCTCCTCCACACTCCTCTCAGGATTTTGGGCATATGCACACATGTGCCCAGTCTGAAATTTAAGCCACTGGGTCTGGGACTTGAACTGTAGTAGACTATGTGGGAGTCCAGTGATGTAACTATTATGCCATCTGCTGGTCTCATTTTTAAAAATAATTTCTATTTACATTTATTGTACATTTGTGTGGGGTATTGTATGAATTTTAAAAGCATCCATTTTGTGTATGATACTCAAGTCAAGAATATTAGCATATTCATCATTTTCAGCAAAGAACACTGTACTATGATGTGTACCTTCAATTTTTGCTCTTCCAGTAATTTTTATTTACTACTTCAGATTTTATATGTATACCCACACACACATACATATGTATATATAATTGGCATCATCTCTTTTTCTCACTCTACAGTTGTCCTCTCTACTTCTGTCTTTAAGTCTTTTCATTGCTGTCATTGAGTGAAGTCATCTCGTATATACTAAATGGGAACATACAGTGTTTGTCTTTCATAGTCTGGCTTATTTCACTTAGAATTAAATTTTCTAGATTTGTCCACTTTTATCAAATGACAAAATCTTATTGTTTCTTATGACTTAGTAGTAGTCCACTGTGTATATGTGCCACATTTTTTAACCTTATATTTAATAGAATACATTAAAACTATATGATAATGGCAATACCAGTTGTCTCTGCAGCAAGAGTGGTTTATGACACAACTTGGGTGGGTTCAGGCACAGGAGACAATAATACATGAGTTTCCTAGGTGTTTGCTCCAGTGTTATCAATTTTAGTTCCTGTCGCATGTTGGAAATTAATTAGTTTAGTGAAATTGACAACAATCCAGAAAATAGTGCTTCTATATATTTGTCAAATTATTAGATTACTATCCCCAAAGTATAATTTGTGATGTACACATCAAATATGTCAATCAGTGAAAAATAATGATCATGCAATGTGAACACAAAAAATAAAAATTAGTAAGATTTCTTGCAAAAAATATTTACTGAAATTATTGAACCATACGGCAGGGATATAGTATTCTTTTACTTGAAAAGAATTTTCATTCTGATAGCTCCAACACCAAATAAAACCCAACACCTTTAGAAGACATGTCTTCAAGGAAAGTAAGAAATTTTCTCTCTGTGGTTTTTTTTCATGGAGTCAGTATCACTCTTAGCCAAAGGTTGTCCTGGGCTCATAAATACCCAACACTTACAGGGACAACAGTGTCACCCTAAATGCACTTTAGAAGGTTGTCAAGGATAGGAGTGCTTACCAGAAAAATTCCATGCAGTAGATGCCAGATTGTCAAAGTACTTAAAGATGTCAGCTATAAAATATGTTAATATAAAATTGACAGTGCAGGTGAAGAGGTTCAGAGCAGTCATTAAGATATGATGATCCTGGGACCAGGAGGTGTCATGGTGGTTAAGGCGTTGGATCCCCACATGGCCATCTATGTTTCAAGTCCTCGACATGGCAGCTTGAAACTCATGCTGGGTGCATGCCCAAAATCCATAGAGGAGAAGGAAGAGTGGCATGGACATCTCTTGCTTTCTGTCTTTCTGTTTCTCTCTGTCTCTCCAGCAAGCACACACGCCCCATACCAACCTTCCCACCACAAAAAATAAAAAAAAGATATGATGATCCTGGACATGGAGCATTAAGTTGACATCATGAATGTGACTAGCTCAAATTGATAGCATAGTCTACAGTTTTCCCCCTTTCTATGGTGCAATCCTGGTAGTGCTGAAAGGGAATCTTGATTACCTGAAACCCTGGAAAAATGCCTTGAAATTAGTAGACGGAGAATGGGAAAGATTTATTTGGATGCTTGTCAATAGCATCTTTCCCTTCTCTTTTTTTCTTCCCCTCCATCTTACCATCAACTCAAAAAAGGCAGGGATCTCAGCTTGTACCCAGGCTGTTTCTATTCTGCTTCACGTCTTCCTAATTCCCTTTACCCCCAAACCAGGGCAGCTGGTCACACTAAGTGAGTACAACAATGGTGGCTACCTGGCTGTCCCTACTTCTATTACTCTCACTCCATAATACTCTTCCCACTTAGGTTTCAGATCTCCTGGAATACTCCTGAGATATAAGGACAAAAGTCCAATTGAAAATGTTGACCCCACAAAATCCAATTATAAAATATTCACTAGTGTCATGTTCATAGTTAACCTGTGTGCCCACAGCACGTATCATGGATCTCTGTAATACAGCAAATTTAAGTCATGTTAGACTAATTCACTGCTTCCCTTCTTGTAATGGGGCAGAGTGCTGAACGCTCTCTGGAATAGTCCTTTTTATATTATCTCTTCTTTGTTTAGTTGAGTATCTATTTCTACTTTTGTCAACTATCCTCATGGTCATTGCCTCCTTTGTCGGTAAAGAGCGAGAATCCAACATTTACTTATTCTCTTGACTGCTCTTCTTGAATAGCTTTCAACCCCCTCCTTTTTTGTTACTATCCAAAATGTTAAACTCATAAAACATAGGTCTTCTGATTCACAGCTGGATGTGCTTAACCCGTCCTAGAAGCCTGTGCTTTGTGCTTTTAAATTATTTAGACCTGCCAGAGAAGTCTGAATCTGTTTCATCTTCACCTTGTCTTTTATAATATTTTTTTTTTATCTTACAGTGTTCCCATTAGTCCTCATGGGCATGCTTATGGGCTAATATAGCCCTCGAAATCACCTTCTGGCATTGAAAATTCTGCCTTGGGGCTTCTAAAGCACTGGAAAGTCTGCAGGGACCCCTCTCCTCCAGGCCAGTTGAGTGGATTCCCTGGATCTTTAGAGGAATAAGAAACGCACCCTGACAGTAATTCCCTCCATTGGGTACACCAGAGCTACACTCTGGCAATTGAATGTTACATGTGGGTTTTAATTTATATTATTTAAAACATACACATTCATACTATGAGAATGTCCTTCTTTTCACTGTTGGTGAAAAGGTGAGTTAAAAGTTACCCGTATTACAAGAATGAAATAAAAATACAGGTCAGTTAAGATGCTGCTGAGACAAGGACACTGTTGTGTAATACCAATGTGCTGGCCTGGGGAAAACCCTATCCCCAGGCGGCATGACCTCATGTCTTCACCATGACACAAAAACTTTAGTGCAGATATCAAACTCTTATTTTTAACATAGTCTCGTAAGA
The DNA here is from genome assembly GCF_000334495.1 of Tupaia belangeri chinensis. Taxonomy (NCBI): domain Eukaryota; kingdom Metazoa; phylum Chordata; class Mammalia; order Scandentia; family Tupaiidae; genus Tupaia; species Tupaia belangeri. The sequence goes on along the minus strand of NW_006160053.1, from coordinate 71,591 downwards.
TATTCTCTGAGAAAGCAGAAATTTTCTCAGCATTTTTTGGTAAAACTTTTTCTTTTTTTTTTTTCACACTTCTAATTTGGCTTGAGATAAAAATTTCTGATCTTATACAATCAGAAAAACTATCTTTAGGATACACTTGCCTGTGGCTTTCTCAAAACTTTGAAGAAAAATTTTCCCAAAGTATAAAACATGACCAGAATCTCTCCTGCCTTTCCACTGTTGGAGTCCTGAATGAGCCTCTGGGTAGATCTGGCCATGTAGGCAGAAGCCTACATCTTTCCCCACACTCATGTGTGTCCTTGCAGAGCTGGGGCTCAGTCAAGCAGGCTGACCTAAAGACACCAGGAGACTGACCCCTGGATTGTGTGCATGACTGGCTCTGGACAGCCCTCTGCAAAACTTTCTACAATATACTAGAGTAAAATTAAGTAAGATGGTTAAAATGGCTACTAAGCATCTGAGAAGTTGTAATCATATACTGTTAGATGGGAATGTAAAGTTACAAAGTCATATATGAGGTCCAATTCCATTTTTATTTAAACAGACACAGAGAATGAAACAGTAGAGGTAGACAGCAAAATGTTGACAACAGCTTTGGTTGATGGGACCAGCAGATGGCATAATGGTTACATCATTGGACTCCCATGTAGTCGACCATGGCTCAAGTCCAAAATCTGGCATCTTAAAACTCATACCGGGCACATATGTGTGCGTGCCCAAAACCCCGAGAGGAGAATGGAGAAGAAGGGATTGCAGTGTGGCCATCCCCCACTGGGGGGATGTTTTCCTACTTTCTGTCTTGCTGAAGAGTGCACACACCGTATAGCAAAAATCTCTCTCTAAAAAAACAAAAACAAAACAAAAAAGCAAAACCATGTAATAGCTTGCTTTGTTTGTTGATACTATGATATTTACTGTTTCATGTTTTGCTCATCTATAATGACTACATCTATAATAAGACTATATTTTCTTTTCTGACTGGGAAATACATTCATGTGAATGAAAAATTAAAACAATTTAAAAACAAAGTCCAACATTGACATACTAGGCTTCCTCCCTGTCTTTGTCCTCATTTTTCTCTACCTCTTCTTATGATGTGAAAAGTGTACTATTAATAGATTCTTGTATTTTTTCAGGAACTCGTTAAAAAAATTAATGCAAATAGTCTTACAATCTTATCGCTCCCTGTAATACACAGCAGAAACTTAACTGTACTCATTACCTTTCACTAGATTATTCTTTGCAAATACGAACACCCATGTGCATCAGCAGCAAGTTCAGTATTTTTTCTCATTCATTTTGCATCTACACTGCTTTGTTTCAGCTGTTGTTCTGCTCCTGGCTGCAGGAGGCTTCCTAGGTCTTCTTTTTCTGGGATTCAGGGCAGAGCACTGGCTGCTGTCTAGGACACACTCTTCTGGTGGCTGGCAGGAACAGAGTTGCTGGTGGAAATCACTGGTGGTGGAGGAAGCTCAGATCTGCATGACACGCATCACGTTGCTTCCTTGACTGCAACAGATCACAGCCTAAGTCCTGCACTGGGATGTGTAATCTTAATGGAGAGCCATGCTTTGTACCATGTGTCTTTTTCCCTAATAACATGACCTCGATATCTACGTACGTGAATATAGAGAGGGCTCCTTCATTTTAAAATACCTACATAATACTTTAGTGTATGGATATTCTGTTACTCATCTTACAAGCCCCCTAAGGATGGAAACTTGGGCTATTTTCAATCTTTTACTATGTCAGACAGTGTTGAAATGAATTACTTGTCTGTACATCAATTCATATGTGTGCAGGTGTTAGTAGGACAGAGGCTAAATTCTCTTAAGAAAGAGATCCAGGTGTACAATGGTTTAGGAGTTATTTCTCTCATGCAACTGCTCTGAGGGGAGGAGGGGTGAGGGCTCCAGTTTGGTGGTGATTTGTTTTTTGGGGGATCATTTAGGGACTAGATTCCTTCCATTTTGTTCCTCCCACTTTTCTCTAGGTCTTAGTCTGTATCTTTTGAATTAGACCATGGTCATATCCATTCTTCAGGTCATAGCAAATAAAAAAAAAAAAAAGCGAGCGAGAGAGAGAGAGAGAGAAAAATCAAGGAGAAATACAGAAGTGCATGCCCAACATGTTAAGCCCCAGAGACCTGGAAGTGGCAAACATTTCATCCAGACACTTTCCACTGGCAAAGACTTAGTAACATGGCTACTACTAGCTGTCACAGAAGCTGGGAATGCAGTCTGACTGGGAAGCCATATGGCAAGCACGATACTAGCATCTTGGTAGAAAGCAAGCATAGGCATGCCCCTAAGCTAAATTTCTAGAGACAGAATGGCTGCGTCAAAAGATAAAATGCATTTGTAATACTGGAAGATAATACTCACTATATTGTATACTACTAAACCTTGTTGGAAATACTTAAGAGTACATTTTCTCTTAAACAGTGCTGGTGAAATTTAAGGGTATGTTTCTCATTTTTTCGGCTGTTGACAAGTGAGCATATTATCAAATTTGGGGATTTTTAGCCAACTTGCTAAGCAAAAGTCTCTGTTTAGTTTTGATTTCAATTTCTCTTGTTTTGAATGAAACTCAGCATCATTTCAAATGTACAAAGGTCATTTGTATTTCTCTGTGTAGGACTGTCTACTCTAGCCCTTTGTCCATTTTTGTTTTTATTTTTTTGTCTCATGGTGTGTGCAATCACCAGACAGACACAGAAAGACAGGGAGAAAGCGAGGAAGCACCCCTACCCCCCACCATGGGGAATGGTCACACCACAATATTTCTCCTCCATTTCTCCTTCTGGGATTTTGGGCAGGCACACATACGTGTCCAGCATGTTTTCTGAGCTGCTGAGTCCAAACTCAAACCATGCAGTCAGCCGTATGGAAGTCAGCTTCCTTAGCCACTACACCACTGGCTGGTCCTTTTGTCCATTCGTCTATTGAATTCTTAGTCATTTGCTAGTATATGAGTTGCATTTTTTCCCCCCAGCAAGCCATTTGTCTTGTAATTTCACATATTATTGTGTATGTGTGGCTGAATATATATTTTTTTTTAATCACAGTCAGAAAGCCCTCTTTCTTCTCGGCTTTAGTATAGGAAAATATTTTTTGATCATAACAACTGGCTATGTCTTATTGGTATCTAGCACATAGAAACTGGAGATGCTACTGAATACCCCACAATGCATAGAGAATATCTTACACGGAATTATTCAGCCAAAAATGCTAATGGTGCTAAAATAAAGAAACGCTGGGTAAATGGAACTAGTGAAGATTTTTTTCTAATAATTTAAAACATTTCATAGTTCACATTAGTGAACTAATATATTTTAAGTTTTTTGCTATAGGGTGCATGAGCTTGCCAGAGAGAGAAAGACAAACAGAAAGAGAGAAAGTGAGAAATCACCATACAGGGAAATGGCCATGCTTTAATCCCTTCTCTCCCATTCTCCTCCTGGTGATTTGGGATGCACATGCACATGCACACACACCCAGTGAGATGTTCAAGCTGCCAGGTCCAGGACTTGAACTATGATTGGCCATATGGGAATACAGTACCTTAACCACCATGCCACCTACTGGCTCCACTGGATAAAATTTATCCAGTTAGAATTTATCCTAGTCAACAAAATAAAGTATGTATCCAACTTTATCTTTTTTCCAGATACTCAGTTATACCAACATGAATTACTGCCCTATGTATTATTTATCTGTTGCTGTGTAACAAAATTGTCCCAAATTATAGCAGCTTAAAACACAAACATTTATGGTGTCACACAGTTCTGAGGTTCAGGAATGGGTGAGTGACTTATTGGAGGGGTCCAAGCTCAAGGTTACTTGTAAAATTACGGTTAAACATCATCTGGAGGCTTCAAGACCTGCTACCAAGATCATTCCCTTGGTTGTTGGCAGGCTTTAGTTTTTCCTTGGTTGTTGCTGAAGGTCTCTGGTTACTACCATGTGTTCCTCTCCACAGATGCCTGAGTGTCTTCATGATGTAGCATCTGGCTTCCTCCTGAGCAAGTGATCCCAGCTAGAAAAAGAGATCCTAAAACAGAAGCTGGATTTGTGGTTTTCTTAAGTTATTCATGTACTTATTTACTGAGAGATAGAGAAAGAGAAAGAGGAGAACCCTCTACAGAGATTCACATGGCGCAGTATGTTCAAGTCAACCTGGGATTCAAGCCTGAGACCCCCTATATGGCTCTGGTACGACACAACAACACTACCACTTGTGTTCTAGTGGCTGGACTAGAGCTAATTTTTTTTTTTTTGAATAGTATAATCACAGAAGGAACATACTGTCACTTCTGCAACATTCTATTTATTGTAAGTGAGCCATTAGATCCAGCCTCACTCAAGGGCAGGAGAATTAAGCTCACTCTCTCTCTTTCCCTCCTCCTCTCTCTCTTTTAAAACTTGCTTTTGGTGTATGCACTCTCCAGAAAGAGAGAGAGAAAGGGAAGAAAAAATGAGAAAGCACCTCCAGGGGAAATGACCATACCACAGTCCATTTTCCTCCATTTAACTCTTGGAATTTTGAGCATGTGAATACGCATACACACCCATGCACACGTACCCTGAGTGTTTTTCAGTTGCAAGTCTGGGACTCAAATTGCATAGTTGGCCATGTGCACCACCAAACCACTGATTGGTCCAAGCTCCATCTCTTAAAGGAAGGAATGTCAAAGATTTTGTGAGCGTACTTTTAAAACTAGATTTACCCTGCTTACCTGAGATGTCTCCTTTATCATCTACTAAATTCCCATATGGATTAGGTTAATTTCTAAAGTTAATGCGCATTACTTCTGACAATGTTTACAAAGTAATTTTAAAAATTATGCCTCTGTCTATGACTTGCATTAAACGACTCGTTCACATTCATGAGCTATTCTATGTGCTTCTTCTAGTCTGGTGGAGCTAATGAAATTATGAAATTATGAAAGCACTTTGCGAACTCCAAAAGAAAAGCACTACTAGAAGGTTTTACTATTCTTTTTGTGTGTGTGAAGATGTAGCCAAAACTTTGATATTTTATTTCCAGGTTAATTTGTGAAATTGGTTTTTGGATCTAAGTTGGAATGTAAGTTGTGGGCCAATTGCGGAATTTTCCATCATAACATTTCCTGTGGATACAAACTGAACTGACACCCAGCCTAGGAAACAAACGTAAAATGTGCCAACTAGCTTATATTCACTGAGTCTTATCTGCCACATTCTGGGGGTGTTTATCCTTTCTGTTGTTATGTGGGCAATCACAGTTATTGCAGGTGTGTATAAATATGTCTGGATGGGCTTGGGTATATGAGGGGAATGTGTGGCCCTCACATGATAAGGGAGCAACTGTAGCTACGGGTACGTTTGTGATGTGAAAGGTGATCTGCCTGAGACACACTGTCCAGATCTCTTCTCTAAAATTCCTCCTGTAGCATCCTTCCTTGGTTCTTGCAGAATTTTTCTTTTCTAATTTGCCAGAGGGCACGTGCACTTACCAAAGATGCACATACACACAGATCGAGAAGGCAAGGGAGAGGGAACCAGCAGTTAGTGTAATGGCTATGTCGCTGGACTCCCATGTATTCAAACATGGTTCGCGTCCCGGACCCGGTGGCTTAAAACTCACGCTGGGCGTGTGTGCATGTGTGCCCAAGATCCCAAGAGGAGAATGGAGGAGAAGGGATTGCAGCATGACCATCCCCTCTGGGGGGTGGTTTCTTGCTTTCTGTCTCTATGTCTCTCTCTGTCAGTCTGGCGAGCGCACGAGCCGTGTAGCAAAAAAAAAACTCTCAAAAAAAAAAAAACAGAAAGAGAGAGGGAGAGAGAGAGAGAGAGAGAGAAAGCACCCCTCAATGGGGCATGATCATTAAGGGGTATGATCACAATACCATTCCTTCACCATTTCTCTGTCCTGTTGGGATTTGGGGCACATGTGCACATGTACCCAGCATGTTTTTCATGATTTGGGGGCCAGATTTGAATCATATGGTCTATCATGTGGGATCTAGCTCCCTTAACCACTAGGTCAGAGAGCTGGCCTGCAATTTTTTTTTTTTTTAATGCTTAGGTGAGTAATTCTGGGAAAAGTAATATTTCAGTTCTATTGATGATTATGATCTTATTGAGAGCAAAGCAAAGGATAAAGGGAAGGATAGGAATTTGGAGATCAATAAGAAAAAGAGGGACAGAGATTGAGACAGATTTTAAAGACAATTTTTGTCTGTAACAGCAATCATCAAGGTCAGCCTAGATGATGAGTTGGTAGCATGTTGGCCTGCAGTGTTGGAATCTACATGGCTGACTGGGGTTAGAAACCCTTGTCCAGTTGATTTAAGGCATGCTAGGTACATGTATGTATACACAAGAATCTGATAAGCTGGAGGAAGAGAATCTCAGCATGATTAGGCATGTCAAGGGTGTTTCTCTCTCTCTGTAAACACATGTACTCTCTACATGAATAAAATGGACTTTTCAAAAATGTTAAAAATAGCATTCTCAAAGTTATCAATGCATTTGGATTTTTAAAATTTGAGCTCTCCCATTGGTCATTCATGTGCTAATTCTTTTTTTCTTTTGAGAGATGTTTCTGCTATAGGGCGCATGTGCTCACCAGAGAGACAGAGACAGAGAGACAGAGAGAGAGAAATCACCCCCCTAGAGGGGATGGTCATACCACAATCTCTTCTCCTCTGTTATCCTCCTGGGATCTTCAGCACGCATGCACATGCACCCTGGAGTTTAAAGTCACCCGGTCTAAGACTCAAACTGCAATCAGCCATGTGGGAGTTCAGCGACATAACCACTACACCATCTGTTGGTCCCTCCATGTGCTAGTTCTAATAAACAGATATGTTTTGTCCGACTAGAAATTCGTTTTAAAATTTGGAGATTTCTTTAAACATTGCTGGATTTCTTGAGAAGACCAGCCCACATTATAATACTGGGATTGCATAGTAACAATCATCAAGAGCAGCATCATACCCTCACCCCTAGATGGGGTTAGAATTCTCCAGTTGACTCTATTCTCCCCTCGTTCTTCATGCCTCCCATGACTGAGGTCACATATTAGTTATCCTTTATCTCTGCACCTGCACAGTTATTAATCATTCAGCAGAAAAAGAAAACAGTTTTTGTTCCTATGTGCTCAGTACAAGCTGGACAGAAAAGACAGATTGAAGGGACCACGAATTTAAAGGAAGTGATAAGCAGGCTTTGAGGTGGGCTTATATTGTGGGCACTTGAATGTACTGTTCTTGAGTTAGGGCTCAGTCTGAAACATCATTAGAGGGCTAATTAGAGCTTTCAGTTCAGTCTACCTGCCTGTGTGCCCATACTTTGACATCACACACTCTTACATACTGCAGCAGCCTCTTCAGCAGCCAATAACCTGGGTAGCTACCTTTTCCTTGGAATGCTTATTGTGCTGTGCCTTGTGGATGTCAGGAAGACATGTGCACAAAGTTTAACTTTGTGTTTACATTGTAATGATCACTTGGATCGAGTGATCCATGTTCTCCATCACATTCTTTCTTGGTCTATTCAGCTGACCTATCAAAGGATGGTGTGCCGGTTCTCCAGATAGTCTGCTCATCTAATTTGCAGATCAAAGACTGAATTGTATTCTTTTAAATTTACTATAGGGCATGTGCTCTCACCAGAGAGAGAGAGAAAGAGAAAGTGATAAGTAACCCCCGGGGGAGATGGCCATACCACAATGATTCCTTCTCCTCCATTTTATCAGGATTTTGGGCACACATGCAGCTGGTATGTGTTTTTTTCAAGCAGGTCCAGTTCAAATCATGTAGCACCTTAATCACCATGCCACCAGCTGGCCTCTATTTATTATTATTATTATCAACAATGGTATTGGACTTTAGGAATATAGCTGCTGCTGCAACATGAAGTCACAGTAAAGCAGTATGACTACACTTATTTAATGTAAACTACAGTGTTATTATTTTCTTGGATATTCAGAATAGTTTCTTCTCTTATGGCAACATGGACAGGAATGACTACTTGTCATTATTGTTCTTACCATGAATATTAACAATAATAGCATTTATTGACAATTTTCAATATGTCATAGCTCTGTAAAAAAAAAAAAAAAAAAAAAAAAAGGGGCCCTTGAGGAGGGTTTCC